>NC_082663.1:37530000-37839000 GCF_025265405.1 Mesoplodon densirostris | reverse complement strand
AGAATATGTAGATGAACTCCACATATGAAGATGTAAGCTTGTGTGGAACTCTTTAATTCTGCCTTTGAAAACATGAAAGAAAACATCTCGGTGAAGGTAAAAGAAGAGAGGGAACAAGGTAAAATGTTAGAGAGAGTGTTCTACAGCCTTTATTGAAAGAAGGTTTTGGTCCTGCTCTCAGAACTAGAGTAAGCTTGGACCCTGGAATTGTGCTGAGGGATGGCCCCAAGGTAGGGGTCCAGGGCTAGTCATATCGGGAACAGTGTTTACCTAAGAAGTTAAAGGCCTTGTAACTGGAAGAAAAACTGGATCTTAGTTGAAAAGAAAACAGTATTGAATGGCAGATTTAAAGATCAAGACAAGGCAGAAAAGAGGAGCAGTCAGAAGCTGGAAGGATTAAGGGTGAGCTAGTATATTATGGAAAAGTTTGTGATAAGCAATTCACAATTAAAGCAATAGAGAGCAAGAGAGTGTTTGTATTACCCTCACAGGGGATGTTTGGTGCATGAGACGTGGGTGTGGGCAGGAATATTAACCGGTGGCAGAGGCAGCAGCTTAAAAGACTCAGAGACTATGGGCCTGAAAAAGAAGACAAAGAAAATTGTGTGGGGAATTTTCAGCTTCCCTGCAATCTGTTAAAAGTCTCATTCCATTATGAGAAAAGGCATTTTGACATCATCATGTAAAGCATAAATTTTAGAATCAAATAGGCTTGATTTGGAACCTGGCTCTGCAGGGCTCTGTGACGTTGGGTAAGAAATTAATTTCTACATTGGCCTCAAATTTCTCATCTGTAAAACGGGAATTATAATAACGGTAAATACATCACTGTGATAACAGGAAGATTAAATAAATCTTTAAATTTAAAGATTTCTACCATGTATATAGTAATCCCTCTATGAATATTAGTCTACTCTTATGATTAATATTCAGCTAAAAGGATATGATCTGAAAAATTCCTTATTTGCCTTGAAGTAAATTTTTTTCTACCAGAAGTCCATTATTCTTAAGGAAGACTTGGTTAGAGGGGTGGAAATGCAAAGGCCTTTGGAAAAAGTTATCCTGCCCTGTCATCTGAAAGCAGTGCTGTTCTAATTCCATGTACTTAGGAGGCACCTGAAGGTCTTTTTAACATGCCCATTGTGATTCAGGTGGCCTAGCATGGAGGTCTGAGAGTCTGCATTTCTAACAATCCCCACCATGATGCCAATGATGCTGGTCCATGTACCTCACTTTGAATAGAAAGGCCATAGAATAACTGCAATTGAGTAAAGGAAACATGGCAGGATGTTAGACATGTAACACGGATTTCAGGAAGGCCAATGTCAGAGGCAGAAGAAATATTGGTAAGATTTCCTGGATCAAGGCCCAAAAAGAAGATGGCACAAATTCAAAACCAATGGTATAAAATGTAGTTTTCAAGAATGAAATTCTGACTCTATAATCTCAAATAATCCTGAAGGGGATTTCTATATAACCACAAGCCTCAATTTCAAAAAATAACATACACAGAAAATCAAAGAAAGAAAAATAACTAAGGAATAAGAAGAGAGATCTAGGCCTGAAAAAATAATATTGGTAAGTTGATGAATCCTAGAATTTATTGAGGTTTCTAAAGCCACCTAAAATTAATTTTTTTTGCAATACAATATTTTAATTTAGTAATAGATACATGCATAGATGAACCTACTATATTTGAGACTTTATCATATGTATTGCATTGTATGACATACCCTGGGGAACGTAGCTGATAGGTAGCAGCAACTATCAGGTGCTCCTTTTCCTTTTTCTTTGCAAAAAGAAAAATTGGAGTGGAAAGTCCAGTTCTGTTCATAGAAAGGTAGCTTGTATTAGACTTAACCACTCATCCAAAAACAGTAAGAAAAATATGTAAACAATATAAAAGCAACTATTTTAAAGGACTGGAGAGCAACCACAGGAAGAATCATGGCAAGAAAAGAAGCAGACTAGGAATAAATGGCTGAATAATGTCCCCCACAAATTCATATCACCTAGAATGTCAGAATATGACCTTATTTGAGAATATTTAATCACCACATTAATCACCATAAAGATCTTCATATTGTTCTTTTATAGTCACACACATTCCTCTCTACCTTATACCCTTCCTTAACCCCGGCAAACCCTAGATTTTTAATAATCTCTAAGTACACTTTAATATACCCCCAATCTAAATAACCAATGGAATGAAGATTTTGAATGTATCCACTTAAGAGGAAAAGAGTAGCCTAGTCATACTATGAGTCTGTCCACAACTCGTATTTTAGACATGGTGTATCATTCCTATAAAATTAATTTTTAGAGATATTTTTACAATAAGAACACAATGAAATAGGCTCTCTATAAAAAGATTAACTTGTGAACACATTATAGAAAGAATACCAAACTCCTCAGTTTTCAGCTTGCTTCTAACCACAATCTACACTCTAGAAAGTAGAGAATTAAAATTGGTACAACAGACAAGAAGCTAGTTAGTGGTGGGACTACTGCATTATAACACACAATTTCACTAAATGAGGTCAAGAGTTTCTGTTTCAACAGATTATATTTCATATTAATTAGAGATTGCTGAACAGAATCTTTGCAAAACCATGATGAACATAAAAGTTCTAAAAGACCCTAAATCACCAAAACTTGTGCTACTTGTTTTAATAGCAGTTTCCATGAAGCATTGTCTAACAGACATAATGCTAATCCTTGGCTGGATTTAAGACATTTTTAAAAAGATAATTAATAAAGACAAAGTATTTTTTCCAATATTTTTCTTCTTTGCTCAATGGACTCCTATTCATCCTTAAAGAACTTATCCAAATGCAACTTCCTTGAAGTAATTTCCCATTTTCTTAGAGTTGGTTATATTCTTTGTATTCTCATTAACCTTAGAATAAATGTCTTACTTTACTTAACAACTTAGCTGTATTTAACATTATATTTTAGTTTCTTATTTGCATATCTATTTTCCAACCTGACAGAGAATGGCTTATTATTATCCTTAAAATCCTTATGTTGTGCATAGTACATGATATATAGTAGATATTTAATAGAGGTTTCAAAATTGGAGTCTGAACACATAGAACATACACATTTGATTCAATCGTAAATTGTACTCATCGAAATATAATGTCTAGAATAAGAGAGATGTTAAGTCCTAGTCAACTGAGTGTTGCACAAACTATGTATCAAGTATAAGTTTTAGAAAACATAGTTTATCCCAGTAATTAAGAGCATGGACTCTGCTGCCCAGATTACTTGGATTCATGACATTACCAGCTACATCATATACTTGGGCAAGTTGTTTAACCTCTCTTGTTCTCAGGTTCCATGTGAACAATGATAGTACTGCTGCATAATTAAATGAGATAATATATATATGTATATATAAAACACTTAAAAACAGTGGCTAGCACATAAGTACTAGGTATTAGCTATTGTTTACTATTATTATTATTATTACTATGATTCATTTTGGGTGCTGCATTGTAAGAGCACCATTGATAAGTAGCCCAATCCAGAGACAAATGATCAAGAGAGCAAAAGATTCAAGATCATTTCTTAAGGAAAATTAAAATATCTCAAGCTGTTAGGATGGAACTGATATTTGAGAAGTGTGATGGGTACATGAGGCAGTATAACTGTCTTCAAAAATAAGAAAATGAGTACCTTTGATCTAGGACACTCAAGAGAACAAAAATGGAACCAAAATTGGAAACGACAAAGAGAAAGATTTAGGTTCAAATTGAAAAACAAAAAACAACAAGAAAAACCCTTTCTCATACTGAGTAAGTAGAATGGGATGATATCTCTAGAGGTATTTGAGCAGGATTTAGAGAACATACTGGTCGGGATGATAAACATGAGACTGAATCACTGAATGGCAGGGAGGGCTAGGCTAGCTGTTTCATATGGTGCTTGAAATCTATCCCCTTCATTTTACAGCCGAGGAACTGAGGCCCAGAAAAATGAAGAAATTTGACCCTAGGTAGACACAGAATTAATTAACTGCAGATCCTGAGCTAGAACCCAGCTTGCCAAATTCCTCCTCTAGTGCTGTTTTTTTAAAGAAGTTCTCTCACTTACAAAAAGAAAGTATTTTCCAGAACGAGTAGGGGTATGCTCACAAGTAAGAACATAAAGTAGAGTACTTGAGAAAGAAGAAGTAGCGAAAACCATGTGGAGTAAAGTCACATCATCTTGAATATATAATGTCTGGGGCTTCTCAGTGACTTTTTGTATGCTATTCCCAGACATGAGTTTATTTGCATATGTATGTCTGCACAGAGCATTCTAAAATGTAAAGTTTAATGAGTATAGACTATATAAATGTGAGAATGTACTTGCCAATTCTGCACCATATGTACCAAATTTTCATCTGAAATAAATGTATGCTAGGCTTCAGTTCAATGGTCCTATATCAGTAAATCAATTGGTTTATCTCTCTATTTGCCTACATACATGTGATATTTAAGCTTTTTGGGAAAATCATTTGGAAATATACAAGCTTGTGGTACAAAGACCCTCACTAGGAGAGATGATAGGTCCTGGTGATTGATAGCCAGCAATTGTGGGCTCAGACCTCCTACATTCAGTTTCTGAATTTAGGAAAACTACTTAACTTCTAAAATCTAAGCTTTCACCTCTGTAAAATGGAGATAACAGTAATACCTATGGCACAAAAATGTGAGCATTACTTAAAATGATTCATGCTGGAGTACTATTTAATATTCAGTTTTATTTTATTCAGGTTTATTTTTTATGTTCAATTTTCATGTGGGAATTAATTGAAAGATTAGAACAAGCAACTAGGAAATGTGGACTTAACCTAGAAAGAACACGTGAATTTTGTACCACCCTGATGAGGTTTTTTGGCACTGGGTTCAGGGGAATGCTGTGCAAATACGTTTTTTCCTACAAAAGAGATTCATGGGCCATTCAGGACACTTGCCCATCTGATTGCTTCTATGACTCTTCCACCAGGGCATCAAAAAGCCCGTGGTTGAATATCTCAAGAGCTGTCACCCCATTTAAACCATATTGAACAGTAATAACAACACTGGGCGAAGAAGAGAAATTTCCTTCTCATAAAACCTAATTGGTTTACAGAAGAGTTTATTCTACTTTTTCAGGCATCGATTATATGAAGAATAAAATAAAATATGGATTAATGAGTTGATTGATAAAACATTAGATATTCCAAGTTTATTAGGGATAAAATAATTAACAAATATTAAGTGAGCAATAAACTGTATATTCCAAGTAAGTTTTGTAATTAGAAGGTATTTTGCTCACTGTGGGAAAGATAAGAATGTTTTAGCAATTATCCTTATCCTCTAATTTCTCAAAATGTTCAGTATTATGAATCCTCTCCTTTGTCTTTCCTTTCATAAGAATATATGCCTCATGAGAGCAAAATCTCTATTTTTTTTCACTGATATATCCCCACGTGCTTGGAGTACTTGATATGTAATTGATATTCAATAAATATTAGTTAAATACATGAATAAAAAAGAGAATGAGTTGACAAGTGATAGTGGAAAGATAGCTTATGAAAGCCAATTTAAGTTTGCCAGATTTAACAAATTAAAATTTTTCTTATAATAATAAAAATAAATCATAATTTATCTGAAATTCAAATGTAACCAACCAACCTGTGTTATATCTGGCAACTCTACATTTAGAAAAGAAAAAACAAAAAAAACTAATGGCAAGAATATGTGAAATCATCAATATTTACCTATGTTAAAGGAAGAAATAAACTTTTTCCAAGACTATGTTACTAGATATAAAGAAACCACAATATATATGTTTAAAAAATAAAATAAAACTTTAATCAAAAAGGGATAAAGGCAAAGCCTCTTTAAAAGAACAGTTTGGGAGGAGCTTCAAGATGGCAGAAGAGTAAGATTCGGAGATTACCTTCCTTCCCACAAATACATCAGAAATACATCTACATGTGGGACAACTCCTACAGAACACCTACTGAACGCTGGCAGAAGACCTCAGACTTCCCAAAAGGCAAGAAACTCCCCACGTACCTGGGTAGGGCAAACGAAAAAAGAAAAAACAGAAACAAAAGAATAGGGACGGGACCTGCACCAGTACGATGGAGCTGTGAAGGAGGAAAGGTTTCCACACACTAGGAAGCCCCTTCGCGGGCGGAGACCGTGGGTGGCGGAGGGGGGACCTTCGGAGCCGCGGAGGAGAGCGCAGCAACGGGGGTGCGGAGGGCAAAGCGGAGAGATTCCCGCAGAGAGGATCGGTGCGGACCAGCACTCACCAGCCCGAGAGGCTTGTCTGCTCACCCATCAGAACGGGCGGGGGCTGGGAGCTGAGGCTCGGGCTTCGGTCGGATCCCAGGGAGAGGACTGGGGCTGGCGGTGTGAACACAGCCTGAAGGGGTTAGTGCGCCACGGCCGGGAAAGAGTCCGGGAAAAGGTCTGGAGCTGCCGAAGACAAGAGACTTTTTCTTGCCTCTTTGTTTCCTGGTGCGCGAGAAGAGGGGATGAAGAGCTCCACTTAAAGGAGCTCCAGAGACGGGCGCGAGACGCGGCTAACAGCGTGGACCCGAGACGGGCATGAGGCGCTAAGGCTGCTGCTGCTGCCACCATCAAGAAGCCTGTGTGCAAGCACAGGTCACTATCCACACCTCCCCTCCTGGGAGCCTGTGCAGCCCGCCACTGCCAGGGTCACGTGATCCAGGGACAGCTTCCCCGGGAGAACACACGGCGTGTCTCAGGCTGGTGAAACGTCACGCCAGCCTCTGCCGCTGCAGGCTCGCCCCACATGCGTACCCTTCCCTCCCCCCGGCCGGAGTGAGCCAGAGCCCTGGAATCAGCTGCTCCTTTAACCCCGTGCTGTCTGAGCAAAGAACAGACGCCCCCAGACGACCTACACTCAGAGGCGGGTCCAAATCCAAAGCTGAACACCGGGAGGTGTGTGAACAAAGAAGAGAAAGGGAAATCTCTCCCAGCAGCCTCAGGAGCAGAGGATTAAATCTCCACAATCAACTTGATGTACCTGCATCTGTGGAATACCTGAATAGACAACGAATCACCTCAAATTGAGGAGATGGACTTTGGGAGCAATGATATATATATTTTTTCCCCTTTTTCTCTTTTTGTGAGTGTGTATGTGTATGCTTCTGTGTGTGATTTTGTCTGTATAGCTTTGCATTTACCATTTGTCCTAGGGTTCTATCTGTCCAGATTTTTTGGTTTAAAAAAATGTATTTTTCCTAATAAATATATTTTATTTTTATTATTATTTTTTTCTTTTTGCGGTATGTGGGCCTCTCACTGTTGTGGCCTCTCCCGTTGCGGAGCACAGGCTCCGGATGCGCAGGCCCAGCGGCCATGGCTCACGGGCCCAGCCGCTCCGCGGCACATGGGATCCTCCCAGACCGGGGCACGAACCCGTATCCCCTGCATCGGCAGGCGGACTCTTAACCACTGCGCCACCAGGGAGGCCCAATATATTTTATTTTAATGAATTTATTTTGTTTTATTTTACTATATTTTATTTTATCTTCTTCTTTCATTCTTCCTTTTTCTCTCCCTTTTATTCTGAGCCATGTGGAGGACAAGCTGTTGGTGCTCCAGCCAGGCATCAGGGATCTGTCACTGAGGTGGGAGAGCCAAGTTCACAACACTGGCCCACAGGACACCTCCCAGCTCCACGTAATATCAAATGGAAAAAATCTCCCAGAGATCTCCATCTCAACACCAAGACCCACCTCCACTCAAGGACCAGCAAGCTACAGTGCAGGAAACCCTATGCCAAACAACTAGCAAGACAGGAACATAACCCCATCCATTAGCACAGAGGCTGCCTAAAATGATAATAAGGCCACAGACACCCCAAAACACAGCACCAGACGTGGACCTTCCCACCAGAAAGACAAGATCCAGCATCATCCACCAGAACACAGGCACTAGTCCCCTCCACTAGGAAGCCTCCACAACCCATTGAAGCAAACTTAGCCACTGGGGACAGACACCAAAAACAACGGAAACTACAAACTTGCAGCTTGGGAAAAGGAGACCCCAAACACTGTAAGTTAAGCAAAATGAGAAGACAGAGAAACACACAGCAGATGAAGGAGCAAGGCAAAACCCCACCAGACCAAACAAATGAAGAGGAAATAGGCAGTCTACCTGAAAAAGAATTCAGAATAATGATAGTAAAGATGATCCAAAATCTTGGAAATAGAATGGAGAAAATACAAGAAACGTTTCACAAGAACCTAGAAGAACTAAAGAGCAAACAAACAGAGATGAACAACACAATAAATGAAATTAAAAATTCTCTAGAAGGGATCAACAGCAGAATAACTGAGGCAGAAGAACGGATAAGTGACCTGGAAGATAAAATAGTGGAAATAACAACTGCAGACCAGAATAAAGAAAAAAGAATGAAAAGAATTGAGGACAGCCTCAGAGACCTCTGGGACAATATTAAACTCACCAATATTCGAATTATAGGGGTCCAAGAAGAAGAAGAGAAAAAGAAAGGGACTGAGAAAATATTTGAAGAGATTATAGTTGAAAACTTCCCTAATATGGGAAAGGAAATAACTAATCAAGTCCAGGAAGCACAGACAGTCCCATACAGGACAAATCCAAGGAGAAACACGCCAAGATGCATATTAATCAAACTACCAGAAATTAAATACAAAGAACAAATATTAAAAGCAGGAAAGGAAAAACAACAAGTAACACATAAGGGAATCCCGATAAGGTTAACACGTGATCTTTCAGCACAAACTCTGCAAGCCAGAAGGGAGTGGCAGGACATATTTAAAGTGATGAAGGAGAAAAACCTACAACCAAGATTACTCTACCCAGCAAGGATCTCATTCAGATTTGATGGAGAAATTAAAACCTTTACAGACAAGCAAAAACTAAGCGAATTCAACACCACCAAACCAGCTTCACAACAAATGCTAAAGGAACTTCTTTAGGCAGGAAACACAAGAGAAGGAAAAGACCTATAATAACACACCCAAAACAATTAAGAAAATGGTAAAAGGAACATACATATCAATAATTGCCCTAAATGAAAATGATTAAATGCTCCAACCAAAAGACATAGACTGGCTGAATGGATACAAAAACAAGACCCATATATATGCTGTCTACAAGAGACCCACTTCAGACCTAGAGACACATACAGACTGAAAGTGAGGGAATGGGAAAAGATATTCCATGCAGATGGAAACCAAAAGAAAGTTGGAGTAGCAATTCTCATATCAGACAAAATAGACTTTAAAACAAAGACTATTACAAGAGACAAAGAAGGACGCTACATAATGATCAAGGGATCGATCCAAGAAGAAGCTATAACAATTGTAAATATGCACCCAACATAGGAGCACCTCAATGAATAAGGCAAAATGCTAACAGCCATAAAACGGGAAATGGACAGTAACACAATTATAGTAGGGGACTTTAACACCCCACTTTCACCAATGGACAGATCATCCAAAATGAAAATAAATAAGGAAACACAAGATTTAAATGATACATTAAACAAGATGGACTTAATTGATATTTATAGGATATTCCATCCAAAAACAACAAAATACACATTTTTCTCAAGTGCCCATGGAACATTCTCCAGGATAGATCATATCTTGGATCACAAATCAAGCCTTGGTAAATTTAAGAAAATTGAAGTCGTATCAAGTATCTTTTCCAACCACAGCACTATGCGACTAGATATCAATTACAGGAAAATATCTGTAAGAGATACGAACACATGGAGGCAAAACAACACACTACTTAATAACCAAGAGATCACTGAAGAAATCAAAGAGGAAATCAAAAAATACCTAGAAAACAATGACAATGAAAACACGATGACCCAAAACCTACAGATGAGGCAAAAGCAGTTCTAAGAGGGAAGTTTATAGCTATACAAGCCTACCTTAAGAAACAAGAAACATCTCAAATAAACAACATAACCTTACACCTAAAGCAATGAGAGAAAGAAGAAGAAGAACAACAACAACAAACATTTTAGCAGAAGGAAAGAAATCATAAAGATCAGATCAGAAATAAATGAAAAAGAAATGAAGGAAACAATAGCAAAGATCAATAAAACTAAAATCTGGTTCTTTGAGAAGATAAACAAAATTGATAAACCATTAGCCAGACTTATCAAGAAAAATGGGAGAAGACTCAAATCAATAGAATTAGAAATGAAAAAGGAGTAGTAACAACTGACACTGCAGAAATACAATGTATCATGAGAGATTACTACAAGCAACTCTATGCCAATAAAATGGACAACCTGGAAGAAATGGACAAATTCTTAGAAAAGCACAACCTTCCAAGATTGAACCAGGAAGAAATGGAAAATATGAACAGACCAATCACAAGCACTGAAATTGAAACTGTGATTAAAAATCTTCCAACAAACAGAAGTCCAGGACCAGATGGCTTCACAGGCAAATACTATCAAACATTTAGAGAAGAGCTAACACCTATCCTTCTCAAACTCTTCCAAAATATAGCAGAGGGAGGAGCACTCCCAAACTCATTCTATGAGGCCACCATCACTCTGATACCAAAACCAGACAGAGATGTCACAAAGAAAGAAAACTACAGGCCAATGATGAACATAGATGCAAAAATCCAAAACAAAATACTAACAAACAGAATCCAACAGCACATTAAAAGGATCATACACCATGATCAAGTGGGTTTATCCCAGGAATGCAAGGATTCTTCAATATATGCAAATCAATCAATGTGATTTCAACATAATAAAGGCCATGTATGACAAACCCACAGCCAACATCGTCCTCAATGGTGAAAAACTGAAAGAATTTCCACTAAGATCAGGAACAAGACAAGGTTGCCCACTCTCACCACTCTTATTCAACACAGTTTTGGAAGTTTTAGCCACAGAAATCAGAGAAGAAAAGGAAATAAAAGGAATCCAAATCGGAAAAGAAGTAAAGCTGTCACTGTTTGCAGATGACATGATACTATAAATAGAGAATTCCAAAGATGCTACCAGAAAACTACTAGTGCTAATCAATGAATTTGGTAAAGTAGCAGGATACAAAATTAATACACAGGAATCTCTGGCATTCCTATACACTAATGATGAAAAATCTGAAAGTGAAATTAAGAAAACACTCCCATTTACCATTGCAACAAAAAGAATAAAATATCTAGGAATAAACCTCCTTAAGGAGACAAAAGACCTGTATGCAGAAAACTATAAGACACTGATGAAAGAAATTAAAGATGATACAAATAGATGGAGAGATATACCATGTTCTTGGATTGGAAGAATCAACATTGTGAAAATGACTCTACTACCCAAAGCAATCTACAGATTCAGTTTAATCCCTATCAAAGTACCACTGGCATTTTTCACAGAACTAGAAAAAATAATTTCACAATTTGTATGGAAACACAAAAGGCCCAAAATAGCCAAAGCAATCTTGAGAAAGGAAAACGGAGCTGGAGGAATCAGGCTCCCTGGCTTCAGACCATACTACAAAGTTACAGTAATCAAGAGAGTATGGTACTGGCACAAGAACAGAAATATAGATCAATGGAAGAGGATAGAAAGCCCAGAGATAAACCAATGCACATATGGTCACCTTATCTTTTTTTTTTTTTAATTTTATTTTTGCGGTATGCAGGCCTCTCACTGTTGTGGCCTCTCCCATTGTGGAGCACAGGCTCTGGACGTGCAGGCTCAGCGGCCATGGCTCACGGGCCCAGCCGCTCCGCGGCATGTGGTATCTTCCCAGACCAGGGCACGAACCCGTGTCCCCTGTGTCAGCAGGCGGACTCTCAACCACTGCGCCACCAGGGAAGCCCGGTCACCTTATCTTTGATAAAGGAGGCAAGAATATACAGTGGAGAAAAGACAGCCTCTTCAATAACTGGTGCTGGGAAAACTGGACAGCTACATGTAAAAGAATGAAATTAGAATGCTCCCTAACACAATACACAAAAATGAACTCAAAATGGATTAAAGACATAAATGTAAGGCCAGACACCATCAACCTCTTAGAAGAAAACACAGGCAGAACACACTATGACACAAATCACAGCAAGATCCTTTTTGAACCATCTCCTAGAGAAATGGAAATAAAACCAAAAATAAACAAATGGGACCTAATGAAACTTAAAACCTTTTGTCCAGCAAAGGAAACCATAAACAAGACGAAAAGACAACCCTTAGAATGGGAGAAAATATTTGTAAATGAAGCAACTGACAAAGGTTTAATTTCCAAAACATACAAGCAACACATGCAGCTCAATATCAAAAAAACAAACAACCCAATCAAAAAATGGGCAGAAGACCTAAAGAGACATTTCTCCAAAGAAGATATACAGATTGCCAACAAACACATGAAAGAATGCTCAACATAATTAATCATTAGAGAAATGCAAATTAAAACTACAATGCGATATCATCTCACACTGGTCAGAATGGCCATCATCAAAAAATCTACAAACAATAAATGCTGGAGAGGGTTTGGAGAAAAGGGAACCCTCTTGCTCTGTTGGTGACAATGTAAATTGATACAGCCACTATGGAGAACAGTATGGAGGTTCCTTAAAAAACTAAAAATAGAACTACCATATGACCCAGCAATCCCACTACTGAGCATATACTCTGAGAAAACCATAATTCAAAAAGAGTCATGTACCAAAATGTTCATTGCAGCTCTATTTACAATAGCCAGGACATGGATGCAACCTAAGTGTCCATCAACAGATGAATGGATAAAGAAGATGGGGCACATATATACAATGGAATATTACTCAGCCATAAAAAGGAATGAATCTGAGTTTTTTGTAGTGAGGTGAATGGACCTAGAGACTGTCCTACACAGTGAAGGAAGTCAGAAAGAGAAAAAGAAATACTGTATGCTAACACATATATATAGAATCAAAAAAAAAAAGAAAGAAAATGATCAGGAAAACCTAGTGGCAAGATGGGAATAAAGATGCAGACCTACTAGAGAATGGATTTGTGGATACAGGGAGGGGTAAGGGTAAGCTGTGACAAAGTGAGAGTGAGAGAATGGCATGGACATATATACACTACCAAATGTAAAATAGATAGCTAGTGGGAAGCAGCTGCATAGCACAGGGAGATCAGCTCGGTGCTTTGCGACCACCTAGAGGGGTGGGATAAGGAGGGTGGGAGGGAGGGAGATGCAAGAGGGAAGACATATGGGGACATATGTATATGTATAACTGATTCACTTTGTTATAAAGCAGAAAATGACACACCATTGTAAAGCAGTTATAATCTAAACATGTTAAAAAAATTTTTTTAAAAAGCACAGTTTGTTTTTTTAAAATCTTGCTAGACTCAAATATGTTATGACCAATCCTATCATGTGCATATGTGGGTGTGTTTCAGGATAAACCCTAAAACAGCTTTTAAGTGTTTTCTATACTTTGTCCTTCTCTACTTGGAGGCCTTGTTGCTATTGGTTGCAAGCATGGCCTTACACTTGGGTTTCATCTGGAGTCTTAATAAATTATTACATTAGAAATAAATATTGGGCTTCCCTGGTGGCGCAGTGGTTTGGAATCCGCCTGCCAATGCAGTGCACACGGTTTTGAGCCCTGGTCCAGGAGGATCCCACATGCTGCGGAGCAATAGGTCCTGTGCGCTACAACTACTGAGCCTGTGCTCTAGAGTCCACGAGCTACAACTGCTGAGCCCTCGCGCCACAACTGCTGAAGCTCATGTGTGTGGAGGCCATGCTGCACAATGGGAGAAGCCACCGCAGTGAGAAGCCCGTGCACCGCAACGAGCAGTGGACCTCACTCGCCACAACTAGAGAAAGTCTGCGCCCAGCAACAAAGACCCAATGCAACCAAATATAAATAATAAATAAAAATTTAAAAAAAAATTTTAAATCAATTCAGTGTCAAAACATCAAACAGAATTTTTTAATTCACTGACACTGAGAACTATACACCTGACAATTTTCTAAATATTAAGCAAACCCCTGATCTCCTAGGCTGACGACTCTTCCTGATCTTTTGAGGCTCAATTTAGCAATGAAAAAAGTGAACAAATATTAATTATTTGTGAAATTACATGTCTTCCTAAAAATATCATAAATTCCAGGAATTTTAGGAACCATATCTGAATCGTGTACCTCTTGCGTGATTGGATTCCGGTATACATTAGGTAGTCAATTATGCATTGAATGAATCAAATTTTAGGACAAAATGAAATGTAAATAGGAGTGTCACCATCTTTTCTAACTTTTTTAGTTAACTTCTAATCAGAATGTTTTTCTGTTCCCTCATACATTCTTAATATTCATTTAATGAATAAAATAATGAGATAAAGTCTCAGGGTTTTTTTCTGTAAAACGGGGATAATAATGTGCCTAATGCCATAGTGCTGCTATGAAGGTTGAATGAGTTAATATAGGTAAAGAGCTTGGAATAGTGCCTAGCACAAAGTAAATGTTATCCTCCATCATCATTATCATCATCATAATCATTTTTTCCCGTTTATTCTAAAAGACTATTGTAATATCACTGTCTCAGCTGCTTTTTTTTTTTTTTTGGCGGCACGCGGGCCTCTCACTGTTGTGACCTCTCCCGTTGCGGAGCACAGGCTCTGGACACGCAGGCTCAGCGGCAATGGCTCATGGGCCCAGCCGCTCCACGGCATGTGGGATCCTCCCAGACCGGGGCACGAACCCGTGTCCCCTGCATCGGCAGGTGGACGCTCAACCACTGCGCCACCAGGGAAGCCCTCTCAGCTGCTTTTAATCAGACTATATCAATTGAAAATGGAGAATGATCCATTCATTCTGGATCTGTTAAACAGTCCAGATCTGTTTAACACAGAATAGCAAGTTTTATACAACATCGGCTGTTTAACAGTTGTATTAGAACTCCCTATCATCAACTGCTTGAATAGACCCAGAGTAACAGACCCAGATTAAATGTTTTTAGTATATGTTATGGCTTAAAATATCTAGTATACTAAGCTAGTTAATATCCTTTCTATATGTGCAATATTTCTCAAGTTCTCTTAGAACAGAGTTATGTTAATAAACGTAATTAGCATAAAACTCTGCTTAGCAGCATTAATCTGAGGTTGTTGTATACAGTTCTAAAATCTCTCTCCCAACATACTGCCAAAATCACCCTCCTGAATAGTCTTGCATAACGGTTAAAGATATACGACTATTTTTGTTGGGCTTTCTTGCCATAGAAACACACATTTCACATTTCTGATGAGATCATGTTCCAAATCTGCCAGAAACCAATGTTCAATTTCCTCCTTGCTGCTTCCTGGAATCCAGGGGTGGTGAGCGACGCTCAACTGGCCACTTTGGCTTACTTCACTTACCCTTTAATTTGTTTCTCATAGTATTATCTCTTGAATATGTAAACATACGTAATCAACTTTTAAAAGTATTTTTCAGCTAATAAAATTTTCATTTTTTATGTAACTGTATCGCTTCCCTCTTTTTCATTATCTATACTCTAGATAATCTAATCCAATGGCTCTCAACCTTGGCTGTGAAAGATTTAAAAAATACAGATGTTCCGTCAGATTCCCAGAAAAGTGAATGAAAATTCTTATGAGTTGAATACAGACAATATATTTTTTATATAAACTTTATAAGACATTCTGATCATCAGCCATGAGATTCTTCCCATTTCATCCTAATTGAGAAATAATTAAACAAATTAGTATTATTATTATAATTTACAGATGGAAATAATAAAGATAATAATAATAAGATAATAAAAAGTAAAGCCAAAATCTAGAAATGAGAGTCATTACCAGCTTTATTCCTTTATATCTTAGCATATCATCTTATAATTGGGAACACCTCGTTCTTGGAAACCCTTGGTTTCTGGCAAAGGATGGTGACATTGGAAAATTGCTTGTCATACCTTTAAATATCCTCTACATGAATGATATTAGTGTTCTTTGCTCTTCAAATGCCCTTTTTTTTTTTTTTGGCATAAGTATTCTGCTTGATGAAAAAGGACAACCAATATACAGTCACATTATGTAAATAAAGTTCTTTGAGCTAATTATTAGTAATAAGTTGCAATGTGATGAAAAGATGTATTCAGTTGAATTTTAATGATCAGTTTTTATTTTTATACTTTTAAAATAATTTGCAATTTAAAGTAAAATAGAATATATAACTGTACTTTAGAATCTTTTTCTTAATCCCAAAAATATTGCATACATTTTAAATAATGCTAGACAGAAGATACCATATCATGATGCTTCAATTATCCATTTGAATCTTAATAAAAATTCAGAGAATTTGTTAATCAATACGCATCATGATTAAACAGATAAATTCCCAATTAGTTTTAGAGCCAAACTCAGAAGAATCTTAGTAGGGGGGAAATATCCTTTCTTGGAAAGGTTATACTTCTAAGTTTAAATAACTGTGTCTTGGTCTCTGAGTCATACAGTGTACATTAATATCTATGTACCATAATGAGTCTTTAAAACAGAATGTGGTCTGTTGATTCCTAGTATCTATTCAAATGTTATGAACTCAATTATCCAGGGGCCTATTTTCCAGTTTATGAATTATTTATTTCCTTTGTTTTGAAAAGATTATTATAGCTGTCAGGGGCAAGACAATATTAAAGCTCCAGAACTTGATGATAATGCTCACGAGATATTTAAGCATGGAAGGGAGGCACTGATTACCAAAGCAAATAGCTATTAATTGAATGAAGAGACTAAACAAAATGATTCAGAATTTCAAAGACTCATTCTATATGGATAAACGAGCAACTGCATAAAATGAATTATCCAAGAATCCCCCACATGCTTTTAGTTTGAAATGAAATGCAACAGATAATTTTGCCAACATTAGATCTAGGAAAAGGACTGATATCAAGAACTATAGCCTTGACTTTTATTTGATACCATTAGAAAATTAAACCAAAGCTCTGGCCATTGACTGGGGTCAGCTACACTGAGCCCACCAAAGTCTTAAGTTTTTCTAAACAAAGAGCATTTTATGTGGCCCTACCCCATTCATTAAAATGCAGCATAAGTAACAGGATTTAACTCATTATACAATAGATAATTTTGAACTTGGTGTCAAAATAGGTTTCTAAAATTTGAGAAACTCTTTTCATATCATCAAAAATAATGACCAAACCACTAACTACAGCCCCTACTAACTATCATTATAATATAATTTGTTGCTTTATAGATATAAAGCAGTTCTATGGGTAAATGTTGTTAATGACAGGTACCAACTTGATTTAGGATAATGCTATAAAACTAAAACTTCTGTGAACAATATTCAGCTAAAAGCTATCTTTTCTTCTTTCTTTTCTTTTCTTTTTTTTTTTTTTTTTTTGCCTGCACCACGCAGCATGTGGGATCTTAGTTCCCCGACCAGTGATCAACCCAACACCCCCTGCACTGGAAGGCGGAGTCTTAACCGCTGGACCACCTGGGAAGTCCAGATAAAAGCTGTCATTAATTCAGTTTTGAATTTTGTAAGGTTTTTGGATAGATTTTATTGCCAAAATGGCAAAGAATGGTCAAATGACAAAGCTGTGATTTGTAATTACCCCAGATTTTACATCTTTTTTGTTAAGCCATCTTATCAATGTCACCTCTGAGTCTCTTTAAACACTAAGAAAGATTTTTAACCACACATTCCTAACAAAAATGTATTTTTTATTAGACAATAGAATTGACACATTCTTTATTACAACTCCATCAGATTTAACTTATATAATAAACAGGGAGTAAACTAATAGCCAACACAATCCTGTTTTAGAACATTCATCCCCTCCTCCTGCATCATCATCAGAAAACCAAGATCTTTATGGTATTAATGTAAGCATGTTAAAGAATTACTTTAAATTATCTTGCAATCCTATATATTTCAGTAAATTTCAACTGAGACATTTATTTGTAAATGATATAATTTTTGGTCTTGAGTTCGAGGATTGTGAACTCAAAAGCCATCAGAGACATGGAAGGTAATATTAATTTGTAAACTGGCAGGTGTAAGGTGCAGAGAGGAGCAGGACCTATGGTGAACCGCAAAATAGATACATACTGCAAAGCATTCAAATTATTATTTTTTAAAAACACAGAGCTAGCTCAGCAAGACAGTTTATCAGGCTTGGTGAAGCCTAATGACTACCATGTCCCAACTTTAAGTCTAAATCCGTGGTTCTAAAGACTGGTTGCACATTAGAGTCACTGCATGAGTGAAAGCAAAACAGAACTACATGTGCCTAGGCCCCTCCTCCGGAAATCTTGATCAATTCTTCTGAGGTAGGGATCAGAGAATGGTGTCTTCTAAAAGTTTCCTAGATGATGCTAATGTCTGCCAAAGTTGAGAACACTCTGGTCTCAGTGACAGACTTGAGATCTAATAAATAAATTTTATTGTATCACATGGAGAATATTTATGTTTTTCTGCTGAGATGTTAATTCTTACAGGAATGAGCTGGTAATTTACATATTTATGATACAGCCAATTCACTGAACTGTTTTTCAAATGCCAGTGGGAGTTTTCCCTACACCATCTTCAGTTGCCCATTAATTTGTTAGATAGTTAGCTGAGGTTGGAGATACAGACAACCACCTCACCTGTAGCTATGTATAGTAGTAAAGTTTCTCAAGGGGAACAGAATCAATAGAGTGTGCGTGTGTGTGTGTGTGTGTGTGTGTGTGTGTGTATTGCATCTATCTTTCCTCGAGTTAAATGCATGAACAAACTTTCTGCTGGGAGACAATTCGGAAAATGTTAAAGACAACTTGATTTTCTGTCCTACACCTGATCCATCCCCAATCATCTATCCACCCAGCTACAATGCAGGAAATTCAGAGGAATCCTAGACTTCCCCCTTTCCTTTAACCAGCAAGGTAAATCCTACTGAGTCTACCTCTAATACATTCCTCAAGTTCATCCACTTCTCTGCATCTCTACTACTACCACTTCAGGTCACCATCATTTCTTGTTTTATTTTTGGCAATAGACTCCTAACTGCTTACTTTACTCTCAGATCATTGCACTGTTCTGCTTAAAACTTTCATTTTCTTTAGAATAAAACTCAATAGCCTCACGATGACTTACGGTCTTTACTGATCTGGTCCCAGCAACATATGCGATTTTATATTGACCAGCATTTATATACCATGTTCCACCCACATCAGCCTTTTCCAAGTTCCTTGGACATTCCAAACTTTTTCTGGTCACAGTGATTTTGTGCTTGCCGTTTTTTAGAACATTCTTCTCATGTCTAATACCTTCTCAATTTCACATTTCCTGATATTCTCTATTAAAGAGTCGTTTTTATTTCCCTCATAATACCAATGTCAACATTTGTCATCTCACTTAATAATTTTTATGCTATTTTCCCTACTAGCAAATAAGCTCCCCCCAGGCAGAGAGAGAGATCTTGACTGTGCCAATCCTCCTTGTATCACCAGTGCCTAGCACCATGTTGTACACAGAACAAATGTTCACTGAATATTTTTAAACACCTAAGTGAATGAATGAGTAGTTAGGTTCTGACATGTTACTACATCTATAAATAATAGAATGATCTGAATGCCTAGGTTTTGCTAAGAGCATAGATTTTATTGCAGAGTGCAGGTCTATGTAACTAGAAAACTCTCAATATATGTCTTCAGTTGTCATCAACACAGCACTCATTCATCTTTTGATTCAAGCACTTGTTGAACGCCTGCTTTGTGCCTGATTATAGGACAGCATGATACCAATCTATGACAGATCTTAGGTCACATTAATATTAGTGCTTGGATATTCCTATTTCCAACATCCCATCTGCTCATTCAGGAACTCAAATGCTTTGACCCTCCCCACTGCCATGGCAATAAGAAGGGTCTTCTATATGCTCCAACATCAGTTTGAACTGTAACTCCCCACTGTTCACTGCTACTCCAAGCTCTACATTCACCATCACTGCTGATTATCTCACATAAACCTCTAATCTCAGAAAGGTGCATATCCTAACCTTTTCATTCCCAACATTAATGCTCTCAACCCTAACGGTACTTCAATATGTCAACAGCGTTTGCAGTTCCATCCCACTATATTAAGGTCAATTGGAAGAGATGGGGTTCCACAGCAGGATGGGTTGGGCATTTGTACTAGTAAGAGTAAACTCACAATTATACCAAGTAGATTCAACATTGTAAAAGGCTCAGAACAATAGAAGTGTATTTTCTGATCATGTGACAGTACTCGGTGAGACAACAGGTTGGCGGGGCAGCCATCTCCCATACAGTCTTTCAGGGACCTGGACTGATGAAGGCTCTGCCATCTTCAGCACATGGCTTCCAAAGTTTCCTGAGAAGTCCATTATAGGTGGCAGGAAAGAGAACAGAACACAGAGGAGCACCACAAGGAGTTTTATGAGCCAGGCCTGGAGGTAGCACTATCACTTCCTATCATATGCAGTGGGATAGAACTCAGTCACATGCTAATACCTAAAGGCATGGACAGCTGGGAAACGTTATGTTAGATGTCATTTTCCAGTAACAACTCATGAAATTTTGAAAGATAATTGACTATGCCTGCCACAGCTCATAGTGTTTCAGAAGGTGGTGGAATAGCTCTTCCAATCCACACAAGCAGCCCTTCATGTCCTCAGGCTCTACACATGCTTCTAGGGTAGTTAGATTGGGACTGGTTTTAGGACTGAGCACCACACCAAACTGAGAACTGCCATTCCATTCTGCTCTTCAGTCCATGCTGCTGAATCAAAAACTTTTGCAAGGGTTCAAGGTTCTCCATGTACCTTGGTTTTTGGATCTTTCTATTGAACCATTAATTACACTTGTATGTTTAACATTTTGGAAAAAGTACAGTTTTCCACCCCACAAGGAAACTTCTCAACCCTCCAAAAAAAAAATCACTTGGAGCAAATACATGTGTTCTGGTAATCATGTTGCTAAAAAATACCTGCCAGTCCTACCTTATACCTCAACTCCAACTTTTCTGGAATCTTTGCTAGAAATTTGAGATGAACCTGAATATTAATTGGAACTTATGTAGGCTTAGGGGCTGAAGAAAGAATACTAGGTGAGAGGTAAAATTTGAACAAAGACTGAGAAGAAATCATTTATTCATCAAATATGTATAGCTCTGAGGCTCAGAAAAAGAAAATGACTTGTCACTTTATAAACCAGATATAATATTCTTTATATAGACTGCAAACTACCTTATGGTAAGTGCTAACTATTGTCTTCTTGGTAATCTTCAGAAAATTGATTACAAAGCCTTTTTCACTAAAAACTTAAAAGTACATCTTAGAACTCAAAAATAACACTTGGGGGCTTTATAGAACTTAGAGATTAGATTTCCTCTTAAAATCAAGATCAGAAGTAAGATTAGAACAAATGTAAATAGATTATAGGTGTTTTCAAGATTCAGGAAACAAATAACTAAAAATAAGGCTGAAAATAAGGATAATATATTTTAGAATTATAACCACAGGCAACAGTCCAAGGTTCACGAAACTCAGTCTTCAGAACACTGGTTAAGCAATGACATTTGGGAAAGTCAATTAGCAGCAACTCTCCAATCCTCCTCTTGAAGGACAGCGTAGACAGGCCTGGCCCAGTTGGCTGGAGTTTGAGGGGCTGCCTCAGAAGGTAGAAGTGCCTTTGCTTGCATCTGTGGTGCATGGCACCAGAGTCCAAATACCACTTGTGTTCCAAGAAGAGATGTCAAGGGTCAATTTGCAGAAATGTGCCCAAATGTGCTGTCAAACCAAAAAAGCCTGATAGTCAAAGCTAACACAGCCAAGAATCCAGGCAAGGCTACATCAGGAAACAACAGGACAGAATTAGGAACTGGGAGGTAATGACCAGGATTAATGCCTTTGGCTCTCCTTATTCTACGTGGGGTATAAGGTGGACAAACTGGTATACTTAAAGGACCTAGGACATAGCAGACAGCAAGCAAATTGGCTTTAAAAATTATCTAGTATAGAAATTAATTCTAACAGAGAAGATTTCTAGGAATGTGAAATAAGTGGTAACAAATGTAACTTCATTTGAAAAAAGCTGATAGACTTGGCTCTTCCTAAACATATGCTTTTATTGCCTCAATTTTCAAATAGAGCTTTGAATTTTAAACACTGAAGTCACTGCTGGACAACAAGCAACTATTAAAAGCAAATTTATATAAAATCTGAGAAACTTCAAAGAACCCGAAGTCATCAAGCCCCTTTTGGAACAGTTTAGTTAGTTGTTGGCTATCAAGACAGAAGACTAAAGAGTGAAGATTTGATTATGACAGGGTGAGAATTTAAAAGCATATTTTTTTAGATCAAATTTCCTTGAAATAGACACAGCTACAAGAATACATGTTCAAGTGATTTATGAAGAAAGTACTTCCAGGAAAACCAGTAAGGGAGTGGGAGAAGCAGGACACGGAGGAGAAAAGCCAAGCAAGAATGCAGTTTCAGGGCTTCCCTGGTGGCACAGTGGTTGAGAGTCCACCTGCCAATGCACGGGACACGGGTTCATGCCCCGGTCCGGGAGGATCCCACATGCCGTGGAGCGCCTGGGCCCGTGAGCCATGGCCGCTAAGCCTCCGCGTCCGGAGCCTGTGCTGCACAACGGGAGAGGCCACAACAGTGAGAGGCCCGCGTACCGCAAAAAAAAAAAAAAAAAAAAAAGGAATACAGTTTCAACAAAGACCCTGCCCCTATAGGCTATACCTGAGTTATCCTGTTCCAGGGCGAGAAAGCTGCCTTTCATACCCTTGCATCTCACCAGACCAAGAGAAAATATTCAGTAACATGGATAACCCAGAATGTATTAAATTATTTTTCTATGAATGATTAACATTAAAGATGTTTCTGTAAATAATACTACACTAAAATATTTTGTACATGTGTCGTTATAGGCCAGTGTTTTATTTCTGTAAATAGATACCTAAAAGTGGGATTTCTGGGTCAAAGAGTATGTTGATTTCTTTTCTTTCTTTTTTTTTTTTAAACAGTGTGGAGGTTTTGAGTTCTTTTAGTGTCACTGGTGGGTTTTTTAAATTATAAATTTATTTATTTTATTTATTTTTGGCTACATTGGGTCTTCATTGCTGCACTCAGGCTTTCTCTAGTTGCAGTGAGCTGGGGCTACTCTTCGTTGCAATGCGTGGTCTTCTCATTGCAGTGGCTTCTCTTGTTGCGGAGCACGGGCTCTAGGCACGCAGGCTTCAGTAGTTGTGGCTCATGGCCTCTACAGCCGAGGCTCAGTAGTTGTGGTGCACGGGCCCAGCCATTCCACGGCATGTGGGATCTTCCCGGACCAGGGCTCGAACCAGTGTCCCCTGCATTGGCAGGCAGATTCTTAACCACTGAGCCACCAGCGAAGCCCATATGCTGATTTCTAATATTACAAGCTAAAAAGAAATTCAGTTGATGACCTTTCCTCCCATTTTATTGAGAAAATAGAAGCAATCAGAGGTGAACCTTCACAAACTGCTTCAAAGAGATTTAAGATTTACAACTGGCCAGAATCTGTATCATATACCATGTCCTCCCTCCCATTATAAATGATGTATTCATTCTCCTCTCTAAATCTGATCTCTCTGTTCATGCACTGAATCTCATGCCCTACTCAAGGACATTGTTACTCTAGCAATGCTCCCCTCTTTCTCCCTCTCCTCAACTTTTCCATTTGCTCAAGACAAAAAACTTAGTGCCATCCTTGACTCTTCTCTTTCTTTCATGCTACACATACAATAAATCAGCAAATCAGGTTGATTATAGTTTAATATGTATACAGGATATAACCACTTCTCACTCACTACCTTTAATATTACAACTTTTGGTACAAGCTATTATTTATTTTTCCAGATCATGGCCCTATCTGCCAAAATGGTCTATTTTACCTTTGTTACCTTACAATCTATTCTCAACACATAGCAAGAATAATTCTTTTTAACTTAAGACAGATCAAGTGTTCAGAATGAACTCTAGAACAACCCTATTTAAAATTGTTAATCACCTTTCACATCCCAATCCCTATATTCTTTCCTGCTTTATTCTTTTATAGCATTTATCACATTTAAAAAAAATGTATAATTTACATATTCCAGATCACTTTGGATATCTTATAATTGAATTAAAATGATTTTTTATGTTCAATTCTTATTGCATTTTTTGTCCTTACATTTTCCAAGGTTTCATTATGAAAAATTTAAACATACAACAAAGTGGCAAGAATTTTGCAGTAAACATTCAGTACTCATCACCTACATTTGACCATTAATATTTTACTTTACTTGCTTTGTCACGTGTCTCCATCTCTTTCCTCATTCCATCCAGCCAATCAGCTATCCTATTTTTGATACATTTCACAGTAAATTTCAGAAATCAGTTTTAATTTTTATCTTACTGATGCCTGATGATGTTGAACACCTTTTCATATGCTTACTGTCCTTTCATATATCTTGTTTGGTAAAATGTCTGTTAGAATATTTTGCTGATTTTTAATTGTGCTGTTTCCTTTTCTGCTTATTGAGTTACAGATTTTCTTTGTATATCCTAGACACCACTTCTTTGTCAGACATACGTTTGTGTATATTTTCTCCCCATCTGTGGTTTGACTATTCATTTCCTTAATTGTGTATTTTGATAAACATAATTTTTAACTTTTGACAAAGTACAATGTGTCAATTTTATAGTTACTGCTTTCTTTAACCTTAGAAACTTTTGCCTTTTGCTTATACACACATAATGAGAAGATTCTTATATATTGTTTCTAAAAGTTTGATGATTTAAGCTTTTGCATTTAGGTCAATAATCCATCTTCAATTAATTATTGTGTGTAGGGTGAGGTAGAGATTAAGCTGCTTTTTTAAAGTAATACATTTTATTTTTTAGAGCAGTTTTAGGTTCACAGCAAAATTGAGCAGAAAGTACAGAGAGTTCCTGTTGGTCAAAGCACTCTGTACCAACAATTACCAATCACAGGGCAAGACTGCAAACACTTCTGCCTATTGCATATTTGTATCAGAGTCACCAAGGGAAACACAATACAGCCAAGCACTGGATAGAATTATACTTTATTTAAATAGAGAAGAGACAGAGCAAGATCAGTTTCAATATTTGGTGTGGGTATCCCATAGCCAACAGGTCTCTCCTGGTAGAACAATTTGCTTGCTCACATCCTTCTCTAGCCTTGGTGGAAGAAACCCTGACCCCTCCCTGTGGAATATGAAATACTGAAAGTTGGGGGAATACCTGAGGGCAACTGACTCCTATGCTTAAGCAGAATAAAGGAACACTCATTGCTCCTGAAAGGGAAAGATAGTTCCACACAAAGCTATAAGCCCTGCACGGGGCTGTGTGGGCCCTTTACTGGTTGGTAAGGAAGAATTCCAGGACCAAGGTCCATTTTTGGTGACTGAGTGAGGGGTCAAAAGACTGAATGCATGAGTCTGCATTTCTCAATAATTCCATTTTACAACCTATCCCCACATATGCATAACCTCCTCCTACTATCAGTATCTTGCACCAGAGTACTTTTATAACAATCCATGAATCTACATTGACACATTATTATCACCCACACTTCATAGCTAACATTAGGGTTCCCTCTTGGTGTTGTACATTCTATGGCATCTGACAACTGTATGACATATACCCACCATTACAGTATTGTACAGTACTACCATAAATATCCTCTCTGCCCTGCCTATTCATCTCTCCCTCCCCCTAAAGCCTGGTTACCACTAATTTTTTTACTGTCTCCATAGTTTTGCCTTTTCCAAGGTGTCATATAGTTGGAATCATACAGTATGTAGCCATTTTGGATTGGCTTCTTTCACTTAGTAATATGCATTTAAGGTTCTTCCATGTTTTTTCATGGCTTGATTTAGATCATTTCTTTTTAGTGATGAATAATATTCCATTGTCTAGACGTACCACAGTATATTTATCCACTTACTACTGAAGTATATCTTGGCTGCTCCAAAGTTTTGGTAGTTATGAACAAAGCTACCATAAACATCCATAAGCAGATTTTTGTGTGGACATGAGTTTTCAATTGATTTGAGTAAATACTAAGGAGCATGACTGTTGGATTATATGTTAAGAATATGGTCAGTTTTGTTAGAAACTGCCAAACTGTCTTCCAAAGTGGCTGTATCATTTTGCGTGCCTATCAGCAATGAATGAGAGTTCCTATTGTTTCATATCCTCATCAGCATTTGGTATTGTTAACATTCTGGATTTTGTTAAAATTCTGGATTTTAATTTGCAATTTACTAGTAACATATGATATTGAACAACTCTTTATATTTTACTTGCTCTCTGTTATATCTTCTTTGGTGAGGTGTCTGTTAAAGTCTTTTGCCCATTTTTAAAACAGATTGTTCATGTTCTTACTGTTCAGTTTTAAGAGTTCTTTGTATATTTTGTATAACAGTACTTAATCATATGTCTTTTGCAAATATTTTTGCAAAGTCTGTACTTACCTACTCATTCTCTTGACACTGTCTTTTGCAGAGCAGAAGTTTATAATTTTCAGGAAGTCCAGCTTATCTATAGTTTATTTTCATGGATCATGCCTTTGGTGTGGTTTCTAAAAAGTCATTGTGATACCCAAGGTCATCTAAGTTTCCTCCTATGTTATCTTCTAGGAGTTTTATAGTTTTGTGTTTTACATTTAGGTCTATGATTCATTTTGAGTTAATTTTGGGGAAGGTGTGAGGTCTATATCTAGATTAAATTTTTTGCATGTGGCTGTCCAGCTATTCCAACATCATTTGTTAAAAAGACTATCTTTGCTCCATTTTACTGTCTTTGCTTATTTGTCAAAGATTAGTTGACTATATTTATTTTATGTTTGTCTATTTCTGGGTTGTTCCACTGATATATTATCTATTCTTTCACCAATACTACACTGTCTTGATTACTGGTAGCTTTATAAAAATTCTTGAAGTCAGGTAGTGTCAGTCCTCCAACTTTATTTTATCCTTCAATATTGTGTTGGCTCTTCTGGGTCTTTTGCCTCTTTATATAAACATAAACTTTACAACTACTTGCTAGTATCCAAAAAATAGCTTGCTCAGATTTTGATTGAAATTGCATGGAATCTGTAGATCAAGTGGGGGAAACTGCCATCTTGAAAATGTTGAGTCTTTCTATCCATGAACATGGAATATTTCTTCATTTATTAAGTTTTTCTTTGATTTCATTCACCATCATTTTGTAGATTTCCTCACATAGATGTTGTACATATTTTGTTAAACTTACGGCTAAGTATTTTATTTGGGGGATGCTTATACAAATGTGCTTTTAATTTCAAATTTCACTTGTTCATTACTGGTATATAGGAAAACAATTGACTTTTGTATATTAATCTTTTATCCTGCAACCTTGCTATAAATGTTTATAATCTCCATGAGGTGTTTTTTTTGTTGTCGTTGATTTTTTTAATCCAGATTTTCTACATAGACAATTGTCATCTGCAAAGACAGTTTTATTTCTTCCTTCCTAATCTGTATGTATTTTATTTTATTTTATTTGTCTTATTATACTAGGTAGGACTGAGAGTACAATGTTGAAAAGCAGGAGGTAATACGGGACATTCTTCCCTTGTTCCTGATCTTATGGGAAAACATCAAGTTTCTCATCATTAAGAATGATGTTAGCTATAGGTTTTTGGTAATTGTTCTTTATCAAAATTTGGAAGTTCCCTCTGTGTGTGGAGGGGAGAAGAAGCATTCTATAGTTCTATGATTATGTCTGAGTCTTTTGGTGAATCTATCTGCTGTACTGTGAGCTTCATCATTACTTCTAAACTCTACATCGCCCTGACCTTTGGTGGGACAGAATGGCTAGAGGAAAATTGATTTGGGTATTTCCCTTCTCCTACCTGGAAGGCTAGAGCTGGCCAGAGTTGGATATTTCCTTTCCCTTGGGTAGATTAGATTCTCATAAAACCCAGAAGGTTAGGCTCTGATAAAATAGTTTTTCCTGAGAAGTCCTCATTAAGAAGACCAGAATGCTCTGGCATATTTCAAAATGGTTCCTTTTTCCTCCCCTTGCAGAAGCATAAGATTTTTCTCCAAAATTTACTCTGAGGATCTGGTAGAGCTCCTGGAAGTAAAACTCCTTCCAGAAGTGTGGGAGCACTCCTATGACTGGGTCCCCATGGAGTTTTTAACTCTCAAAGTCATACATACTGATCATCCAGCAATTTGCCAATTACCGTTTACATTTTTCTACCCTGGCACTTGCTCCTGTGGAGATTTCTGCTGATGGATTTCTGCTTTCGTAAATTGTGACTCTCTATCTACCTGTCTGTCTCTTCAATATTTGGGGTAGTGGTTTGGACTATGGCCTTGGAATCTCTAACAGATCTAAGAAGAACTGTTGATTTTTCAGTTTGTTCAGCTTTTTACTTGTTGTTAGGATGGAGTGGTAACTTCTAAACAGCTTACACGCTGGTTTCCAAACCCTCAATCTCAACTAAGTTTCTTTTTATTTTTAATCTGGATACCCAGTTATTACATCATTTGTTGAAAATATTTTCCTTTACCACTGGATTGCTTAAGTCAATTTGCTGAAAATCAAATCACCATACAAATATGGGTCTATTTCTGAGATTTCTATTCTGTTCCATTATCAGTCTTTTTCTCTGTCCCATGCTGTCTTGTTATGCAGAATTATAGTAAGGCTTTCAATCATCCAATTTTGTTCTTCTTGAAGAGTGCCTTAAGTATTTTAAATCGTTTTGCATTGCTATATGTATTTCAGAATCATTTGTAGATTTTACAAATAAATCTGCTAAGATTATGGTTGGGATTGCATTGAATCTATACATCAATTTTGGGAGAATTAATATCTTAAAAATACTGAGTCTTCCAATTCATGAACATGGGGTATCTCTTTATATAGGTCTTCTTAATTTCTCTCACGAATGTTTTGTTGTTTTCAGTGCAGAGATCTCTCATACATTTACTGTTTAATTCATCCTTAAGTATTATGTGTATTGTGACATGATTGCAAATGCAGTTTTTTAATATTTTATTTTCCAACTGTTTACTGCTAGTATGTAAAAGTACAATAGGTTGGGTTTTTTTGTTGTTTGTGTTTTTTTCCCTATCAGGCTTGTATCCTGCATCACTCTCAAATTTAACTATTATATCTGGTATTTTTTATAGACTCCTTAGGATATTCTATACAAATAATCATATCACCTGTGAATTAAAGGCAATTTTATTTCTTCCTATCTGATCTTTACATCTTAAAATTTTTATTTCTTGTCTCATTCCAATGACTGGGACTTCCAATCAATGTTGAATACAAAGGGTGACTGTGGGTATTTTTGCCTTGTTTCAATATTTGGGAGAAAATGTTCAATATTTTGCCAACGTGTATGATATTAGCTGTATATTTTTACATGTGTCCTCTATCAGATTAAGGAAATCCCCTTTTATTCCTAGTTTGCTGGGAATGTTTATCATAAATTGGTGATGAATTTCCTCTAATGTTTCCTCTGCATTTATTGAACTAATTTTTATTTTGTTAATAAAGTAATTTGTTAATATAGTTAATAAAATAGATTTTAAATGTTAAAATGTGCATTCCTAAGATAAACTGCTTAGTCAAGATTTAATGTGCTTTTTATGTTAATGTTTTGTTATGCTAATACTTTGTTATTAGCATATATACTTCGTCTATATTCACAAGGGATGTTGTTCTTTAGTTTCTTTCTTTCTTATTTTTTTCCCTTGGAGTGCCTTAGTCAGACTTTCTACTAGTCTCATCATAATTTGGGAGAAATTTTTCCTCTTTTTCATGAAATGTTTAGTGTAATATTGGGTTATTTCTTCATTAATGTTTCTTAGAATTTATCAGTGAAACCCTCTCGGCCTGCAGTTTATTCCATGATAAAATTTTCTATAATAATTCAAGCTACTTAAGAGATCTAGGGATATTGTTCATATAAGTCACTGAGCTCCTGTGAATCTATAAACTTTTGTCTTTCACAATTTCAGCCACTATTTCTCCCTCCTCCTCTTCTGCTTCCTCCTTCTTCCTGCCATATTTTCTCCTTTCTCTCCATAGGGGTACCAATTACACATATATTAGAATTAATAATATTATTCTATAAGCTCCAGAGTCTCTTTTATGTTTTTAAAATCTTTTTCTCTATATTCTTTAGATAATTGCCTTCACCCAGTTGAGTCTCACTGATTATTTTCCTTGAAATATCAATTATATTATTAAGTGACATTTTAATTGAGGATGTTGTATTTTTCAGCTCCAGAATTTCTATTTGTTTTTCCTTTTGAATGTTTTTATCACTATGATTTGATTTCTTACCTTTTTAGTCATTTTGAGCATATTTTTCTTTACCTTAATTTGTCTCATTGAGTAACTCCTTAAAGTCCTTCTATGCTAATTTCAACATTTGGGTTATCTTGGTATTGGTATCTGCTAATTGTCCTTACTCTTGAGAAAGGGTCATATTTTCCTGATTTTTCATATGTTGAGTGATTTGGGGTTATATACTGGACATTGGAAATGATATGCTGTGGATTCTATTATATTTATCTGGCTAATTAATTTGATTGGATCCAAAGTACAAATTCTTCAGTAGCTCAGATCTCAGCTCAGTTATTTTATCTTTAGCTAGGGTCTGTTCCACACATGCATGATTCAGTGGTTAACCAGATAATTATGCAGAGCTTGTAAAGAAAACTTGGGACTACAATTCTCTGACTCTTCACTTTCCAGAACTGACCTTCACTTTCCAATGGTTAAGGTCATCACTCTGTATTTTGGTGTTTCAGACTAGAAAGCCTGTGGTTTTCCATCAGAGTTTCAGTCACCGCAGATGGCTGCTTACTGTAGTCTACACCTCCCTTCATAGACACAAACTGCCATTGTTCCAGAGACCTCATCTACATAAGACAATGGATGGAATATGAAAAAATACATCACTTTATTTATCAATAACGTTGCCAGAAATCTTCCCATATTCCAGAACTATGTCACATGCCCATCCTAAAACCAATCACCAACAAAAACAATAGTATATAGTGAGTTATATGGCCCTGAAGAGGAGGGTGGATTTACCAAATAAATTAGCAACTATGTCACAAAGAGAAAGGCTGGCAATAGTTCCTGGATCGGCAGCCAGTAGTGTCTGCTACATAAATCTCAGCACTGTGAATGCATTGAAAAATACCAGCAGAAATTTTTCACATAGACTAACACAGGAATGATGGACCCCAGAATTGTTCAACGTGGTTCTGTTAAAATTAATTACTAGATAATTTTATGAAAATGGGATTGGGAAATTTATAAAGTGAAAATCAGTTTTATTTACAGCTAATGGAAGAACCACTTAAATGGAAGTGAGATTAGTGTTGATTAAGAATTCAATGTATGAACCCCCTAATCATGGATATATAAGAAATAAGGAGAACATTCTAAGGGGAAAGTACACAGAGTAGTATAGAATCATACTGAGAAAATATATGGATAAAGAGAAATCATTAGACTAAGATTTTATGAAAAGTCTAAGTTTTCTCAAAATAAATAAAGCAAAACAAAAGCATATTAAAAACAAAAACCACAAAGTGATGATAAAAGCAAACTTCTGTGTTTAAAGAAGTATCCTAGAGGAGACAGGACCAAAATATGCAAGGTTGAAGTCCAGTTAGTGCAATAGTGAGATAGGTACTAAAACTTAAGTCATCTTTCCACAGATGACAGAGAAGGCCAGGGATTATTTTCTTGGGGTAAGTTCCTACAAATCAACTGATGAAAGAGTTCATCAAAACCTATGGGACGCAGCAAAAACACTTCTAAGAGAGAAGTTTATAGCAATACAATCCTACTTTAAGAAAAAGGAAGCATCTCAAATAAACAACCTAACCTTGCACCTAAAGCAATTAGAGAAGTTAGAACAAAAAAACCCCAAAGTTAGCAGAAGGAAAGAAATCATAAAGATCAGATCAGAAATAAACAAAAAAGAAATGAAGTAAACGATAGCAAAGAACAATAAAACTAAAAGCTGGTTCTTTGAGAAGATAAACAAAATTGATAATCCATTAACCAGACTCATCAAGAAAAATGGGAGAAGACTCAAATCAATAGAATTAGAAATGAAAAAGGAGAAGTAACAATTGACACTGCAAAAATGCAAAAGATCATGAGATATTACTACAAACAACTCTATGCCAATAAAATGGACAACCTGGAAGAAATGGACAAATTCTTAGAAATGCACAACCTGCCAAGACTGAACCAGGAAGAAATAGAAAATATGAACAGACCAATCACAAGTACTGAAATTGAGACTGTGATTAAAAATCTTCCAACATACAAAAGCCCAGGACCAGATGGCTTCACAGGTGAATACTATCAAACATTTAGAGAAGAGCTAACACCTACCCTTCTCAAACTCTTCCAAAATATAGCAGAGGGAGGAACACTCCCAAACTCATTCTACAAGGCCACCATCACCCTGATACCAAAACCAGACAAAGATGTCACCAAGAAAGAAAACTACAGGCCAATATCACTGATGAACATAGATGCAAAAATCCTCAACAAAATACTAGCAAACAGAATCCAACAGCACATTAAAAGGATCATACACCATGATCAAGTGGGGTTTATTCCAGGAATGCAAGGATTCTTCAATATACACAAATCAACCAACATGATACACCATATTAACAAATTGAAGGAGAAAAACCATATGATCATCTCAATAGATGCAGAGAAAGCTTTCAACAAAATTCAACACCCATTTATGATAAAAACCCTGCAGAAAGTAGGCATAGAGAGAACTTTCTTCAACATAATAAAGGCCACATATGACAAACCCACAGCCAACATCGTCCTCAATGGTGAAAAACTGAAACCATTTCCACTATGATCAGGAATAAAACAAGGTTTCCCACTCTCACCACTCTTATTCAACATAGTCTTGGAAGTTTTAGCCACAGCAATCAGAGAAGAAAAAGATATAAAAAGAATCCAAATCAGAAAAGAAGTAAAGCTGTCACTGTTTGCAGATGACATGATACTATAAATAGAGAATTCCAAAGATGCTACCAGAAAACTACTAGAGCTAATCAATGAATTTGGTAAAGTAGCAGGATACAAAATTAATGCACAGAAATCTCTGGCATTCCTATACACTAATGATGAAAAATCTGAAAGTGAAATTAAGAAAACACTCGCATTTACCATTGCAACAAAAAGAATAAAATATCTAGGAATGAACCTACCTAAGGAGACAAAAGACCTGTATGCAGAAAACTTAAAGACACTGATGAAAGAAATTAAAGATGATACAAATAGATGGAGAGATATACCATGTTCTTGGATTGGAAGACTCAACATTGTGAAAATGACTCTACTACCCAAAGCAATCTACAGATTCAGTTTAATCCCTATCAAAGTACCACTGGCATTTTTCACAGAACTAGAACAAAAAATTTCACAATTTGTATGGAAACACAAAAGACCCTGAATAGCCAAAGAAATCTTGAGAAAGAAAAACAGAGCTGGAGGATTCAGGCTCCCTGACTTCAGACTATACTACAAAGCTACAGTAATCAAGACAGTATGGTACTGGTACAGAAACAGAAATATAGATCAATGGAACAGGGTAGAAAGCCCAGAGATAAACCCACACACATATGGTCAACTTATCTTTGATAAAGGAGGCAGGAATGTACAGTGGAGAAAGGACAGCCTCTTCAATAAGTGGTGCTGAGAAAACTGGACAGGTACATTTAAAAGTATGAGATTAGAACACTCCCTAACACCATACACAAAAATAAACTCAAAATGGATTAAAGTGCTAAATGTAAGGCCAGAAACTATCAAACTCTTAGAGGAAAATATAGGCAGAACACTCTATGACATAAATCACAGCAAGATCCTTTTGGACCCACCTCCTAGAGAAATGGAAATAAAGACAAAAATAAGCAAATGGGACCTAATGGAACTTAAAAGCTTTTGCACAGCAAAGGAAACCATAAACAAGATGAAAAGACAATCCTCAGAATGGGATAAAATATTTGCAAATGAAGCAACTGACAAATGATTAATCTCCAAAATTTACAAGCAGCTCATGCAGCTCAATAACAAAAAAACAAACAACCCAATCCAAAACTGGGCAGAAGACCTAAAGAGACATTTCTCCAAAGAAGATATACAGATTGCCAACAAACACATGAAAAAATGCTCAACATCCCTAATCATAGAGAAATGCAAATCAAAACTACAATGAGATATCATCTCACACCAGTCCGAATGGCCATCATCAGAAAAATCTAGAAACAATAAATGCTGGAGAGAATATGGAGAAAAGGGAACACTCCTGCACTGCTGGTGGGAATGTGAATTGATACAGCCACTATGGAGAACAGTATGGAGGTTCCTTAGAAAACTAAAAATAGAACTACCATACGACCCAGCAATCCCACTACTGGCATATTCCCTGAGAAAACCATAATTCAAAAAGAGTCATGTACCACAATATTCATTGCAGCTCTACTTACAATAGCCAGGACATGGAAGCAAGCTAAGTGTCCATCAACAGATGAATGGATAAAGAAGATGTGGCACATATATACAATGGAATATTACTCAGCCATAAAAGGAAATGAAACTGAGTTATTTGTAGTGAGGTGGATGGACCTAGAGTGTGTCATACAGAGTGAAGTAAGTCAGAAAGAGAAAAACAAATACTGTATGTTAACACATATATATGGAATCTAAGAAAAAAAAAAAAGGTCATGAAGAACCTAGGGGTAAGACGGGAATAAAGACACAGGCCTACTAGACAATGGACTTGAAGATATGGGGAAGGGTAAGCTGTGACAAAGTGAGAGAGTGGCATGGACATATATACATTACCAAACGTAAAATAGATAGCTAGTGGGAAGCAGCCGCATAGCACAGGGAGATCAGCTAGTTTCTTTGTGACCACCTAGAGGGGTGGGAGGGAGGGAGAAGGAAGAGGGAAGAGATATAGGAACCTATGTATATATATAACTGATTCACTTGGTTATGAAGCAGAAACTAACACACCATTGTAAAGCAATTATACTGTAATAAAGATGTTAAAAAATAAAAAAAAAATTTAAAAAAGAGTTCATCATTTTTCTGCTCATTCATGTAGTTTTTTGATAATTTCTTTTCAATTAATTTCTATTGCCTGAGAACGTTCAACTGCAGATTATTTCAGTATCATTGAGGACTCTAAAATATAATTATAAATAAGTAATCAAACAGAATTGTCTTGTCCCATCAGGGTCACCTATGGTTACTCTTGATTTCTTATCTTTAATCAAGTACCATGGACTTGACTTCCAACCTCTTCCCATCCTAAGTAGCTAGATTTATGCCAAAGTCTTTTTTATAGTAACTTGCATAAGATTTTTTTTAAAAATCCATTAGTCAGAGTTCCCCTTCATCTACATTTGCATTTGCTCACTACATTTCTCACTCTATTACTTATTATCTTTCTAAAAACAAAATTTTATATTCCATTTGCTTCAAAAGATGGATATAGAGAAAAGAATATTGGAAAGTTGGGGCACACAGCTTCTACAGGTTCTGTCACTAATTAGCTGGATAATCTTGGGCAAGTAATTTTTCCTTTCTGGACCATAGTTGCCTCCTGTGCAACTGTAGGGAGAAAAATGACAGTAGAGTATGATAGTAAATGGGCATTCAGTTCTATCATTCCATGATTCCACAAATAATTCAAGTGACAAGATCAGACTCTCAATGTTAAATGCTATTTGTTCCTACTAGTGCCATATGCAGTACTGGTAAAATACATCCTTCATTATTCTGGGTCTCACAGGTTAGAGAATTTTAGAGCCAAAGGGTATCTACTCTTTTACCTAAATATTAGTCCTAGGCCTTACTAGTGTTAGGACTAGAAATATAATCTAGATTTCCTAATTTCCAGGACTAGTGCCCTTCCCTCTTTTCCTATTCACCTGCAAATGTAATAATTATAATGATTACACTTGTAAATATAATATTATACAAAAGCCTGACAAATATTCTGAGTTATTCTTTCCCCCGACATGAACAACTGTAGGAGATACTATTAGAAGAGATAATTAAAACACAGATTAACAAACATTTGCTATTCTACATCTAACTTGCATCTGGACAGACTTGGGCAGTCTCCAGCCATGTGAAAGTATAGAAAGTGAAGGCTGAGAAACTGCATATTTTCCTATAAGAGACAGTTCCAAGAAATACACCTCTGTCAGAAAATAAACCCAAAATAATATTCAACAGCACACAGCATACACAATATCTGCTGAGGCAAAGACTGATTTGAGTTTCCATATATTGCCCAGTTTCAAACACATTGCTTTCTCATTCTATAAAAGATTCTCTCTCTTTTAAACAAAAGCATGTTACTATTACTAACTTTGATAATATCCATACAATAGTACTGAAAGTAAAACATTACAAGAGAAGAGTGATGACTTATGTTAGGGTTCTTAAAGTGGTATTGCTTTTAAAAAATGTGCACCAAAGGAGCAACCACTCCCTCCTGTCATGCTCCTACCTAAGCTTCCAGCCTCCTCCACTGAACCTCACACACCTTTAGAATTGAGAACAGTGCCTCGTCTACTTCTCTCCACCAAAAGAGGAAAGTGCCAAGGCTCAGGCTCTTCGTCTTACAGCTGCTTTGATGAAAGGCAGGGATCTGGATCAGAACCCCCTCCATTTGCATGCCAGCACAGTGGTGGGGCTCTCTCCATCCCCCATCATTGGGCCCTAGGAGGGAACAGCCTGTGTGACAAAATATTTCACCTTCCCTTCATCCCTTCTTAATAGTAATTTACTTCCAGCTTCTGCTCTTTCCTGATGGAAGTTAGAGGGCACAGGGCTTTTTCTTTCTCCATCTACCAACATAAGGCCAGGCACAGATTTCCAATTTTCCCTAATAGTCACTTAGCAGAATAGCTTTGGAAAATCTACTTGGTAACAAAGACAATTCAAACAGGAAAAAAAGGATTCCTTCCAAATGACAGAAGCAAATATCTTCAAGATAAAAAATGATGTAAATGAAACTGGCTCCCAAAACTTTATACAGCAATTAATTTCTTCCTAAAACATCTATCTGCTGTCATGTGCCTTGTGTATTTTCAGTAGGCCTAAAAGGGTAGTGTTTATCAATAAAATGTTCTTACATACCAAAACTAATTGTACTTTATATTGCTAAATCTGAAAATTGCTTTATTTAAAAAAAAAACTGAGGTTTCTCTCTTTACCAAATATGTGGCTTCCTTGCTGTCTGTATTTCATTTCCCTTGCTTATTTACCAAAAGATAAACTAGTCACTTTTTCCCACTGGCTTTGCTTAGTAATAATATTTTTTTACCATCACAGTCAATTTTATTTTGGATTTTGATAATGGGAGATCCTGTCCTTAGGTGTTCCATGTTTGTTCTAATTTAAAGTTTTACTTAATTTTAAAGTACATTAATAAAAATTCAATTGACAAACTCAAAGTACAAAAGCAAAGTTGAAAATGGCAGCAGTTTGTTACCTAAATTCTAACTCTTAAGCAACGAGTAGGGATTTTTTTACCCCCATGGCCCCCTTTTTTCTCTGAAAAAATGATTTGGCATCATGCCTCAGGTTTTAATGGTCAGATTGGGGTCTTGTGTTAAGTATCCTCACCAAAGGAAGTTCCAGTTGCTCACTGGGAATGTCCTCAAATAGTTTGAAATATTTTTTTCTCCACTAATTATGTAGAATCTATGTGCAACCATCAGCCTTCAATTCCTAAGCAAAATAACCAAATTATTTTTTATCTTGGCACAAAATTAGCTCAGGAGTCAGGTCTCTGCCCCCAAGGGATAAGAGGAGAAGGGCAACTTAACACATAAAGCACAGCCCCCAAGTTACAGGAAAAGGCTCCCTTAACTGTTACTGCTGCAATATCAATAATGAAGCAGAAGAAGCAGTTGTGCAGAACAAATGTCTGCATTTAGAAAAGGAATAAAGAAGCAGAGGACATACTTTCATTTGAGCCTACATTCAGAACCCTGAACTTTCTGGAAGAAATAATAAAATGAGGTATCTAAAAAAGAAAAATACAAAAAGACATCATTACAAAGTACCACTGTTGTTACCCCTTGGATCCTCCCAACAGATACCCCCAAACTTTGCTAACTGGCATTTCTGAGGTTCAAAGTACTCAATCTGTGTACCCAGTGTTTTTCTATTCACAGGATTGTGTGGGAATCCTGCCGTTTGGGCAGGTTACTCCACCTCCCTGGACTTCAACGTGTACTTCTAAGGTCACTACTCCTTTCTACTTCCTCCGCTATCTTATTCATTGATGACAAAGAACTCACAGTTTGTCTACAGTTTCTATTACTGTAACATTTAACTTTCTTTGATAAACCAAATGTTCATAGTTGCCTTCCAATTACAATAGACTACTTAATCTGTTCCACGAAGCAATTCTTTTGCTAGTTTTTTTTTTTTTTTTTTTTTTTTTTTTTGCTGTACGCGGGCCTCTCACTGCTGTGGCCTCTCCCGTTGCGGAGCACAGGCTCCGGACACACAGGCCCCGCGGCCATGGCTCGCGGGCCCAGCCGCTCTGCGGCATGTGGGATCCTCCGGGATCGGGGCACGAACCCGTGTCCCCTGCATCGGCAGGCGGACGCTCAACCACTGCGCCACCAGGGAGGCCCTCTTTTGCTAGTTTTATTTCTGTCAATCTAGAAGTTGACTTGTAAAACAGAGAGCATCCAGTACTAATTTGTATAAATAACAAAAATCTGTTATAGGTAAATATTGAACTAGTGCAAAAGTTGTTTATGTATTTGGAGGAAGGTGGTCAAAAGGTTTACAAAATAAATAAGTAGTAGGGATGTAATGCACAACATGATGACATGACTATAGCTAACACTGTATAATATACAGGGAAGTTGATAAGAGAGTAGATCCTAAGAGTTCTCATCCCAAGGAGAATTTTTTTTCTTTTTCTTTTCTTTCTGTTTTATCTATATGATATGATGGATGTTAACTAAACCTGTTGTGGTAATCATTTCACAATATATGTAGATCAAATCATCATGCTGTATAAATTTATACAGAGATGTGTGTCAATTATTTCTCAGTAAAACTGGAATAAAAGAGAAAATAATGAAAATGAGCCACTGTAATTTTTGGCTATCTTCCTAACTCAAGCTTTGGAGTTAAAAAAATTATTTTTCAATCAATTCTAAATGATCTGACAGGCTTTATTTTTCAATAATTCAAAACAAAACTAAATAGCTAACAAGAAGTGCTTAGAGGGGTGTGTGTGTGTGTGTGTGTGTGTGTGTAATGATAGGAATGAGGGAATGGGTAAGGTGATTTCCCACAATTAAGTTTCTAATTGCAGAAAATATGAGATTAAAATATTTCTCATATATACTTTCCTATTTTTTAACCATGGCAAATATAGGTGAAACAGTAAAAACAATACCAGATAAATACATAAATCCAGAAAATGTAATGCTATAAAGTAGGAAGAGCATACCCTAATCCATGCACAAATGAGTATAATTTTGGTTAACGCAAAATAATATTTCTTTCTCACAAGTTAGCCAAAGAAATATTTCTAAGTCCTTTTTCTCTCTGCCCATAAAATTTAAATATATCAAACCAAAATATCCAAACCTCCACTGATAACTGAAATAGGAAAATAAAAGCCAGAATGGCAGAGACAAGAAGAAGCCCTTATAGATTCTTGATTAATTTTAAAATGACATATTTTGAACTATTATTCCAAGAGCAATCTCTTTACCCCTTAGCTAGGATTTATGTAGATGCTCTCCGACTTCAGGGGTAATTTCATATGTTAACCACAGGGACTTGCTCTTCTAAAGGTATGCATTGGAATAAACCCTGAGAATTCTCCAAACAGCATGCTAAATGCCCTGGAGATTCTGAAATGTTCCTTTTCTCCCTCCCTGTCCCACAGCCTCAGCAGGGGCCACTGTTGTTCTTGCAAGGAGATTACATCCATTAAGTATGTGAAAGCTGAAATTCTTGCAATTTGCTATTTTAGTGCATACGTACTAGCTCATCATTGTCATCCTGAACAGCTTGCTTCATCTTCCCAGGCCTTTTCTCTTCTTCCTTTTTCACCTATAAAGAACTAAGGAAGTTAAAAATCTTTTCCAGCTATAAAGCTTTATCATTGTTCAGGGTGATAAAGTGAGAGGATAAAAGTGAAATCCTTGATCTGAGCTCCATATATTCTAGGCTATATTGATTTCTATAAGAAATTATACTTCTGTCAAATTTGTGGAATTGTCTGAAAGGTGGTCAGCCCACAAAATTATCTGTATATGTATTTAATTTGGGGAGTTTGGGTACCATAACCAGCTTTTATGCCCAACTGTATATTTCAAGCCTGCCTACATCTCTGTTCTTAAAGATTTGTCTTTATATAAAAACAAAGTAGGCCAGATAATAATATTGTTAATTCCCCTCCTTCCTTTCTTTACTAAACTATAAGCAAATGTCAGTTAGTACAACAAATTTACTCGCAAAAAATAATGATTTTTAAAGATTAGTAAAGATTTAAATTAGAAAATAGTTAAATTTTCATATCAAACTAAAAAGAAGAAAGCTAATTTTAATATAGAGTTTTTTACAGCTTTCCACAAACACATATCCTTTTTATGAACACAATTTCTACTTTACTGAATTCCTTTTCTAAATCTATTTATGTAAAAGTGTTCTATTGCACATTTGGTAACCAAAATGTTCTACTCTTTAATTTTGTACTTCAAAATCATTCACCAAATCAAAAAACTTCCACGATAATCAATCAAAACTTAATACTAGATTCTACACTCCTTGAGGGCAAATGACATGTGTCATTATCTTTCGTACAGCTCAAGGAATAGAGCATATCAAGCAAGCACTAGATGCTCCCCAAGGTACTTTGTATTAAATTACACTCTCCTGTGGAGTTTTGCATATATACAAAATGTATATTATTATATGCTGGTTATCAGAATATATATACCGTAGTTGGTGTCCTGACTAGGACACAAAATTTACCCTCATTGCTTCATGTGAAGAGACTTGAACAAAGTTACTAGTTATAGAGGTGTATGTATGTGAAAAGAAAGAGCAAAGGATGATGCAGATCAGCAATAGAGAGGAACTGTTACCACTCCTTGCACTTCAGGGCTGAGGGGAGGAAATATTATTGTAGGAACTCCAGTGGTAGCTGGAGCCCTGGAGGAGAGGATCTGGAGGGACACAGCCACTACTAGAAAACTGACAGTGAAACAAAGAGGAGGAGAGGAAGAAATACCCAGAAGTTCTCTGATCTTCTGAAGATCCCATTCTCCCACTTCCAAAACCAACTGCAAGTCATCCGTCCAAGGGACACTGGTGATGCACAGATGTCAGAACAGAGCTGAGCAGAAAAGGGCAGAAAATCAGTCTGGGGACTAACCCAAGAAAAACCAGCACTGTGCATACTGCATTCCTCCAAAACAATAATATTTCTGTTAATACTAATTTGTAGTATTCTATGAATACTAATTCATTGATAATAAATCTTTGTCAAAGTCTATTTATCAGAGAAAAATTTGTCAAATAGGGAGAACGGATGTTAGGTCAAATTATATTTGATGATATGTATGTTTTAATGGGAAGCATATGGCAGCAGATAGATTAGGGAAATCTTAGCGGGAAATAATTAAAATAATGAGCTAGAAAACACAAAATGTGCATCCAGGAGTCTGAGAACAGAAGGAAAAGAAACTGAGTCAGGTTTAGTCAGCAGAAAGGGCATAGCCAAAATCCCCAGAGTGCAGGAGAAAGTGTAGGGATTGTGCCAGGGCCATAAAGCCGCCAAAGACCGGGTCTTGCTCTTTCATGAAGCTGAGAATAGAGTTCAGGGTTCCCTTCAGCTCTTCCTGTAAGGAGTAGAACAACCAGAAAGAAATTTCAGGGGCTCTTCTTTCTCTTCTCAATCTCTGCATTTGCTGTCTGAGTCCTAAGATAACCCTGTTTTGTCCATCAATAATAAAGTGCCTAAAATCATTCATTCATTCATTCATTCATACATTCATCCTCTTTGCAAGGTAAATTGCTCTAATTTATTGGTAAAATCCTGCAAAATGTACAATGCCCAGCTAGCACACAATAGGTATCAATAAACATTAGTTGAATAAAAACCAATTAGTGAATGGATGGAGAAATGAAGATACTACAAATGTCTGTTGTTATAAAGCATTGCGACTTTAAAGAAAACACTACGACCTGCCAATTAATTCACAAACATAAATGACTGAGATCAAAATGTTTAAAATTTTGATCTAGGATACAGGACTAAGAAACCTAGAGAGTTTGAAGTGAAAGGAGGCACAGTTCGACAAAGGGACAGCTGAGAACACAGAAAACAAACAGAACTCTTCAGAGACTTCACAGCTTTGTCAAGGGAAGGTTCTGTTTACCATCAGCTGGAAGGAGACAAACAGCAGCTTTGTGGAAATATGTTTGTTGTGTTTGGTGCCAAGATGCAGAGTTCAGTTTCCAGGAATTTTTGGTGATTTATTATATGATTTAAACATCCTTATATAGAATATTTTTTCCTTCAAAAGGTCCTTTTCACCATCTTGGCCATTTTTCCTTCTCAATAAGAGATCATTAAGTCTGTCTGAAAGCTAGGGAATAGGAAATTTACATTAGTTTCAAACTTTGAAAAAAATTGTTTAAGCCAATACCTGTGCTCTGAAATATCACACTGCTTTATGGAAACTTAATAGTAGAATACAGAAAGCAGAATCAAATTATAAATCTACTTTTCTAGAAGTTGCTGTAAATTTTCTGCAGGATAACTTATAAATTCAGATTATATATTTTAAAAAATCCTTCAATATTCTGGAAATATGTATATACATTGCTTTCCAATTGTGTTCATTTCACAGGCTTTGATAAAATAGCCCCCTTTGCCAAATAAATATCAATATTTATTTGGCTAGTCAACTGGTACTTAACAATTCAACACTAAACTATTTTATTACTTTTCTCTGGCTAATCTACTGCAACAAAAAAATATTGGTTTTCCATAAGTAAAGCCTCCTAACCCTTTTTATCATTTCCCTGCTGGCATCTCAGACATTAGAGTGATGAGTGGTCAATGATAAGAAGAGGAGCAGAGAGGGGAAAAGAGAAAATAGACAAGACAGGTGTTACCAAAAAATTAGGAAAATAGCCCATAACCTAGTACCTGAGTTCTAAACTCTGTTCTACCACTAAGTGACTTGGGCATCAGTTGTTCATTCACCTATGAAATGAATGAGTTAGATTCAATTATTGCTAAGAGTCCCATTGGCTCTGCAGTATATTACACTACTCTCCACGAGGTAAGACCTCTTTTCCTTTCATTCGAAACCCCTAGTTAAAAACAAATAATATATCACTATTTTATTTCCCCCCAGATATTATGACTATTAGCATCATCTCTAGCTGTGTCCTGGTAAGATCACAAGCCCCAACAAAACCTTAAAACTGGCATCTTCCATATCCAAAAGAAAAAATGAGCTGGAGTACATACTCATGAAGTCTGCACTGCAAACTTCAAAAATGAGGCCTGCACATGTCTACTTTGTAGAACAGCCTGGCTGACTTTTGACCTGACTTTGTATTATTTAAAGCAGCTTACTGACACTGCCAATAACATAGCACATAATAGAACACACATCTTGTAAGTGAACCACAGACAGTGCCAGGCAACATACAGGATCCAGGAAATGCACACTTAAAACGTAAACTGCTTCAACAGAATAGCTACTGAAGGATCTGGAAGCAAATACACAAACTGCTTCTCTAAGGTCAAATAACCACATTTTAGGATTCTTCAATGGCTGCTGCCATAGTCTTGCTTTTAAAAGCCTCAATAATTTCTCAAGACATCGTGTTTAACAGAAGGCCACATCTATTTCCCCCAGTAAAGATTTAGCCTAACATTACTGGATATGTTTAGGGCATAGAAATAAAGCATGCCTTCCAGAGGTTGGAAAGAAGAGAAAAACTGCCTTTTAGAATGAGTAGGTACCATTCGAATCTGAAGCTTGTACTGTCCTTTGCAATCGTTGCAGAGAAACAATTAATAAAGGAATCCATTAAGACCTGATTATTGCTGCTAAAAAAGCAAGGTAGAATTTCAGTCCTTTGAAGTAACTGAGAATGATTCAGGCCTCATTACAGAGATATAATCTACATTCATACATTTATGTTAGTGATTCAAATCTATTGGGAGAGATTGAATTCCGTTAAATAGTGCATCTTTCCTGTGGAACTTTTCTCAGGCTTTCTCGGGCTAACCTAAGAGGTGACCTAACAATGCAAAGCAGTGGAGTATTTAGGGATTCAACTGTGCTATAAAAGAAAGGCTGTACAGAAAAGAGAAAGAAGAATGAGATATAATCTAAAAAGCTATGTCAGCTTTTCCTTTGGGCTGTTTTGTAAATGCCCTTCCTGTCATCACGCTGTACAGAAGAGAGGCGAAAGGGCTCTAGAACTTTTAAATACTGCACCTGCTGCAAGCAGCTTTTAATATGGAAGTTTTAAAGATGTACTTTTCCCATTTAGGACAGAATAAAAACACAAAACCTCTAACTTAAATGTCTGAACAGCTTCTTCTACTGGAGAAGAAAGTTGGTAGATGTGTGTGTGTGCGAAAGGGAGACAGAGAGAGAGAGTGTGTATGTGTGAGAGAGAGAGACAGAGACAGAGAGAGACAGAGAGACTACTTTCGAGGTTTAGGGTGGGGGGTTGTCTATTGTGAGTTAAAAGAATTGAAAGGATCTCAAGCTGGCACCAATACTGTTGATGCCCAGTGCAGAGAAACCTCAAAATAATAACTTCATGTGTTTTGTAACTTTTCATGGCAGGATTTTTATTGTACGGTTTCATCAAACATTTTTTTTTTCCAAAAAAACATGTAGGTTTAATTACTTGTCAATTCAAACATTTGGATTCTGCTGAACAACTGGGCTGAAACTATTTCCTTAGAAACACTACACTCTTTTTTAGGCATTTTTCAGCTCAGGTATAAAACTGTGAACTAGAAAATTGAAATTAGCACTGTGAGTTTAGTTTTAAATATACATGCTTTAATGAAAGAACCAGACTTGTTTGACATATGCTCTTTATTTGCTTAACTCTCCAATTAATAGCTACAGAAATCAGAGCTAATTACATTAAATATAAAGATCTACTGTGTTCACCACATTGTCAAAGTCTTCTGAATAAGCATTGCAATGGTTTATAAATAATGCAGTTAAAATCCTGATTCTAGTATTAAAATGTTCTGTTTCAAAGGCTCTGAATGCACAGGCAACTATAAGAGCACAGTGTAAAGTCATTTTTCAAGTCACCAAACAACATAATTAGGCAATATTCCTAAAGCCCATTTCCAAAGCTAGATTTTTTTATTTCTTTGTCTTTTGTCCTGTTCAATGAAGACTGAGACCAAGTGCACATTGCAGGGACTCTGATTTGTAGTATATACACAAGCTCCCCTGATGAGTTCCCTCCGAATTACAGTTGCAGAGGTCAAACTCCCAAGTTCACCTTGAAGTGATTCACCCTCCTAGGATAGCTGCCTAAAAATTAGGTTGAACCATATGAAACTGCCACTTTTGAAGGTCAAAACCATAACATATTGGCAATTTCACATGCTTCAACGTAACACAAAGGTCCAACTGCCTTACAGAACATAAATACTTTATATCAATACATCTTCAGTCACTTCTTCCAGTCAGGCTGTCCCTAGTTTAGAGTAATTCTTAAAGACACTCTCTAGGAATTCTTACTCAGGTTGGGACGGATTATCACAGTATCTCCTTCTTTGTGCCTCTTAATCCTTGGCAAAGGCTGCCTAGCCAGGGACTTGATTCTGGCTGTACCTGAGACATGAGCAAGTTTATTAGCAACGAAGGAGTTTCAGGGTGGTGAATGTGAAAAAACAGAGGGAGACTGGTGGTACAGTTATACTGTAAAATAGAGCCCTTTATGTTTAAAATTTGAAGACAGAAGAAAGAAAATACCTCTTGATGGCAAAGTGCAAAGGAAATTGCCTAGGAAACAGCAGAATATTCGGCAAAATCGTATGGTTAAATCTTCGCAATCTCAATAAAGTGAGCTCGCTTTGAAGTGCACGCGTTATTCTGTAAACGACCCTTGTTAGCTATCAGAAATAGGTCATTTCGGTCCCTGATTTCATTTGCGCCGAGAGAGGCGACTTTTAAGGGTGGTGATAAATCTCCCTGAGCTTAAAAGTCAGAGAGGGCCAAAGTGTGAACTTTTTACTTCAGCAAAGGAAGCGAGAAATCAGTGATTCATTAAAGCAGAGACCTCCTTGGAAGCTGGCAGAAGAGGAGGAAAGGAAGCTAATTATGTCTTCCTTTACTTTGCTCGCTCCCACCAGTTTATAATCTACTGCCTTGGAGGGTTGATCCTCAGCATCTTCTGTTTTCTCCCTCAGCCCTCCCCTGCTTCTGCGAGCGAGGGAGGAAAAAAAGTCAGCCAAACCCCAGGCTCCAGGTGGCTCTCAAGTACTTCGCTGCCAAAAGGAAAAAAATAAATAAATAAATAAAAAATCCTATACTGGAAAACAAGTGAGAAAGGGGCTCCCCAGAGGGGATTGGTTCAGACTGGAAGACAGCAAAATTCGGAAAGCGGGAGGATACGGCTCGCTCCGGTGACCGGCGCTGCGAGCACAGGGACGCTTTCGCAGCAATTAGCCCAAGCTGGAGGCGCTAGCGGAGGCTGCAGGCTGCGGCGGCCCGGGTGGCGAGGAAGGGACCCGCAGCCCCCGAGCTCCAGGCAGAGGCATCGCGCTCCCTTCTCCTCGCTCCCCTGCTCTCCCCCCTCCCTCCCCCTCCCCCTCCCTCTCCTCGGCGTTCCCAGCAGCCGAGGGTTTCAGATGTCCCACCGCCGTTTGACCCCCTTTCCCCCCGCCCGCCCCCCGCTTCTCCACCCCTGCAAATGAGGTTTGGCCAGCAGAGGCAGAGCCCACCTCTGGCTTAGAATCACTGACATTTAGACTCCAGGCTTCAACCTGTTTACAAGCGGGCTTTCCAAAGGAAGGGGGGGCGGGGGGAGGGAAATAGGGCCAAACAAAACACCAGCCGCCATCCCCTCCAAACAAGAAGTGACTTTCTGGAGGCTTCAAATCAACAGGCACCACCAAAAAGAGAAAGCAAGCGGGGGAAGAGAACAGCGGCGACCGGGCAGCTGACTCCAGTTCTGACAACTCAGAGGGACTCACTTTTAGAACTGGCCGGCAAGCTGGGGCTGTGCGGAGAGGGACCAGAAGGTGCCAACCGCAGAAGGGCGCAGATACCTCCCCCAGCCTCCCACCCCAGCCCCTTTGGGTTTTGTTCACCGTGCTGTCATCTGTTTTTCAGACCTTTTTCTGCATCTAACATGGTGAAGAAAGGAGTGAAGAAGAGAACAAAGTAAGTCCCGGGGGAGCGAAGATCGAGGGTTACCCACACCACGACGGCCACCACCAGCTCCTGCTACTGCGGCCACCCACGTCCACATTCGCCGGGAGACTGAGGGGCGCGCGGCAGCGGATCCGAGAAAGGGGAGAGAAGAGGCAGCCGGCCCTTCCGAGGAGTTATGGATGTTGGTGCTTTCACTTCTGGCCAGATCCGAGCCCAGAGGGAGCTAACCAGCGGCCGCCACCTCCAGCTGTCTCCTTGCCTCGCACCAGGTCTTACCGTTCCAGTATGTTCCTTCTGATGAGACAATTTCCAGTGCCGAGAGTTTCAGTACAATGTGGAAATGGATACTGACACATTGTGCCTCAGCCTTTCTCCACCTGCCCGGCTGCTGCTGCTGCTTCTTGTTGCTGTTCTTAGTGTCTTCCGTCCCTGTCACCTGCCAAGCCCTTGGTCAGGGCATGGTGTCACCAGAGGCCACCAACTCCTCTTCTTCCTCGTCCTCCTCGTCCTTCTCCTCTCCTTCCAGTGCGGGGAGGCATGTGCGGAGCTACAATCACCTCCAAGGAGATGTCCGCTGGAGAAAGCTCTTCTCTTTCACCAAGTACTTTCTCAAGATTGAGAACGGGAAGGTCAGCGGTACCAAGAAGGAGAACTGCCCGTACAGTAAGTAACAAATGCGCCCTCCCCTCCTTCCAATTATCCACTCCACCCCACGGGGGGGGGGAATCTGTTCCAGATGTGGCCAGCTAAATATTTACGTCCCCAACTCCTGTAAAATGATTAAGTGGAATACTTTCACACTATATCACCCCCCCTCCCTGGGTGTATACATTGCGCCGCCTAACCCCCTCCCCGCAGCGCGATCCCTCCCCCCCCCCCACCCAGGCTCTTTGCCACCCTGCCCGCCCCGTCTCTCTGGCTTGTCACTCGCGGGACCACGCAGGGCGCCCAAGAGTTGTTGCAGTGCATAGGTGCCCCTCTCTGTCTCCATCGCCCTTCCCCACCTCATCCCAAGGTCTCCTTTCCCTCCCTTCTGGAAATGGCTCAAGTAAACACATTTTGTTCTTTTGGCTGGCAATCTTATTAAGAGTTTCAGGACAGTTTCCTCAAGCTGAAAATAATTATCCGCTGTCAATTATAGGGACTTTATGGGAACTTTATTTAAGAAAGAAAAGTCAATTTCACTCTCCCCCACCCCCATCCCTTTACCCTACCACCCCTCTAGATAGGAGCAAAAGCTTTTTTCTGGTTTTGATTTTTTTTTTTTTTTTTTTTTTTTTTTTTGGTCCCTCATGTTGGTTTGAGTGATTGCAGTCCATGAAGTTAGCTTTTCAGGCACCACCGCTGCTATTTGTCTTCTGCCTGCCTTCTCTCTTGGTAACATGATGCTCAAGTCTGCATTGTCAATAGCATATGCGCTGCTTTGTGGTGTCCTGTTGTACTCGTTTCTTCTCAAACCTCTCATATTGCAGAGCCATAGTACTACAGCACTGTAAACATCTGGGACTGGAGTCACACAGACCTCACACAAATTTCATTGTCATTCTTTTATTTTCAAAGTAAAAGTCATAAGTCTGTTTCCATGGTGTTGGTTTATCCCATAGGATGAGGTTTTCACCTCAGTACAAATTATGCTCCATCCTTGGATTTCTTGCCTTTTTCCTTTCTCCCTCCCTCTTTCCTTCTTTAGCTCTTTCTCTTCTTTCTTTCTTGTAGGGATGTGGGTTGGGTAGGGGGAGGGAGAACTAGAAGAGGAGGAGTGAACATTGTGTCTCTTCCTGAATCAGTCCAGCAAAGCCAGATTACTCTGTTGGCTTCCTTTCCTGCTTACTTTCAAGTGGTGAGACTTATTCATCCCCTATTGATTGCAATTTGAAAGGATACCTGAGGCTATGTAATGGCACACTGAAGACAGTAGACAGTAACATTTAAACATCTTTAATGACCATTTAGTATTATCTCAATGGTAGTTACAAGTCACCTTTTCAAAGGATTTTTTTTTTTTTGTCAGTTGTTTGGGAATTCCAAGCATATATTTGCTAGCTAACTTAAATACGTGAGTCATATACTTCATGATTCCTTAGCCCAGAAAGTATCTGGTATTAATGGGAAAGACAGTTAACCAGAACTTAGCATTATCTTTTAAAAATAAAGATTTACAAGAAATAAGACATTTTTCTTATTTGGGGACGCACATACCTTCAACATTAACTTCTGTTCCTCCTCAGCTGCTAGTTCCATTTACTAAAATTAACAATATGTTTACAAGTAATAAAAAAGATTTGTGTGTTTTAAAGTATTCCATTTGATGTTTACTACCAGAGATGTACCTATAGTCCATTACCTATATTTTTTCCATTCTTATTCATAAGAAGTGGCTGAAATAGTCATTTTTTTTTGCTCCAAAGTAGTTTGTTACCTGAATTTATTAGATATGATGTATAGATGTTATGGTTATTAATTTAAAATTTTAATACTTTTATTCACTTCTAAAACAAAATGGTTGTGATATCATCCAGGTAGGATGATGGGGAAGAAGTGGCCCAAACACTTACTGAAGAGTGAGCTGGAGTTAAAAAAAAAAATTCACAGGGACTGAAATTCTTTGTATTTTTAGTTCATGGAAATAACTCAAAGAAATATAATAAAATTTCAGAGTGTTAACCTTGAGCAAATTTTTTTTACACTAACTTGACTTTGCTATTGCTGTATTTTAAGTGTCTTTATCATGTGATGTAAGGAGCAATCTATAGTAGTTTATGCAACTTAAATTACTATTTTCTAAAATAATGATCACTGTGTGATTAACCATTTAGTAAATGGTTTCCAGTGTACACATTAAAATATCTTTTTACAGTAAGAATTATCTGCAAAGAGAAAAGTATATGATTTTTATCATGTAAAAACAAGTGTGGAAAATTTTCATCCTAACTGTCTAAAATATACGAATACGTCTTCCATGTGATAAATGATAACTAATAGTCCCTGTTAAAATTATAATATCTTATATAGTAATGCAATCCTAATCAATGGTTGAAAATGAAAAGGGGTGGAGCTTGTTATGTTAAATAATGTCAAACCATAAATAATTCAGGTTTTCCAAGAACATCTGTATCAAGACATAGCAAGTGAATAGTAGAGGTTGAAACAGCTTTCATTTCACATGTGGCTGGGTAATAAGAATGCTGCTACAATTTCCAGCTGGACTGATTCAGCTGAACTACATGGTATCATTAAGATATTGTCTAAATGTTGCATAATTACATGAGAACAAACTTTTGCTATGCCTACAGGGTAACCAGCCAGCCAGCGCACCAAATGGTAGCCTGTTAAATATTAGGGTATCTAACCTCTGAAGAGTGTCAGTTCCTTGTCCAAAAACCACATTTCAGTAACATTTTCCTAAATAACTTATTAATTATTCTCAATACACAAAGCTGTTCTTTTAAGGTTTGCTTATTTGAAGCTTAATTTTCTTTGTTACTTTTGACCCTAGTATTACTGCTGCTAAAATACAGTAACAGCTTATCTAAGAGGTTACATGTTTGTGATGGTCCTGGGTAATTAAACAACTGTTTTACTGGCTTTTTGCCAGCAAAATGTTAACAAAAGAGAAGTAAGGAAATCACCCATGAGCACTGAAAAATCATTTTTAACTTCTACCTCCAAAGTTGGTTCCCAGAAATTGGATGGTTCTAAAAATATTACATATGCTAGAGAAACTCTGCTTCATTTTGAGTGATTATTATAAATTTTTAGGGGTGGGGTATTTTTTGTTTCCTCCTTTGCCATTATATGAGAGTAGAATAAACGGAGCAGTGATGAATTATGTTTCTCCTGCTAAAAGTCTGAGAAAGCTTGAATAATTTAGAATAGCTGTGGCGTATCTGTCACTAGATATGCTCGGGCTCATTTAGGTTTGTTATATCATTCTTTACATCTAGAGCTTTGCCCTTGAAACATTACCACTCGGCTCCAGTTCTGGCCTACTAGAAAGGCTGGATACAGCTGTTAGGTACCCGTGCAACTGGAACCGGTGGACTTACTTCTGGATGTAAGTAAAACAGCTGTGGGCTACTCCCCTGATTGTCACTTATAGAAAAGGGGAGTCTAGTGAAAAGAAAATGTATCCCTAAACTTGAGAGAGCCAAGGATAGATACTCTAAAAATGGAAAGCCACAGTGCTTATGAGTCTTTTCCGGAAAGGAGTATGTGAGACATTAGAGAAATCAGTGTGCACTGAGTATGCAGTATGTGCCCTATTTCTTTAAATATATACCTCATTTAACACTCATAATAGTTCTGTGATTTAGATAGGACTATCCACATTTTTCAAATATGAAAACTAACCCTGAAAAAAAGTAAATTACCCAAGGTCATTCAACTAGAAATTGACAGAGCCAGATTCAAGCCCAAGTCGATTTGGTTTTACCGTTACTTATTTCTTCTACCTCACTACTACTGACAACATTGATGTCAATATATCAGAAGTAGACACCACAAAACTCTAAAAACCAAATTATCCAGATCCTTAATTGCTTTTTGCTATGCACACCAACTATTCATCAGAAGGAAATTGGAAGAGTAGCAAAATGACAGTGGCACAGAGTGAGTATGTTAAAGTTACCATTGCAGGTGTCTGCATGTTATCAGACAATGTTAGTGCATTCTCTAGGTGGAATCTCTCTTTTGATATTATATTTGAGAATATAACTGCTCATGGACACACAACGTACACATACATCCATCTCACAGAAGGCATTAGGAATACATGACTAAGAAAAATCCATGAATAGCATTGTATATAGTAATTGTTTACAGCTGAGGGCCAAATGTTTAATTGTTCCCACATGTAATAAAACAACTTGATTGTAAGTACAAGTGTGAAATTGGGCTGTTGAAGAGACTCCTGATGTATGACTCTAAAAGGAACAAAACTTAGAGACCTAAAGCTTTAGAATGACTCCGCAAATCAAAAAGGTATTTCACCACATAGAAATGACTGATTATTGTCTTGTAAATAAGGTTTACATTATTACTTTTTAATCAGGACTAGAGCTTATTTTAGGAAGTTAAATAAGAAAATAATTTTTGAGGAAAATAAGGACTTGAATATTATCTCCTAATAAATATACAACAGTTTTCTGGGAAGAAAACCTACATACAACTTATGGCTTCCACTGGTGTCTTATTTAAGTTGTGGTTGTTTCTAGAATTTGGTTGCATAATTTATAACTGGCAGCATTTAATCATGAGGATCGAGGATTTATGAAGGTGGAAGGCACTATTTAATGTTTACATGACACTGTCCTGTTACCTTTACCACATTCCTACCATATGGACCCTCCACTTTGATGGATTTATCATAAATCCATTAAAAATGCACAATTACAGAGAGTTTCCTCTTTATAAACCTGATTTATAACCATCTACTACAAGAAACTCAAGAAAACAGTTGGAAGAAATCACATGCCAATACTGAAGTATGAGAATTCAGAGACACCAATCTTTAGGTCTTGAGTATTTTAGTAATCTATTACCGAAAGGCATGCACCATTCTTTAAAAACAGGTGTTTTCAAAATGATGTTTAAGCACAGAACTTAAAAGAAGAAGAATTGTGCCTTATACAATGAAGGAAACGCCATTGCATGCATTTTTCCTGTACATTTTTCCTACCCAGTTTAGAGCGAAAAGCCTTACTCCAGTTCATTTCTTCATTTTTTAATGAACTTATGGTAGAACCTGAATGAGCACTTTAAACTCCTACACAATTACCTTAATGTTCAGAGGCAAACCCCATTTATTATCCAAACGGCTGACTTTACACAAGCCAAAATGTTGGAAAAAAGTTGACGGCTCATTTGAAATGGAGCTAATGTTCCTCACATTTATGAGCTGCCTATGAATATCTCCATCTTTCCTAAGCCTTAAATGTCTTTACACTTATCCAAAATTGCAGAACAAATGATATTTCTTTATTATGCTCAGAAGGAAGAATAATACATGCGTATTAGTTCAAAGTGATTTTAATCTATCTTAACATTAATTCTGTGAACTTTGCAATGAAGAGTAATTCAGATGACGTTTTTAGTATTACTGTTCCAACATTTGTCAGCATTAATAGTTGATGTTTGCTTAGTGTAAGTAAAACATTAGCATTTCCCTCCTAGAAATTAAAGTTCTCCTTTAATTTTCCAGTAAAATTGGGCATAAGATTTATGTTAATTTTAATACAGTTTTATTACAATCTAGCAGAGTAATGAAACTCATTTTGTCTCAAGCTTTTTATGTAGAAGTATCTTAATTTTTCAGGTATTGATATATTGCAATGTTTTAAGATCATTTACCTTTGCCATTTGACAAATGGTGTTTGTTACTTGGTTTTGCAGATTAAAACTATTTACTTTTCATAATTGGGACTTGTTTTTTCAGTGCCTATTACCTCTACCTGCGCTGGTCAGTCGGTATAACAAGTGATAACCTAGAAACATGCCTTTAAAATTAGTGTAAGAAAATATACCTGCATCTTGGGAAGCCACCAGTGACACTCTGGTACTGAATTAATGAATAAAATGTGTCAATGTTTTACAGAATTAGTTTAAAACCAAGTATTTATTTAGTACAGATTTTGCACAAATAGAAAATTTCAAGGTATCTAAAACGGAGGTGAGTCACCCACAAAATAATGGCCTTAAAGATTTCCTTGCTTTTAAATCAGGTCAGTTGTATTCTTTCTTTGAACGCTATGTCCTAATTGGAACAATAAATCAAAGATGGCACTTAGAGTAGATTCCCATGTAAGGTGGACAACTGGACAGTGACTTTTTACTGCTGCTAACACGTGCATCCAATTACCATTTGATAGATTCATGGTGCTGGCAGTAAAGTATTGCCTCATTTTATACTTCACCTAATAATTCTTCAGCCTAAACCTGTCTACCTTTACCTATATCTAATCTGTCAGTATGTGTGTTATCGTTAATGAGGAAGTTTCAAATGTTTGGCATGCTTCCTACAATGAGCAGTGTCATTAAGATATTAATGAATCATTTAATTAACAATAATAGATGAGGTAAAATATTAAGTCAATATATCCCCAACTTCACATAACTGTCAACTAAATATAACCTAATAATTTCACTACAATGATAACTTAATTATGAATAGTGGGGGTTAACTGGAACTTAATTCTAAAGAGCAAAATTAAGAACTTTAAAAATATTATTAACTTTAATAATTCTAATTAATTAATCCTAACTGAAAAATTAAGAATTCTTTTAAACAGGCATTTTTCCATAATAATTATTATTTCCTATCATCATTATTATTTTCTTTCAAGGACCTTAGGTTAACATGTTTTACTGATAAACATATGTGTTAGTTCATCTTTAACCTTTTTTGAGGCACTGCCCCTGTTTGAGGATAACTTGACATATTCATAGAATCTACAATTCAAGACCCATCAACAGCTTTCTAATAGTTCTATCTTGAGGCAGTTAAACATCTGAAGTATCAGCCATCTGAGGCTTTGTGAATCCCTGATATTTTATCACCCCTTCACCACTTCATTATTTTCTCCTCTTTTCTTTTCTTTTCTTTTTTTTTTCTTTTCCCTCATGTCTAAACCCCTTATGTACCACTGAAGCAAGGGAAAGTCATCCATTATCATTCCTTAGCATCCCATGTTACATTTAGAACCAGTAGCCTAGCTGTTTTTGGATGTATCACTTGGGCACATAAGCAACCAAAACATGTAGTTTATATTCTATGCAAAAAAGTCTTCAGCAATGAAAATTCAACATACTCCATCAGGTGGCTCTTCTCATTTTTAATCTCCAATGAAGTCCCATTATCCCAGCACTCAGGCCAATTTCTTAAAGCTTTGCCTTCAGCAAAGTGGGCAAAGCACGAATCAGCATCTTCTGAGAATGGATGCTGATTGTCTAGTTACTAAATCATCAATCTGCATTTTTCCTTCAGGTTAAATATTCTGTTCCCAGTAACTCTCCCTACACATTCATTTCACCTTTCTTCTAAAAGTTGTTTCAGTATATGCAACATTTAACTAATTACTTTGTCAATTTTCTGACCTTTTTGCATTTGTCTGGACTCCTATAAGAGAAAGAAAGTGAAGATGACTTAGGAAATCAAATAATTATTTTGCTTTTTTTTGAAGTCATCATTTACTTCAAAAAGATGAACACTAATTTGGAGGTCTTTAATATTTCCAACTTCCAGGACCTCACTTAGATTATAAAGCTTCTCTGTACACTCCTGCCAACTGTAGCTCTTTAAAATGAAACGAATGTTCTCATTTTAATACTGGTTATCAAAGGGCAAAATGTAAAACATACATGCATGTGTATTTCAGGTTGACCAAATATAGAAATGCACATAGCTTTATTAGAAAACATTGAGACACTGACAGGAGTTAAAATTTAAATTCATAGCATATGTGTATTCACATACTTTTCTCAAGAAAGAACCTTTTGGCACTGATTGCTGAATTAGATTTATTTTTATTATATGCAGAATCTGACTATTTACATATGTTAGATTGGTTTGTTACTGTAATAATAATTAAAAGCCAAGCTTCTTTTTACAGTTTGTTTCAAATTATATAGATAGATCGATACAGATAAAGACAGATGGATTTCCATCTATCTATAGGGATAGCTTTGAATTATTGATAGAATTATTAAAAGAAAAATTAATATTCTGCAACATGAGGAAACATGACACTAATTTTTTTACTATTTATGATCTGAAGTGAGATATATTTACAATGTTATTAATAACAGTAATTAGCAATGTAGTAAGCCAGATTTCTAGGGCATTTTTTGGAATGTCTCTGTAGAAGGATATGATTCCACAAAGATGAAGAGAAAAAGTGCTAGGGATATTAATCAGATTATGGTATAAAAAGTTGGCGAATGAAACTACATAAGTGCTTTAAAGCTGAAGCAAGAGAGATGGTAAAGAACATATAATTAGAATGTTAGAAGCCAGAGGAAAAGCAGAAGAGGCCATGGAGCATTTAGACATAGACTGTGAAAGGAGGAGGAGATGTTTTGCTGGAGTGATGAAGACAAGGGTTTTGAACTCTCAGGAAGGAGATCAAGCTAATGAGTAGCGCTGCAAAAGGGCTGACATGACAAGAAAGGTGTGAGGGAAATATAACCCAATCCCTGGCATTCAACTGGATGTTAAATTAACTGAAATGAGAACCTGTGATCTAAAAGGAATCCCACAGAAGTAATCGCAGCCACGGTATCAGAGTAAGGAAGGCTAAATCTGAGTTCCTGCTAAAAAGGCAGAAGGGTAGAGGGGTTAAAAGTGTGGTCTTTGATTAAAAGTGATTACAATTATGGGCCTGGATCAAAAGTAAGCTTTGTAGACACAGAAGTGGGTGCATTTGAGGCTTCAATCTGCCAGACAATAGTGTATCACTTGGGCAAGTTGTCATCAGTAAAATAAGGATATTAACAATACCTATCTCTTTTCTACATGGTAGAGATTAAATGAGATCATTTATTCGTTCAACAGAAATACATTAAGTGCCTGCTTTGTGTCAGATACTGTCTGACACTTAAATACATGCTAAACAAAGATGCTGGTTTTCCTCTCTCAGAGCTTCACTCCACAGACAATATCAAAAAAAAAAAAACAAATAAAGAGATATGTGGTGAAAAATTGGGGTAACTGTATGGAAAGCAAGCAGGGTACTGTAACAGAAAACAATTGGGAACTATTCTAGGCTAGAGAAGCCTTCTGAAGATGGGAGGTAGGAGGAAGGGAACAGCATGGGGAGAGTTTGTTGCCTCCTCCAAGAAGTACAGAAAAGGCACACTGAGCCTGGGATTTGGTGAGAAGTTTGGAGAAGTTGAAGTTAGTGTTTGTAGTAGTTTAATGGTGCCCTCATCAAATGCGTATTATATAAAGGAAAAGTAAATGTGATGCTTCTCTTATTTCAAGGGAAAGTATCGGGAAAGCAACCAGCAGATTACTTGATGAAGTGGAAACTAAAACTATTAGAAAAAAGAAGGAATGAGGAATGCACTTGGCATTTTTTAAAAACAGAAATATTAGAACATCTGAAATAATTTAAGATTTGGAATTGTAGTATCCATAAAGTTCTGAAGTTTGGGGGAAGCATAGAAGTCTGGTTCATTAAGAGACTAGTAGCAGACATTTGAAAAGTGAAGATGAGTAGAAAGTGAAGAACTAAAAATAAAGAATAGAAGGTAACAAATGTGTTCAAGGACACAACAATAAAAAAGAACAAAAGAAAGAAAAACAACAACAACAAAATAAGGACAAAACAGGTAACCATGAAGATTAGAAGAAGACAGATTACTGCATTAAAGGAAAAACTAAAAGTGACTCAAGTTTTAAATATTTCAAAATAAATCTTATATTTCAAGTTATGATATGGTTTTGAACCAGGATTATCACAGATGCTCAGCTTTCAGGATATTCTTAGTTAAACTTCTTGTTTCTCATCCCATGACTGTGAACTTTTTGGCCCATACCCTCAAAGGGTTTGCAATCTAGAGGTAGAAACAGATCTTCCCAGGCGGCTGGAAGGTAATATAAGGCAGTTTATACTAAATTCCAAGGAAGCAGGATGGAATTTAAGTAAACAGCAACCTGTAACTGAGGGAGGGATGAATGAGAGGGGAGTATCACACTGAGGATAAGGGACTCCAGATAGAATTAGATAAGAAGAAAGGAGTAAGAATATTCTAAAAGAAGGCACAGAACCTTACATGAAGTTTTCAGGAAACAACAGGCAGGCCACTGGGGTGGAGCAGAATTTACAAATTAGTGGGTATCTTATGAAATACAAAGCAAAATACACTAGAATGTGCCATTATGTGAGAGGGAAGTATGTAAATATACCTAGATTTGAGGACTGAAGTTCTCTGCTAAAATATTACACTTATATAGTTTGCATTTAAAATCGGCCTTCTCTATTTTATATTTGTTTTACTTTTTGAAGTAAAGAAAAAAGAGAAGGCAGAGAGATATTTGAAAAGGGTATAAATTATAGTATAATTCACATAACCTAAAAATATTAAAACTGTAGCTTGATCTGACAAAAAAAAAACCCATAACTACTTTCATACTAGGGACATGAAAAAGTAGTTCCTGTGATCTATACCAAATGGCATCATCTTTAGCATTCCTGATTTGCTAAATGATCACTACTTAAAATTTTAAAATACTTCCTCCTGCAGAAGTTCTTAACTTACACATATCACTGGGAAGGGGTTTTACAATTTCACAGCAGATTCCCAAAGGGAACTACTGAGGCATCAATATTACTTGCTCCACCTGTATATTTTTTTTGTCATTGCCATTCTAAATTGTCTCAGATTTACTTGGTTTAGGTGATTAGGGGGAAAAAATTGACTACAGCTCTTTTTCTTGTGAAAGAATATACTTAAGTCTTTTAACCCACTATTAAGACCATGAGCTTTGCAGACATACTTCTTGATGTAGAATCCGGGTTCTAAAACTGCATAGTTGTGTGGCCTTGGACAAAGGACTCCCAGGGACGTGATCTGTGCAACTGTTAAGTGAGCATAATAATATCACCTACCTCATCACTGTTAGAAGGATGAGTTTGTAAATTTACAAATGAGACTATAAATGTAAATTTCTCAATATAGGGCCTGTCACATTTTAAGAGCTCAAAAATGTTAGCTCTTATTACTATTTTATGCTGTGACTACTGTGTTGTTGTTGTTGTTTTTACATCTTTATTGGAGTATAATTGCTTTACAATGGTGTGTTAGTTTCTGCTTTTTAATTATCCCATTTTCTGAAAAGACCCCTAAGTCATAAGATAATAAAAAATTAAACAGAAACGTGATATCATATACCACCTTACTTTATTTTGTAGTTTATAAAGAATTCTAATGTTTTCATCAGTTGGATCACAGAAAAATTCTGTGAAATGGGTAAAAGAGTCACTGTTACTCCCATACTATCTTTAGATGAGAAGACTGAGTCTAAAAGTTATGGTGCCAGGCTGAAGTTATATAGTTACCATAAGTGAGGCAGGATTCAAACCTAGGACAGCCTTGGCTAGGGTGACCTTCCATCCTGGTTTGCCTGGAGCGGTCTCAGATGTGCCTCTTGCTCTGGCATGTTATCAGTAGCACCCTATTCACTCTCAAGGTAACGCATTACAAAATCACCCTAGTCTTAGCCATTCTGATTTGTGTAAAGCACAAATCTACACAAGCCAGTTCTCTATGAAATACTTCAGTTTCTTCCCAGTACCCTCAAAATAATAACTTCATCTCTTTGCATGTCATGTAAAGCCCTCATCCCCACCTCCTTTCTTACTCTACTCCCCATCATAGACATACTGAGTTGATCTTAGCTCCCGAACATACCTTGTTCCTTCACATGCAGCCTTTGCACACACTCCTAGGTCTGGCTGGAGTGATGTTCCTGCCCCTTGTCCCCTTTCTTTCAGGTCCCACTTAGATGTCATCTCTAGGAAACATTCCTGACCACTCTATTATCTCCACAGAACCCAACACTCAGTATCTAGTATTTTAACACAATCTCACACTTGATTAATTTACCCACCTAGTTTCCTCATACACAGAAAGCTTGTTGAGGGTGAACACTGTATGCATCACACTGACCTTTGCCTGCCAGGCCTTAATATACTGTCTGAAATATAATGGGTCCTCTCTATATGTTTATTAGATAAATTTCTCCTTTTAACCACGTGTCCTTGAGCCAAGACACTTAAGACTTTCTTTGGTCTCGTCACCTGGTCTGGAAAGTGTGATTAACATATTACCCACCTGAAAACTGCGGTTGAAGTAAATTATCTTTTAAAATTCCATTGAGTTCTAAGTTCTACAATTCTGAGAACTTAGAAGATAAATCAGGCCTCATTACTTAAGTAAATGCTAAATACCTGCATTCATACAAACTTCCGAATGAAAGTTTGTGTAGTCCTTGAAATGGGTTGTTTCCCATATTTCTCCTATTTGCCTCAGGTTACTACTGACTGTTCAGTAGAGATACATGATGAATTTACTCTCTTTTAAAATTGATGCTGACTGTGGGATAGTTATTTATAGTTTCAGAGTTGTATTTGGGTTCTGGGGTAATTTGGTGACAATTAAGAAATGAGCAATTCTTGGTGACACATTTAGAGAAGAACATACTGCAAAAGAGTGGGAGTAAAGAGATATGGTTCATAGTCTTGGCTGTGTCAAAACATTTGCTGTGCAATCAGGCACATCATTTACTTTATCTTGGCCTCAGAAACTTAATCTATGAAATGAGTATATTAAACCAAATACAATTATTAAAATATTTTTGTTCAATCGTTTCCAAGGCTAAGGACTGGATTCTAGGAGCATACTTATTTTAGGAGATAATAACTATCATATGCTGAAAAACAGTCACCCAAAGATATCATGTCCTAATCCCCAGAGTATGTGAATGTTACATTTATATGATAAAATTTTTGCAGATGTAATAAAATTAAGGATCTTGAGATGAGGAAATTATCCTGCACTATCAAGGTCAGTCCTAAATGCTATCACTTGTTCTTATTATAAAAGAGAGACAGGGAGATTAGACACACAGGGTGATTAGATAGCAGAAGGCACATTGATGATGGAAGCAGACAAAGAGATACATAAAGATGCAAAGCTCTGGCTGTGAAAACAAATGAAGGAGCCAAGAGCCAAGGAATGTGGCTATAGAAGCTGAAAGAGGAGAAAACCAGATTTTCTCCCTAGAGCCCATGGAGGGAGCTTGGCCCTATTGATACCTTGTATTGGGCCCAGTGAAACTAATATTAGGCTTCCAGCCTCCAGAACTATGAAGGAATAAAGTTCTATTGTTTTAAGACACCAAATTTGTGATAATTTGTTACAGCAGACACAGGAAACCAGCACAGATTTTGATACCTCAGAGTGGGGTGCTGCTGTAGCATATACCAAAAACTGTGGAAATGACTTTGGAACTAGGTAATGAGTGTGGGCTGGAAGTATTTTGAAGCACATGATAGAAAAAGCCTAGATTGCCTTAAATGTACTTTTGGGAGAAATATAGATATTAAAGGCCCTTTGGTGAGGCTCAGAAAGAAGTGAAGAGCACAGTAGAGAAAGCCTGTGTCATCTTAGAGAATACCTGTATCTTCATAGAGAGAATGTTGGTAGAAATAGAAATATTAAAAATGCTGAGAGATAGGGGAAACAGGGAGCATGTTATTAGAAACTGGAAGAAAGGAAACCCATGTTATACAGTGGCAGATACTTAGGTGAACTGTGTCTTATAGTTGTGTGGAAAGCAGTAAGTGGTGAACTTGGAAATTTAAATGAGGAAGTTTCTAAGGAAAGTGTTGAAGGTGTAGTCTGGTTTCTTCTTGATGCTTACAGTAAAACGTGAGAGGAAAGAGATAAAGTGAAGAAAGAACTGTTAAGTAAAATGGAACCAACTCTTGACTGGGAACTTCTCAACTTATCCAGACTGCAAAAGATGCTAAATTAAAAGATTCACTATTTGGAAAGTATGCTCTAAAGAAAAGGCCAACGGTGTGACTGAACAGCTTATGCTAGTGCATGTGACTGATGGGTTCCCTCAGGCATCTCAACAGAAGCCAGAAATAGAAATTATCAAAGGTCTGGGGAGCACCATCTTGTCTGCTGACATGAATGCTTGTGATATACACAGGAGACCCACAAAGTTTTTGAGAACATTATATCAGCAGAAACACTGCCAGCTTGGACTGAAAGAAACTGAGATAGGACAAAATGAAGGAAAACTGTCAGACTTCCCAAATTCTACAAGCAGGAAACAGGCTGACAAAACCATTCAGCTGCAAACACATACTAGCTTTCAAGAAAAGGAAGTGTCATGGTGAGGGCAGAGCCTTGGGCAGAGAATGCAGAACCACAGATTCAGAAGCAGGACCCTCCAGCCACAAAGGACTAATCCTAAGTCTTGAAACCTAATGGAATTTGTCCTGCTGGCTTTTGAAATTAGTTGCAACTGGTGACCCTTTTCTTCCTTCATTTTTCCCCTTCCCTTTTTTGTAATGGGAATGTCTGTAACACTAGTACTATACCTTCCCCCCTGTTGTATTTTGGGAATAGATACTTTATTTTCAAGTTTTACAGATCCAGAGATATAGAGGACTTTTGCCCCAATATGGATCATACCTAGAGTTTCACCCATACTTAATTTAGGTTAGGTGATGAGACTTGGGATTTTTGAGCTCATGATATTTAGATGAGATTTTGGACTGAAATTCATGCTATGATGTGTGGAAATTTGGGGGGATGTTGGTGTGGAGTGAACACACTTTATGTATGGAACGGATATAAATTTTGGTTGTCCAGAAGGTGGACTGTAGTATGCTGAATAATGACCATTCAAAGATATCAGGTCCTCTAGAGACTGTCATACTGAGTGAAGTAAGTCAGACAGAGAAAGAGAAATATCGTATGATATCACTTATATGCAGAATCTAAACAAAAAAATAACATACAAATGAACTTATTTATAAAACAGAAACACTCACAGACTTAGAGAACAAACTTATGGTTACCATGGGGAAGGGTGGGGGGGGAGGGATAGTTAGGGAGTTTGGGATTGACATGTACACACTGCTATATTTAAAATGGATAACCAACAAGGGCCTACTGTATAGCACAGGGAATTCTGCTCAGTGTTGTGTAACTACCTAATTGGGAAAAGAATCTGAAAAAGAATAGATACATGAAAATGTATAACTGAATCACTTTGTTGTACACCTGAAACTAACACTATACTCTAATATAAAATAAGAATTTAAAAAACAAACAAACAAACAAAAACAAAGATATCAGGTCCTAATCACTGAAATGTGTGAATGTTATCTTATGTAGTAAAGTTTTGCAGATATGATTAGATTAAAATTTTTGAGATGAAGAGATTGAGATTATCCTGGATTATCCAAGTAAACCCTAAATACCATCACAAATGTCTTCATAAGATAGAAGCAAAGGGAGATTTGACATACAGAAGGTAGAGGGTGATTTGATGATGGAAGCAGAGAGAGATCTGAAGATACTATACGGTTGCCTATGAAGATAGAGGAAAGGCCATGAGCCAAGAAATATGCCTCAAGAAATGTGCCTTCCTTGAAGAGGCAAGGAAGAGTTTCTCTCTGAGAGAGCCTTCAAAGGGAATATGACTCCACCAACATCTTGATTTCAGCCCGATGAAACTGATAATGGATCTCTGGCTCCCAGAACTGTGAGAGAATGACTTTCTGTTGTTTTAAGCCACCAACTTTGTGTTAATTTGTTACAGCAGCCCTAGGAAAATAATACAGTAACCTATGACAGATTTATGTGGCCCAAGTTAATGGTGATTTGACAAAAACAGTATCTTATAATAGAAAGCACTAAGCTTTCTTAGTGCTTTCTTGATTTCTTACATCAAATAAATTTAAGTCCTAACACTTTATCCACCACTTACTACTTGTGTGACTGAGATAGGTTTCAGAGCTTCTGATTCTTCATCTGATCAATGAAGATTAAAATAATTTATCTAAAAATATCTAGAAAAGTACTAGGCTCATAATGGTACCCCATATTTTACTTGAATCTAAATTGATGACAAGTTTAAATGACTAAATATCTGTAAAACACTGTTCTAAAAATATAGTTTATTTGCACCTAGTACTTTGACTGCTGGGCACTACAAGACCAAAGGAAGAGCTCTGATTGTTTGACATAGAACCTAGCTATAAAGGTGGTCTGTTTTTCCATTGGGTTGTAAATTCAATCTGTATTAAGGAATATTTGTTCTCTTCCTCTTCACTTGTCCAAGAGCCACTGTCCTGAAGATGCATGCTAAACCATGGGAACATTTCCAACTTACAGTTAAGGATGATGAAAGATCTATTTTATAAATGGATAATTAGTATAATTAAAATGTAAGCAAGTGGTACTTTCTGAAATATTTCATGTTTAAATACATTGAAGTTACTATACTTGTGCTCTCATTGAAACTATACCCTGCATCATCTATCCTCTTTCACTATGGATAGAATTCATGGAACATCCCATGTTTAAGCCTCTCACATCTCAAAATGTTTCCATACTAACATAACTCTCCTAAAGTTTATTACCATGACTGTTTCTGTATCTTGAAATTTTAAGGAAAGGCCTGGAAAAGAAGGATTCTAAAACTGGCATTTCCTTGTCCAGAAAATTAATTTCTCTCACAGTAATAGAAGCTATGTAGTGGTAGACAATAGATAAATGTTTTATTGTCATGTCTTAGGGTAATGGGGCTTTTTCTAAGCTGATGTTAACAGTGGCATCTCCTAATTTAGAGTGTTATGGAGCATACTCCTTTTTATCCTTAACATTCATTGTTAACTGAGTGCTGGGGTTATAGTAATTTTGAGAAGAGAAGTAATGGTGGTGAAATGGGAAAGGTGAGTGCAATTAGAAATAAGGCTCTGGTACATGGAAACTGGGTATAAGATCAGATCCAGAACATTCTCGAGCACAGTGAGCATGTAACGGGGAGGATCAATCCTACCAGCCCTGGTGGTACTTATAGTCTCTGAAACCTGGCAAATAATATAGGTACATACAGATCTACAACAGGCTTCTGAAACTTTCTTAACTGTAGAATGCACAGAGAGTCAGTTGCGAGTTATGGTTTGAGATCCAGCCCCTACCCATTTCTCTCTTTTTTTTCTTTAAAGATCTATTTATTTATTTATCTATCTATCTATCTATCTATTTATTTAATTTTTTGGCTGCGTCGGGTCTTAGTTGCGGCACATGGGATCTTCATTGAGGCAAGTGGGATCTTTCATTGAGGCACGCAGGATCTTTCGTTGTGGCGCACGGGCTTCTCTCTAGTTGTGGCGTGTGGGTTTTCCCTCTCTAGTTGTGGCATGCAGGCTCCAGGGCGCATGGGCTCTGTAGTTTGCGGCATGCAGGCTCTCTTGTTGAGACACTTGGGCTCAGTACTTGTGGCGCACGGGCTTGGTTGCCCCGCTGATTTGGGATCTTAGTTCCCTGACCAGGGATCGAACCCACGGTCCCTGCCTTGTAAGGCGATTCTTTACCACTGGACCACGAGGTAAGTCCCCTACCCGTTTCTCTTAATTAAAATAAGATTCCTTTTAATAAGGCATTAGAAAAGAGATTTGAAGCAAAAGGAGAGGCCAGATTTGAAACAGCTAATAATAATAGGTAATGCTAGGTAGTTTTCAAAGTTGGGACTATGGACCACATGATGAGAACGAACCAGGTGCTTGCTCAAAATGCACACTAGGGGCTTCCCAGGTGGCACAGTGGTTGAGAGTCCGCCTGCCGATGCAGGGGACACGGGTTTGTGCCCCAGTCTGAGGGGATCCCACAAGCCGCGGAGCGGCTGGGCCTGTGAGACATGGCCGCTGAGCCTGCGCGTCCGGAACCTGTGCTCCGAGAGGCCACAGAGGTGAGAGGCCCGCGTACCGCAAAAAAAAAAAAAAAAGCACATTAGGAGTCCTATTCCAGAAGTACTGCACAAGGGAAGAGGAGATGGATAAGAGGGGACACACAGGAACTTGAACTTTATTAAACACCCCAAGCAATTCTTAATGCCAATGAACCTCTAAGAAACAATAAACTTAAGGGTGACACTAAGTTAAGTGTAGTGGTGAGGAATGAAAGGCCAAAGGTGTTTTGAGTTTGGGATAATCTGAAAAATTTGGCAGAATGAATTTCATGGACATATTCCATTTTTGCACATATTCTGCGAAAGAAGAAAGCGATAGTATATTCTGTAAAGGGAAAGTAATTTTTAAAGTTAAGACATATGCTAAAGTTAAATACCTCTTGGTTGGTGGAAGATTTTCTGATAAATCTGAGATTAGTCAGTTTTCAGCTCACTACAGTAAGTGTATGAGTTGTGTGTACGCTACATCTGGGGTGATGGGCAAGAAGAGACGGTACCTGTCTAAAACTGGCTGTGTTCTCACCATGTCAGAATACTCTGCCACTGCTATATACGAGGAAGAGCTGGGGGTGCTACACCAAATGACAATTGCGTAAAAAAACTTTTAGAGATTCAGGGATCCTTCTCACTTTTTTTTTTTTTTTTTTTTTTTAAGCCACAGGAATTTGTTCATAAGCGCCTCTAATCCTAGAAGTGTTGGCAGAAACCTAGCCTTCAAAGTAATCACTTGAGTTTGTAGTACAGCTTCCAAAGCTGAAAAACTGAAAAAGGAATACTGGTGAGATTCTATAGCTTCCTCGGGAACGATCTTTCAAACTTACACAGCTCCTTAATGTCTTATGCGTTCTTGAGAGGAATTTCTCTTTATCGTGAGGAATTTTTTCTTTCAGCTGTGGGAAGTACCTTTGTTTCAGTTCCTGTGTATGACCCTCTCTTCATATGACTGAGACTGGCACTACAGTAAAAGCTGTGACTATGTCCACCTTGGATGTTCCAGAGTACGCAAACTATAGTTTTCCTCCAGGTGTCAGTGACATTTCTTTATACTTACAAAAGACACCTTGGACCAGATTTACAGTCCATATGGAATGTAAAAGGAATGTCTACTGCTAAGTCACAGGGAATATGGATCTGGAAATGTTAATAAAATTGAAAACACTTAGCACACCCTTGGAGGCATCTTTTTTTTCCTCCATCTACTTTTTTTCTTTTTATATATCTTTTTCTTTGTTCTGAAGGCTTCAAAATCATTTAATAAGATTAATCAGAATACGTTCAGCTGAGCTTAGCAGTGTGTAACCACTGACACTGGCCATAATTTATTAGTCTGAGATGATTATTGTACTGAGCAACCTAAACCAGTGTGGTTGGGCTTTTCACAACCCAAAAAGACTTCCTGGAGTTTGAAATTATTTGTTATATCCTGTCGTGCTATATGAAGCAATTAGCCCAAGGCGTTTGTGCCCTAATGTTTTGTGATCCAAAGAAGGCATCAAATTATTTCAACTTTTAAAGAATCTGAAATTGAACACTGCTGATTTTATTCACCATCAATTGCCATATTATTTTCTTTTTTGGTGGCAATGATTATAGAATAAAAGCTCCTTGTTCTATACCTTGTTACCGTCCCATATTCTTATTCAGTGACTAACACTTTAATTGAACTAACAATGTTTTCAACTAGTAACAGTGAAATTTTTTGATGGAGCAGAGCCGGATACTAGATAGAAAAATTAGAACTTGGAATAAATTTATTATTAATTTCATTCTTATTTTACATTAAAAATACATGAAGCATTCAGTAATATTCTAAAATCTCTTAGACTGACTAAATAAACATTTTTCATGTTTCTATGTTGATCATGGAAAATGTTGTGAGGCAGTTCAGTTTTAAGTAACATATGGGTTCTTCATGCGACATTGTGCTTTTTTTAAAAAATCATTTTGGACATCAGCAGAATCCATTGAATAAACAGGTAAAGGGGTTTTTGTTTTGTTTTGTTTTGTTTTTAAGGTAACAGGGATTTTATTAGTCAGCATTGAATGATTGGTGAAAACTGGGTGAATATTCTCAACTACTGATATCAAGCTCCATGGTTTTAGATATTGTTTCAGCTGTTTTTAGAATGAGATAAAATAATAATAACAGCTAATGATACTGAATACCTAGTCTTAAATACTTCACACGTGTACTCATTTAATCTTCAAGTAACCCTACGGTATGGATACTAGTGTCATCCCAATTTACAGATGGGAAAATCTGAAGCCACTAAGAGACTGAGTAACTTCACTGAAGTATTATACTTAATAAGTGGTGGAACTAGGATTTGAACTGTAGTAGAGTGGCTCTAGTGCACATATACTTAAACACCATAATACTGTACCCTTCAATAAGATACAACCTGTAACTAGTCCAATTTGAAATCCTTTAGTCAAGCAGAGGCAAACGGCATTGTGGTACATCAGCAAATTAAATTTTATAGCTGGAGGAGCCCTATATAGTATTCTATGCTTCTTGACTCAACATGCTTCTTGACTCTTTTGTCTACATAAAGACCAAAGAATATCTCTTCTTGCCACCTACAGATTTGTACCTGCAGCTGAAAAAATCTGGCCCCGATCACTTTTATCTTCACAATGACTAAAATAAGAAACAGATCAAAAAATACATGAACCTTTCCAGTAGTAACCTTTTTAAAGAATGACAAACTGGAAATGTTTCAAAAATAAATTTTATAGTATGAGTTCATTTTTCTATCAATTCTTTCAGCTTAACATTCTTTATATCATTCATTTAATATCAAAGATGATACTTTTAATCTAATCACATATGAAAAGAAAATATTTATTCTGTTTTCTTGCAGTTAGGGAAATAGTTGTCTGGATGCCAAACTGCCCAAAGACATACTCTTTCACTAAGAAAGCAAAATATTAAGACAAGTTTACTTAGAATTGCTGATCTTTTCCCTCTTACTTAATGTCTCAATAGTTTCCAAGTTCAAGACTTGAAGTATTCTCCTTATCAAAGAAAGTCATCCATATTAAACTCCTACATCTACATGTAGCCATTTTTTAAGCTCAAAGGAGAACTTAAAAACGATCCAAATATTGGATCAAATAAAATATTTATTTTCTCATCTTATCCTAATGAATTTCAACCAAACTAACCGAAAATCAGCTTTTGACATACCTCATGCTAATGGTAGATTTGCTTTCTGCTTTTGAAGGTGAATTGATATTCACAAATCATATGTCACAAGCCACTAAAAGTGTCAAAATCCCACAGCAGGCCCTTGGTGGCTTGTTAATCTCTCCTGTTTAAAGGAAACAGACTAATTCACTTAAATATAACGAAAGCCATGCCTGCTCCAGCTCGGTCCCTCAAAGAGTGTCAGCCCATGCAAGTCCTGCCTTCTTTCTTCACCTCCTTCTTTCCTGGTTCTGACAATTAAACATGAAACATGAAACTAAGAAGCAATGATTTCCTTAATGTTGCCATGTCTGAGTTATTTCAGATGTCACATATGTACAAAATGTAGAATCCTTTTGGGGGGGCATTGAAAATGTTCAAGGAAGTGTTTCTGCCCACTTCTCTCTATTGTTCTCAACAAAGCATAAAAGATAAACCAAGATGTTAAATGGGGGAACCAGATGTATGTATAACCTTTTGCCCTCATCATCCTAATTGGCTTCCATTAGGGGGAGGGAGGGAAAAAATGAAGCAGTACAAAATAGGAAATAATTGTTACAGAGGTGTGAGAGTGAACGTTTACAGTAGATTGGCTAAAATCTGGAAATATTATGATCAGAGTGATATAAGAGTTTTCAAAAGGATCAAATCAAAGATGATTGCTAAAATAGAAGTAGGAGGGAGGGAAAGACTTTATATTGATTATGTGCATCCAGAAATTGTCCAACTATGGGCAATTATGCCCAAGCTATATTATTTTTAACATTTCTCATTTATTTCTGTACTTTGGAGGGACAGTCAAATGTTCTCTCTTATTGCCCAGATACACACAACCCACACATTTTTGGCTAATTATGTCTGTAGTTAATTTCCCCCTTCTAACCTTGTGTATTTTTCTGCTTTAATAGCATTATCTGTTTGTGGTTCTCCATGCTGAAATTATCTGCAAAGTTTAGTAAGGTTAGACCTTCCTATCAAGTACCTAGTGACAAAGGAAGGAACCTAGGAATGGGATGAAAACTTCCTAGGGTGAAACAGAGTTTTACTTTTAACATATGTCTTAATCAAGGCTTAGAGTCATAAGAATAAAAATCTGGAGTTAGGACATTTAGGGGGAAAAAACAATTTTCATTGCAAGCATGCTGTACATGTTAGTCATGGCTCAGAGGAGTGGGAATTTCATGGAGCAAGAAGGGGGAGGTGCAAAAAGAAGGTTTTGAGTTTCCTTCCAAATGTATTTTTAAAATAACATTACAGAATCAAGATTTATGAAGAAAGGAAGACAATAACAAGAAGATAGCTTTTTCTTTTGGCCAATTATTTGAGAACTGGATTGACCACCAGGAAAGGAACATGAAGAGGTGAAAAGGAGGCAATTGATTGAAGAGCTCCTTATGTGGCAATGTCTGGAATCCTACAGGACAATCTGCTAGAGGCTGCTGACAGCTAATCTTGGGGTATAAAGTCTGAGTGGAGGTTGGAGGTATGGAAGAAGCTTTCAGAGGCCTTTTACATCACCTCCACTCTCCCTCCACAAAACCCACTCTATGTCATTTTAGACATATCATGCCTATACTGGTATTTGACAATAAGCATCATAATCGGAGAATCTATGACACTCATTAATAGCCAATTCTAGTGTTTGGATATAATATCTGGATGTATATTAAAATTTTATCTTAAAGCTCTGGTTCTCTAATTTTAGCTCATTATGTCTTGGTTTCTCAGTGAGCACGAGAGGTAACTGAGTAACCTACTTAATATCTTTATAATGACCTACTTAAAATCTTTACATTTTCCATTTATTTGTGTCTTCAATTCTTTCATTAATGTTTTATCATTGTCAGTGTACAGGTCTATCATCTCCTTGGTTAAATTTATTCTTAAGCATTTTATTGTTTTTGATACTATTGTTAATGGGATCATTTTATTTCTTTTTCAGATAGTTGGTTGATAGTGTATAGAAATGCAACTGATTTTTATATGTTGGTTTTGTATCCTGCAACTTTACATTTTCAATGTAAAAACCATCCATAGAAAACCATCCACAAAGATTATTTTGCCACATTTCTATCTTGATTTCCTTGAATCAAAAGGAGTTATATTGTAGCTGAATTCATTCAGATACTTTACTTGTTTTACAGGACTCTTTCATATATATGATCTTATTTGGTTTTCACAATAGCTCTTTGAATTAGGCAGGGTAGGTGGTAATATCTTCATTATATATGTGAAAAAACTAATCATATTGCACTTAATCTAGAATTCTCTTCCTTTGGTTACTAATTAATAATCTTTCCACTGTACTATTATATTTCTCCTGGAAAAGGGTTTCCTAGCCACAGCACTTCTGACATTTTGGGTTGGATAACTCTTTGCTGTGCAAGGCTGCCTGATGAGTTGTAGGATGTTTAGCAGTATCCATGACTTCTTCCCATTGGATGCTAGTAATAGTCCTCTCCCACTTGTTACAACCAGAAATTGTCATTGTCATAGTCCATGGGCTAGGAGACTGACAATCTGATCCTATCTGGAGAATAACCGTATTCAGTTACTGTTAGATATCATGAAATTCCCCAAATATAAGATGTGTATCTTTCTATTAATATTCATAGGATTGTTGCATTGTCATCTTTTGATAATGAGTGCCTGTCCACTCACAGAGGATATAATCTAGTACCTTCCCTTAATACTTCTAAAGCTTTCAGTTTCCCATCCTAATTTTCCATCTTTACTTTAGAAAGAGTCACAGTAAACTTTTTTTTCTTCAAAAAGTTTTTTTTTCTTAAACGTTTAAACTACAAAAGAAGAAGATGTAACTCAGATGAGTTTGGAAGTCTCTTAGTCTCCAAAGCCAAGGTCTCAGTCTATAGCCAAGATTTGAGCCCTGAAGTGTTCTTTCCTTTTTGCAGTACTCTCTGAAGCTATCAGTTTCTGACATGTATAGTGAATTCTACAACTCAACTCAAATATAAAGAAGTTGTGTTTATTACCAGTTGATAATTTGTTGCCTCATTACTATGTGATCCAGGGCTATCTTACTTGTGTAAGTGGGGGCATATGAAAGAGCTGAAGAGACAAACTACAAAGGAAAATTTTATCTAGGGTGACCTAGAAAATAGCTAATAAAAGCAAAAAGAATAATTAAGATTTCCCATAGACCACAAGTGTATATAAATTATGAGTGATTTCAAGTGAATATGTAGTCAGTGACACTCTACCTTCTAAGTTAATAATAAGTTTTCTAATTACAAAGAACGAATACCAGGTTGCCAAAAGTTACTTCCCTTATATTGTAAAGAGGGTCTCATTAATCAATGAAGAAAGATATTGTCAATAACCTCATTGGAAAGATATTGTCAATAACCTCATTGGAAAGTCACAAACTCTTTATGCTCATTTTTCACTTTTCAACAAACATCTTTTTCTTGGTGCTCCTTGGGTGTATAAGATCATTGGTGTGAAAGTCCAAGCTCTGTGAAACGTGCTTAGTCCAAGGTTCTCACAGAAAATTTAGAGTGGTCAAGCTTTATTTGAGATGTCTTTAAAAGCTTCTAATCTATATTTTTTAACTTGCTATTGATTTCAAGAATGCCTAACAGCTAAGTCTTGCTGGTTCACTGTAAGTAATAATTTACATCCTTATGAAAGGACGTAAATTTCATTACTTCTACTTATTACTTCTACTTATCTAAGTGTCCTGATGACATTCACAATTAGCTATTAAATGAGAATTATGTTTAACTGAGATACACCAGTTATTTTAATACAAGTTTTCACTTGAAGAGCCATTATCTTTTGTATTGCAAGTTAAAACTGTATTAATAGTGCATTAAATGATGGGCATTTAGAGATCTGAGGCAAGTGAAACAAAATTACATGTTTTTTTGTAACATGTAATTTTTAGGTAAATTATTTTCATCTGTTGTTTTTCCCCAAAGTGAAGTCTGGGAAAATTGATATTGTCATGGACAATTGGAAAAGTCACAGAGCACACTTATTCAGGAGTACATTCATTATTCAACAAATATTTATTGACTACCTATTACATTCCAAGTCCTGTGAAATATTTTGGGGACAACAAAATTAGTCACTGCTGTCTCCCACATGGAACTCACAGTCTAGAACCAGGAATAGACACATAAACACATAATCATATGATACTGTTAGTGCAAAAGAACAGTGCAGTGGAGGCACAAAAAGAGGGAAGAATTAACTTTGCCTCAGAGCGTTTTGGGCGGGAACACTCAGAAATGAGTAATATCAATTCAAGTTTCTCCAGGGGGAATCTCTTCAGCAGAGTATAAAGCATATATAGAATATCTCCAAGATATTAGAGACATTGTAAATAGAGGGAGAATAGCACATATAAGGGCAGATAGGATTGAAATAATTCGTCATATTTAGGAAAATTAAAAATGCCCTACTTATTATCAATATTTATCCTCTAGCACATAGCATCCGTTGATACTCTGATATCTCTACGTAGGACAGAGGATATGACAAAAAGTTTGCAGGATCGGCTACTGTGAATAATATTAGTGTTATCAAATATGAGGAAATATAAGAATAGCTGCTATGCTGTATGCGGGGTTACAGGAACTCTACATATGTCTAGGTTACTTCTATCAAAAATACATGGAACAGTTGATATTTTCCCATTTTTCAGAGAATTAAAGGATCACTTGTGAAAGTTGATGAGGACAGTGAGTAGAAGGGCCATGATGTCAAGCCAGATCTGCATGAATCCAACCACTATGGAATACTGTCCTTCTGTGTATGTTATCTGATTTAGTAAGATTTTTTAGAGATTATAGTCTTCTCAAGGGATCTAAAAGAAATGGAAGCAGAAGGTATAAAAGCATAGGATTTGTTTGGACAAAATAAATACAGATCACCTTTCTGGTAAAGGGAACAATTGAGAGAGTGGTAGGAGGTGGCTTTGTGTGTAGGTATACTTGAGACACTTTTTGCAAATTCAGATAAAAGGGAATGAGAAATAGTATCTAGGTGCTTCGGAAATGGGAATTACAAAACTGCTGAGCAGACAAACCAAAATCGGTGAAAAATTTCAAGTAAACTTACAGAAAATATCAAGTGCAGATTTATTAAGTGCTACATAATAATGAGTTTGTAAGGCACAAAGAATCTGTAGAAGCCCAACATTTCTAAGTCTTGCCAGACTATGCAAGACAGACTTCTCTCTCCTCCCTGGCTCAGCTCCTAAACAGAGCTATTATCTGGAGAGATAATTCCAGATGCTTTGACCCCTTCCAAATTCTTATTTGATGAACAGTCATCTGGAGTGGAACTCTTACTCTTCATTGGGTTTTCAGAGTGATGCACCAAGCTTTACTCTCCTCATTAACACTATGGGTCATCTCCATGCACCCAGTAGTTCTTGGAGACTGTCAGATTCTCAAATCTATGACACTGCCTCTGGGGAGGATAGGGTTGGGTGGACCCCTTGAGTGGCCTTCAAATGCCTCAGTATTAAAATAGAAGTCTCTTGTGAGTGTCTGAAAAATCTCAGCTGTTATTTCTCCAAATTAAAAAAATTTTTTGAACTCAGAAAGCAATAAACTACAAGCTAAGAAGGCCCATAGAGCTTCTGTGGGACAGCAGAAGCTGTTTTTAGCTGAACTAGCAAACTCTGATTGTCATCATTCCAGTCAAGATTTCAACACTGAAGAATAATCTTGACACAGAGTTGCCTCTGCAAGGCAAGTCTTTCCATTTAAAATTTTTATTATTGCTCATAAGTCCATAGAATACCTTTTAATATAGATATTTCAGGGCACTTGGGTTTGTGTTCTATATTGGGCCACTGAGATAACTAGCAGGACATTTATTCAGAAAAAGTTGGAAGTTTAAACTAGACAAAAATTAGGCATTCACCTATGTTTTCATCAGCACCAGGCCTCCTTAGAAGACCCAAATCTTGAAATATCATTAAGACAGTATATTTTCTAGAGAAAGTCATACCCTTAATATTCTTTGACAATCAGTCAATTGGCGATAGGGTTTCTAGAGGTGTCTTGCTACTTTTAATGGCAGTGATAATAATGATTGCAGGCATAACATAAACAGGCATAATATTCCAGCTCCCAAGCTTGAGTCTTCAATCTAGTTTATAAGATTGAAGTTGGTAATGTAATAAGTACCTATAAAAATTTCTAATTACTGAGTACAAAAGGAATAGTATATAAAATCAATAGAGAGGCAGGCATGAAGAAGCCATAGAGGCAGTCACTTGAGAGATGCTCTTTGAAGGAAATATGCAATCTAGGCAAGTGTCTGAGATGGCAAGGAACACAAGGTGGTGGCCATGGCCTAAGTGAGAAATGTGGCCAGTATGCTCAGGGATCAAGGACAGACGCTTGTAGGAGAATGAATGGTTGCCACAGGGAAGAGAGTGTAGGAGATTGGCAGGAAAAGCTAAATGGGCATATCAAGAGCCATTAGAGAAACTCAAATGTAAGGTTAAGTAGGAAAGTTCAATCAACACACTAACTGTCTTACCCTTCAAAATTTCTTGATGGAGTATTTTAAACAATTAAATGGAATCTGTTTTAAAGATGATCCTTATGTGATTAGATAATGTCATTTTATAGTGGAACAATGAATTGTAACATTTGGACTTCAAAATTCTCCAAATGTGTCTTGACAAACATCATCCCATGAAGTTTTATATGTCACTATGAGGCAAAGCATCAAATGAACACTTGTCAATGCAAAGCCTTTTTGTGGTTCTCTGGACTGTGAGGATTGGGATGATTTGAAAGGGGAAACTCTTAGGGTTCCTAAAAGGGTACAGGTATTCCAAGAAGGGGATTCAGTCCAGGAATGTGGCAATTTCTAAACAACCACAGATTTAAACATAGATCACAAATTTTCAAGATGGAGTTAGGTTTTCCAGTCTAGTCAAATTAGACCACCATTACTTAGCCAGCACAAGCTACCTTGGGAACCAAGGGGCAAAGTAACCAACTATTAAAGAGTATCTGCCATATGCAAATGATTACATGTGCTGTTGGATAGGTCTCTACTGAAAAGTCCAATGAACAACACCCTCGCTTTGATTCCGTCTGCAGGACTGGCCCAAAAGAGGCTTATCTAATATGGAATTCCCCTCTCCCAGGTAATGTGGAAGGTTTTGTGATTTCCTTAGAAAGCTGCATAATGCCACATAAAATAATTAAGGATTATTTTCCCTAGGAGATCCAGAATATCATATGTCATTGTCTTTGAATATGCATCTGATTTTTAATACTACCTTGCCAATGTACTTCAATATAATTTTTCCTTGCAAGATCCTTTATGTAAAAATGTGCAGGTTCAGAGCATACCTAATAGCAGGGAGAAAATCTCAAGACTCTACTAGCACATAAACTAGATATAAGCACTCTGCAAGGTACTGTGGATGGTTCAAAAGCAGTGTAAGATGGTACCCTGCCCCACCCCCCGACCTTTACAAGATTTCAAATCTTAGTAGGAGGCTCTCATTGGGGTATAATAAGACTGCATATAATCAACTGGTGAAAGGCTTGAGCCTTTGTGCACACTGAGGTTTGGACGTTTGGGGTTGTGTGTATTGCATCACACGAAAAACAAATGTATGCAAAAACAGAGTTGTTCTTAGGGAATATCATTCTGAAATTTTCTATTTTGGGGAGCTAAATCTATTCATTATATAATTTCCATTTTTCATGGCTTTAAAAATAGATACATCAATTTAAGATACAATGTACTAACTTTTAGTGTTGTCATGGGTAGAGCATGTACCATTAAAATTGATGTGTGGAGATAATATGCACCACATGGTTTCTTACTGTCTATATGTCTGGCTTTAATCACAAATTCTTCATGAAATGTTGCAATCCTGGGGTGAGTTAGCTGTGAGATTCTTCTGGGGTACAGACTGGGCTGTGGATTATAGGTGAAACTGCATTATGAGGCTACTGAGGTTAATTACATCTGAAAGTTTCCAGGACAATTCACATCAGTTGACACTCTCTGCTCACTAAATAAACAATCTGGACGGAGTCCTTTATTAGCAGAGCAAGAAAGCAGCTAGCTGTCTGTGTTCTATAATGTCCTTTTGTTTTTCAGAGCTTCTGACTCAAATAGCCTTTCTGTTTGCTTAATGTATGCTTTATTAAGCCAAATAATGAAGAGCCAAGAGGACCAAAACCTTGAATATAAATTCTCTATCTCAAGGAACGGTTGTTAATTTAAGATTATGTGCCCCAGGACAGCAGTTCACTGCACCACAGGGAAAGAATTCCAGTGTTGACCCAAAACTTGAAAGTACATAGTGTAGTGCTGAGAGCCTTCCTTACCTGCAGGAGTTTTATAAAGAAGTTACCCAAGAAGCGTAAGTTAAAGATCTTCTCCCTTGAGTATGTTCTGCCTTATCTATTGGAATTTCTGCCATGTAGAAGCCTCCTAATTGTCAATGAGTCACAATCCTCTTATCTGTAACACTCTTTCAGTTCTTAAACAAAGGAAGGGTAAAAAAAAAAACAAAAAAAAACAAAAAAAACCTGGGGACCCAATAGTCTAATTTGACCTGGAAATACAATTGTCTTCCATCAAGCCTCCTGTTTTTGCAGTCACTCAGCCTCTGGGGTACACCAGTTCCACTGTTCCTCACATGACTTCTGTTTCATTATCTTATAATTTGGTGGGTATGATAAGTTCTGAAGGCAATAGAGGGAAATATATAATTCCTACAGGTCTTCCTAAGAACCTCCATGGCAGAAAAAAAAAATTGGGTAGCTTGTGAGGAAAAAGAGACTGTACTTAGCTATAAACAGAAACCTATATTCACCAAGGTGTTGAGAAAGCAGGAGAATTTTGCCACAAATTGGCATCTTTGTCATTAAACTACTTAAGCACCTTATAAAGAGAGGTGAAATACCATAAGATTAAGAGCAAGGACACTGGATTTGATGTTGAGTTTGAATCCTGGCTTCACCTTAATGAGGTATGTGACCTCAGGCACGTTACTGAACCTCAGGTGTCTGTTATCTTTCAGTAAAATAGGATACTAATAGTATCTCTCTCAGAGGGCTGTTAGACAGTTAAATGACTTGATCTGTATTACCTGGTATGCTTTAAACAAAATTGCAACTGGAAATTTTTAATTTCATCCACTTCTCTGATATCAAGTTCACTTTTAGAATTCACATATAGATCAATTTTTACATCTGTAAACTAGTGAGAAAAGAAACACACACACAGATGACAAGATGTAGAAGTTTTTGTCCTATCCCAGCACTGGTGAGCTGTGTGACTGTGCAATTACTTGGTCTTTTGAGGTTCAGGTTTCCTCAGCTGTAAAATGAGGAGGTTGAAGTAGATTATGTCTATAGCCCCTTTCAGGTCTAACATCCAATTACTCCAACTCAAGAGATTTGTTGTTGTCCAGCCAAAATATCTCATCATGTTTCCAAATTGCATCAGAATGTTTGTTTTTTCATAAAATCTTAGGAAATTACAGATAAGTGTTAGTGATCTAAATGCCATCCCTCACCTACACGTACATACATTTTTTTCTTCGTAACAATCCTTTTTCTAAAAGTTTTGGCAGTTGGAGCAGGAAGAAGTGAAACATTAGATTTTTGAAAGCAAAGTATATTGCAGGGAAAGGGTTATAAGGTCACCCGGTTAGTCTGAAGTGTGTAATTCTTTTCTCTCTCACCTCATTCTTGCTTCTTCAGAGTAGCAGTTGAGTAATATTGCATCAGTTTGATAAGGCTCTCTTGCCCTTCCTAACAACTAAAACCATCCTGGACACCTTTTCATGGACACTCCCTCCATTAAAGTATCAGAGAACTTAAAACTGCTTTTAAAAATAGCAGATATAGTAATGATTTTCTTGAGAAATTCTTTTCACTACAAGAGTCTGACTGAGAAACAGTTGATAATGCCATATAAGATCCCCTTACTGAATAAAGGCATGGAACATTTCTGTCTCCAGAAACATGCTCAGAAAATATCCCTGAGACATTGATATTAGAAAAGGAACAGACACAAGCTCCACTGCATTTGGCTGCCAGTGAAGATCTCATTTTGTTTACATTATTACTCTCCAAAGAAGACAAGATGAGATTGTCATTATCCAAATGTTATCCAGTGTTTTCCAACTCAGTTCTTGAGCTAAAGTAAGAGATTGCCAAAAATCATGTTTACAGCACTGAATGCATAGTGTAATAAAGTGTTAGGTAGATCAGCTAATTAAATTACTTTAGACTTAAATCTGAGTTGAATTTGGGTCTAATTCTCTCCCCCAAAGGGGACAAAGAGAGTTGATTTTTCAATAAACTGAAACATACTCAACTTTTTGTTGATAATAGACGGTGAGATCTCTTACCTAGATGTTGCCCATGAGAAACACTCCTTTTCAGTGGGAGAAGTTAGCCAATCTCAACTGAATTGCTAATGGTCATCTATCTAATTGATTTTGATTCTCAAGTTTGTTAAAATGAAGTTGGCAAAAAATATTCTTTATTATCCCTGTTGGCTGACCTATGGACTCTGAGCCAGAAAGGAGTTGGTAAAAGTTAGGGAATGGAGATGAAATTAAATCCTTAGATTCCAATCATTGATTTCCTAAGGGAGATTGTAACAGCTTCACCTCACACCCTTTTCTGACACTGAGAGCTGTATGATCAGCATTCCCTTGTTAAAGCATTAGTGGTTCAAGCCTCTTGGGAAAAGCAGTGATGTGCTTTGCATATTTGGCCCAAAGTACCACTTAAGATAATTTATCTCAATTTATCCTACTTATAAAATTCAGATTAGGAAAACGGAATCATGATGCTTTAAATATAAATACACCCTAATCTCATAATAGCCACACGGAGTCATATATAAGAAGTTTTCTCTTCTATGCTATGTTGTACTTACTGTTATCATTTTAGTGTTGCTAAAGTATTGCAGAAAAATATGGGCCATTGGACTCTCCTTGTTTTTATTATACCTTTGTGTACTAATACCTAATAAGTCATTCTTTGTTTTGAGCTCAGGAATCTGAGATGCTTGTTAGTTCTCTCTTTCTTAGTAAATGATACCATTTTAATGTAGATTGTAAATATATACCAGAATATCCCACAATTTTAGGTCCTCAGCAAGTTTCCTGTTCTACTTGATTCTATTCATGTCAGATCCTTGTAAGTTGTTTTCTCTTTCTGTTCAATCTTTTATTATGTCTACAACAAATACATTATTATCCCATGTAGAAAGGGAATATACTTTGACTTTTCTATAAATGCCCCCATAGAAGATCATTTGTAATATTAGGTTGGGGCCACATACATGAGAGTGTATGTAGGATGAGGCTTTACATATGCTGAAGAGTCCAGGAGACAATGGCTGTTCTTCTTGAATCAACTGTCTCCTTCCCTACACCATTTTTCCAACTCTAAATACAAGTGAAATAAATGTTCTTGTAAGTCCTATTTTCCTTTTCATGCCATTCAGACCATAGTTCCACACTATATGGACACATAATTTGGAGACTGGGTACATGCAAAGAAGATGAAGTCATTGTCTTTTTAAGACCTGAGTTTACATCAACACTGCCTAGCTAGATAGAAAGCCTAATGAGTGGAAAAGGGAACTAGTATTACAACAGTAGTGAATCATGAAAGCTAATAAAAACAAGATCAGACCAAAGCTGCATCTGGGAGTGAGGTTTTAAGGAGCAGGCAGGAATGTGCACTAATTATCAGATTGTTAATGTGTTACATGTGTTTTGGAGAGGAGATAGTGTGACTCAGGGCAGGCAGTAGCCAAAACAGTAGCCCTGGATATTATCCATCACAGATTTAGTATTAAAACACCAGCTGCATATAACTTTTCTAATGCAACAGATTCCCATACACAACCTGGTGGTGCTATAACCAAACATACTACCACTGTTAGAGATTTTAATATTATATGAAGACCGGGGTCTACTTGGATACCTTCTGAAAGGAATGAAAAGTTTAGATACATCCACCCATTAGGTGATGTTTACAGTTCTGCGAGGACAATGAACAAAATTTGAGGACTCTTAAGGTCTTCAGTTACAATTAGACTTAAGAGCAAATTAATTACTTGACTTATAAAAGTCAATGTAATTGCCCTTTAGCATGAGGTAGTTGGAGTCAAGGAAGATATATTAAATATAATATAGTACAGATTATATTAAATTTATATTTAATAAACACTTCTAATTAAAAGTGTACCTTCCTCAACCATTCTGAGAAATGCCATTCATTACAATATTAAGGCAATATGCATGCTAGACAAAAACATGTAAGAACTGAGAACACAGACATTTTAACATGTCACTCATTACGAATTTTACTTGAAAAGATTTAAATGTTGCTAGAGATGCAATTTAAGAATCTTATATGTTCTTTGTTAAGCAGTCTTTTTCTTTCTTTTTTCTTTTTTTTTTTTTTGTATTCCCCTAAGAAAAGGGAACTTTCTAACATTTAATAAGTAAGGTAGATCCAACATACTCTAATCCACCTAAACTAAGAATCCCAGAGAGTTATAGCTTGTTATTCACCATCTTATTTTATTCTTTATTTTATTAGTTAGTTGTACTGCTTTAGTATGAGAGTCAAAGATAGAGGGGAAAATTCTCAAATTATTTATGGAATAAGTGCATTTGTTACAATTTCATTTCATTTTAGAAATGGCAACATATGAGCTAGCTGGATAAACTAGAAGTACCCTTTCAAGCTCAGCTGCATTCTAGCAAGGAAAATAAGAGCCTTTTTCTTCATGATAAATTACTGAGTTTCCTCCCCCAGTGATGACTTAGAAGACAGTTCACATAATCCTAAAGCTAATAGGATGAGATTGTAGAGCCTCCACAAATTCCTTACCCCACAGCTTCTTCTGCCAAAGAAAAATTTTCCAGATACATCCAATTTTACGAACAGAATCTTCAATTTAGAAGGTATCTGAGAAGCTCTCATTATGATATTTGAAAAGTACCCTCAGGATTTCTTTTATTATTTCTACCTAATTACCAAAGGACTTGAGGCAATTTAAAATAAAATACAAATGCAAAACAAAACCATTAAAATAAGGAAATAAGAATATATAGGAATTATATAATAAGGGCTTAGTTGTAATAGTTTTGTTAGAAACTATGTTTGGGCTTGCTACTGAGCATAACATTTAGCTCTAAACTTATTAAAATGTAAAGAAAAAAGAAAACACAGAACAAAGCATATAGTTCTCAACAAAAAGCCAAAGTAAAACAAACAGAGCAAAAACAAACAACCACTACCACAACAACAATAACAGAGAGGTTATCTGGACAATAAAAATATTTCTTGGCATTGGATTCTTTTGCGGATACTGAAGAGGGAGGATGGATTACAGATATGGAAACTAATGTTAACCGAGAAAAGACTATTGACCAGACACTGTTCTAGATACTTTATCCACACAATCTAATTTATAATCGTCACAAGATCTCTATGAGGTCAGTTAGTATTATCTACATGAGAAAAATGAAAACACTGAGGATATGCGGTTTCATTCTACCTACACATGGCACTATGTCATATTAAGGGAAAATTTTTTTAACTCCAGAACATTTTTGCTAAGAAAGTTTCTCATATCCATTCTTGTAACAAGCCTAAGTAAGAAGTCTGAGAATTTATTTTTAAAAATAACAAAACAACTTATGCAAGCATTTATTGAGCACATACTATACATTAATTCATTTGAACCTGAGAAAAATTCTTGTGTTAGATACTATTAATATCCCTATTTTATGGATGAGGAAAAGGAGTCACAGAGGGATCAACTGGCCTAGGTTCCCATAATTACAGAACCTGGAACTTTCCTGGGTAATGTCCAAATCATATACTCCTGGTGATCTGAATTAATGCAGGGATGGGTCTTAGAATATCTTGATAGATACTCTTGGACTTCAGACTACCAATTTCAAAACTCAGTTATCTCAATCAAAGTTCTGATAGAAGCTTGGTAGGAGTCAGGTAGAGTTCCTACAGTTGATACTTTGTTTCCAAACCCAAAGATCCTTGGTTGTACCCTGGCCCAGGTAAGGGCCATGCCACCTCTGCATTGTTGCTGCATGAGGGCATGGAGTGTCAGGCATGAGCTTCCTCTGTGGCAGGTTTTGCATTGTATACAATTAGTTCTTTTACTGAACGCTTGAGTTCTGACAGTAGATTCCAACACATCCTGCACTTGTTCATCAGAAACTTCAGAAAAGCTCCTAAAAGCCAAAGCCCTCACCTGCTAAGTGGGTCAGTAGCATGGTGTTCTTTTTGTTCATCAAGCCCAATGTTGTGGCCAGGGCTGAATGACAGTTACCCTCCCACATGTCAGTGTACCCTAAATGTGATCCTCTTACATGGACTATAAGTTTTGGCCCTCCTTAGCCTGAGATGGAATCATTAATAATAAAATAATTGATTGCTTCTACAAATATCCACTAGCTTCTAAATTTTTACCACTGAATTAATATTAAAACACAGTATCCTAGTTGTTGGAAAATTCACACCTTAAAGTAAAAAAAAAAAAAAAAAGACATAAATCAATAAATATTTAACTCTAGATTATGTATATGTGTGAATGGTGTGAAGAAAGGAATACACCCATTGTGCATCTTTTGGCACAGATTGTTAGGTTGAATCATATATTATTGACTATATTCCTCCAAATCTTATGTATAAAAATGGAAATTTACACGATTCAGTCTAGTATCTGCAAAATACCAAACTATTGGTAGTAGCAAAATATCAATAGAAATGGTATAGAAATTTAGCAGTGGTAACCTGGAAGCCATCTTTCCTCGAGAAGATGAGATTCCAGTGATGAGCTGGCCTGGAAATTACATACTTCTGGTTTTCAGAAGGGAAGCACACATTGTAGCATGTGTCTCTGTTTAATTAAGTGCACACGGTATTTGTGATTCTCTAATTCAAATTTTAATTAGAGTTCTCAATTCTTCAAAGACTTTTGTTTTTAAATACTTGAAAAACCACTTAACCTTAAAAACAAGTTAGATCATATCAAATGGAATAAATCAGAGACTATCTTTCATTGAGCATAGCCTCTAAGCATTACAAATATAAGAACAAATCCCTAACTCATTTTATCTGTCATCCATCTCTCTATCTCTCTATGTAACCTGTCTATCATTGGATGATAATTTAAGCCAGTCTTTTATGTAAGGATATTCATAGACACTGTCATGTCTTTAAAGCATGCCTTGTGCAGCTGATTAGTGTATTTGGAGTCAGTAAATAAGAAACTCATATCATGGATTATCTTCTCTCAAGATAGAGAGAATAGGAGTACTTAAAATCCAAGAGAATTCAAATTTCAACATGGGCTAAATTGAATTAGCTTATTTTTTTATTAATTTAACAACCAGAGTAAGCAATCTGACCTGAGAAGATTAATTTTCAATATTAATTTCAATATTTACTTAAGTACTTTTGAAATTCTTAGGGGCAATTTTATACATATAACAGTTTTCATTTAGCATTATTTTCTAAGCTACCTAATGATGCAAATATAAACAAGTCTTCTCAACATGTAAGCTACTAAAAACATTGTCCTAAAAAAAAAGTATATATAACTGCACTGCTATCTAAAGCATGAATCAAAACCAAGAATTACTATAGTTATTTAATAAGCTATTTGCTAAACATAGATACTGATTTTTTTTCAAGTAATGAACCATGGATAGAATTAAAATAATCTTCTTTCAAAAATTATTATTGATGATTTTAAACTGAATATATTTCTTATATATAATTTAAGAGCATATATATTATATATACTCATGTTACATATGTATGTGTTATGCATGTGTTTATATATACACATATATTCTTATATTTCACATATATTTCTTATTACTATTATTATTGCATGTCCATTGTTAGAAATATATAAGATAAGGAGGTATTAAAATAATAATTCCTCATAATTTCACTACCCAGAGGTGACTGCTGTTTTATTTTGGTCAATTTCCTTTCATTCCTTTCCCTGTGTCTATGATTATATAATTCTATATTATGCAGATATTCCTAGTGGATATCGTACTGTACATACTATATTTTATCCTGGTTATAACTTTGTTTCTTCTTGGACACCTTTTCATATTATTAAAAATATTCATAAATATTAGTTTAAGACTCCTATAAGATTCTGACATATCTATATCATAGTTTACCCATTTACATATAATATATATTTATTAGATATATATTGAGGAAATATATATGTCAATAGTTAAAATATTCAAAATAATCTTATTAGTTTAATATTCTTTTTATCCCAATCTCTCAGATAAACATGACTTAGATTTTCCATAGCTAGTAGATGACAAAACAAGGATTGTCTGTATGATTCAAAACACGATGCTCTTAGCCACTCAGCTTCACTGTCTTTAAATGATTTTGTAGAAGCCAACTTTTTAGGTCAAAGAGTATTCAAATTTTTAAAGTTACCAACACACATTCCCAAACAGCTTTTCAGTTTTTTCTCAAGATATTTAACCAGATTAAAATTAGAATATTAAACTATTTTCAAAACCTAGTATGAGTCAAACTGGTATGACATATACACCTAGGCCAAGTCTAATTTGATTTCAAAATAAAGAGACTACATTCCAGCAAGGGAAATAAAGTGATTTTTGCCAAAGGTGCGTGCGTGCGTGCGTGCGTGCGTGTGTGTGTGTGTGTGTGTGTGTGTATGATATCTCTTAGGGAAGAATTGCTATTTGTTAAAAAATTAAGGCCATGAAGAAGTGATCTATAAAGTGATGGTGAAGAAGATAAGGTGGAGAAATTGCATTACATGTGAACTTAGAAATCGCTACTGGGCTGAGGAGCAAGACAGGAGAGAAGGTTGAAGAAATTAAAGAGGAGGTGAAACAAAAGAGGAGACAAAAGACTATGGAGACAAGTGGGTAGTGAGCAACTGGTCATAGTGAAAAATAGGAAGGGGGTAGGAAGTGTGATTAAAGTATGCTAGAAAATAAACACATCTTTTATTTAATCTTAAATTATTTAAACCGCTATGACCTGTATCCTCTCCCTAGTTTCAAATGTAAATGTTAAGTGAAGCCCACTATATACACAAATGCTTTGAATGAGTTTAGAGGAACATTACAGAAAAGAAGCCCTGTTTCACAGTGTGAAACAGCTCACACAAGCAGTGTGAGCATAAAGAAGAGAAGATTCATGGAAAGTGTGGTTGAACTTTTAGTGGACACATAAGATTGAGAGTTTAGTGCAAACAAGAATTTAGAGCCATAGGTAATGTGTCTTAAATATTGCATGGGATATGTTTACACTAAAAAAACGTCATTCACTGTTTATCTGAAATTCAAATTTAATTAAGCATTCTGTATTTTTATTTACTAAATCTGCAACCTACTCCTAATAACATCCAGAGATAACAGGAAGGATGACAGGTTCCGCCTTATCTGGGACAGGAGTGAGAGAAATTTGTGCTGAATTTTCTTTACAATTTAGAGGATAGGGCAAAAGCAAATATGCACAGTTAGTGTCAGAATTATTATGAAGTACAGATCCCATGTTAAGTGCTTGCTATGGTCTGAATGTATCTCCTCAAAATTCATATGTTGAAATCCTAAGCCCCTAAGGTGATGGTATTAGTAGGTGGGGTCTTTGGGAAGTGACTGGGTCATGAGGGTGGCACCCTCATAAATGTGATTAGTGCTCTTATAGAAGAGATCCTAAGAAACTCCCTAGCTCTTTGTGCACTGTTAGGACCTGAGAAGTTTGTGACCTGGAAAGAGGGCCCTCATCCGACCACACTAGCACCCTGATCTCAGATATCCAGCTTCCAGAACTGTGAGCAACAAATTTCTGCTGTTTATATGCCATCTGGTCTGTAGTGTTTTGTTAGCAGCCCGGCTAGAATAAAACAGTGTCCTTTTTTCTGTCTCTAGTTCTGCTCCTGTTGTGGTAGGATTATTCCATTAGTATGTTTTATTAGCATTAGCTTTGTTTAATACTTATAGAATATTTCATCCTACCATCATCAGTGGTTTCATATAAGAAAATTACATTTTTAATAGCTCACTGCTGGCCCACCTTTAAATGCACAACTCTTTGGAATAGTTCACACATTTCCTTAAAGAAATGTTGCAAGACTAGCTATGCCTTACTAACCACCTCATCCATGGTACAGCTAGAAGGCAAGTAGAATCCTTGAGATCTTCTAACTATCCTCATAATTGTAAAATATTTTCACTTTGACAGGTTCAATACATATTTTACACCAAAATCTGACAGTCTTAAGAAAAATGACATATTGCAGAATGGTTGTATGGAAGACGCCTATATTTACCTTCTAAATTCAATAAAAATATAACATGGCCCCAACATAAATAAAAATCATATTACTCAGACACTAAAAACAATTGTTCTATGTAGTAAAAATGGAAGAAAATAATTACTTTTCTGTAGGAAAAATAAAAGCCTTTAGCCAGACCCACTGGGTCCCATCCATCAGTACAATGGAACCCTGCTATAAGGACATGAGCTGAATTTAATTAACAATTATCAATGGAGCACTTACTAAGTGCTACAGCTAGAATTTTGCTCTGTGCTAAGGTTATAAAAGTAAACCACAGTCCCTGAAACCAAGTACAATATATTCATGTAGCCATCAAAGTATGAATAAGGTATTAAATGTACACATACACACAAAGGGGCTATTCTCAGCAAGAGAAGGAAGATTTGCCGTGGGTGAATAATCACACAAAACATTTCTTTGGGTTTTTGAAGGATACGTGAGGATTTGCCAAACATGAAGAGGAAGGGTTGTTCCCACCAGCCTAAGATGTGTGAAAACTGCTAGTACCTCAGTATTTCTTGAGTGTAAGATGAGAGGTGGGGAGAGCCATCTATGCAGAAGTCACCATATCATTAAGGGAAGCTCATGATAGTGATCTACACCAAAGTGTTTTAAGCAGGAGTGTGTCACTTGATCACAGAAGTAACTCAAAATCGTCACTTAGTGACATGAAGGAGAGATTTGAGTGAGGCAGAAGTAGGATGAGGTCATCCAGGGAGGAAACTATTATCAATAGTCTGAACTAAAGATACTACAACACCAGCTTGACTTCAGCCAGAAACAAAAGGGCTGGGTTCATCCATTCATTCATTTATCTATTTTTTCTGCAAATATTTATTGAGTACCTACTATGTACAGGGTCCTCTTCTGGGTTCTGAGTACATAGAAGCAAACAGACAAAAATGTTCCTGTTCTATGAAGCTTATACTGTAGAGAAGAAAAATGTTTTTTTTCAAAAGTGTATCAACAAATTTAAAAATAATACTATGATTTTAAATTATATTTTTAAAAAATAGAATGAAGTGCTGTGCTAGAACTGCACTAATCAATATGGTGGCTGCTAACCACAAGTAGCTATTTTAATTTAGATTAATTTAATTAATGAAAATTAAATTATTCAGTTTCTGAGTATCACTAGCCCCATGTTAAGTGCTCAATAATTACATATTGGACAACACAGATTATCAAACATTTCTTTCACTGCAGAAATTCAGGATGGAGCTACTTTAAGATAGATTCTTTATATAAAAGTGTTTATCTATGAGGAAATGATACTTGTACTAAAACCTGAATGATGGGATAGAGTGAGCCATGTCAAAATCAGGAGAAATAAAGCTCAGGCAGAGGACACAAGTGCAAGAGTCCTGAAGAATGAAATCAATATTTTCAAGAAAGAGAGAGAAAGCCAGAGGGGCTGGAGAATGTGAAGGAGAGAATGGTGGGAGAAGTTTAAAAAGTAGATTGTGGTTCCCGAGGCCCATACTAGGGAGTCTGACAATTATTCTAACTTAATAGGAAGCAAATGAATGAATTAATATATATGAATGACATCATGGGATTTATGTTTTGTTCTTTTTTATAATCACTTTATTTGTGGATAAGAGATAGTTGGGGGGAAAATGAAAGCATTATGCTGGTAGAAAAAAATGTTAGTGCTTTGGATTGCACTAACAACAAAGCTGTAGAGAAGTAGTAGGGTCCAGACACAATTTGGAGGCAGAACAAACAAATCTTTGTTTTTGACAGTAAACGGGGGTGGGAGGTGAAGAGATGAGAGAAAGAGTGAATGATATTGCTTTGTACTAAGATGAAGAAATCTGCGGGGGCAAGGAACAGCTTTGGGAGGAAAAATCAGTTGTTTAATTTTGGAGATATTAAGATCACTATTAAAATTTAAGAGCAGCTGGCAAGTAGTTAGAGGTTTATGAGCTTAGGAAAGAAGTCAGGGCTGGAGATGTATGTTTGGGCATCATTATCATATGTATCAAATTTAAAGTCATGAAACTGAGAGATCCTTGTGGAGACAGCAATAGAATACCTGGCTGGGTCTGAGTCCAAAGTCAACCCAATTATCTCCATATTCAGTAGAGCAAGGGGAGAAGATAGAAGAATGACTTAGAAAGAGTACCAAAGAGATAGGAGAAAAATCCAAAGAGCGAATTCTCAGAAGTCAAGTGTGAAAATTGTTTCTAGAAGTGCGGAAGAACAGTGATTTCAAATGCCACAGCAGTTGGGGTAAGACTAGAAGAGACCACCGGAACTTAGCAGCATGGAATTTGTTGGTGCCTGATGAAAGGGTGCCAATATGAAGCCCAGTTTCACTGAGCTGAGGAAGAGAATGAAAAGTGAAAAATGGGTATATTGAGACAACTTATACTTTGCTGAGAAGGGGAGAAAAAAATGGAGAAAAATTGGAGAAAAGCTTGAGGTCAAAGGAATGTTTGAAGATTAGCAATACCCAGACATACTGTAGAGAATGATCCTGTACTGGGGCAGACATTGATGGTGGTAATGGTCATTTGCTTGAACAAAGACGAACAGAAGTTCAAAGATAATGCAAAATTTTTTGATGATGCAAAATTTTAATGTATTAATATTCTTATAAAGAGAAGAATAAAAAAATCTGGTTGAAATCTGATATTCTCAGGCACTATAATCTTAGTTCAGTTTAACTTTGCTTATTTTTCCCCAAAGTATTCTCAAATCAAATTTTCTCTATCATTTATTATTTTACTATAAACAAATAATATACTGTAATTCACAACCTTTTAACATTTGCAGACTCTGTTTAAGGTTAATATATTTTTAGACTCCCATATGAAATCTTACAACTACCTAATGATGGAAGGCTAGTAGGTATGCTTTAAAATAAATTTTATCACTACAAAATGCTTTAAAATCAATTGTATCACTACAAAATTTCCACAATTATTGAGAAATAGTGTATATTCATTAGATATGATGCTTATTCAGGTTACAGACAATGAGCAAGGGGACCATTGATCATAATAACTGAGATCCTTTAGGCACGCAGATTGGAGGGAGGTCTATATACAATATGAAAAGAAGCCAACAAATAATTGTATATACTACTGTAGCCTGAATCTGGAAAGTTACTAGGAATATATGAGTGCTTTTATCCAAATTCAAAAAGTTATTTTTCAAATGAAATCCTTTGAAAGTCCAAACACTTCCTTTCCTCTACTGACCCCTAAAAACCACTGACCCAGCACATACCATAAAATTAGAACAATGCTGAAACTTACTGTTATTATTAGCAAATGTTTAAAAGAAAGTCATCTTAAAAGAAAATTTGTAATCTCTCAATCCTAAGTATTGAAAATACAAAATATTTGTCCCAGGAAGAAATCAGTCAGGGAGTTGCTTAAAAAACAAAACAAAACTATAAAACCCTAATTTTGTTAAAAAGAAAAAAGTGAACTTTTACCCAAGATATCATTCAGCTTAAATCTGTCATTTTTACGGTGTTTTAAATTTAGGAAACAAAACCCATTCATTTAATATTTAAAAAATTTTCAAATCATATATCCTTTGGTTTTATAGCAAACCTAGTGTGAAGTACAATTTTTCCAAATGTTATTCTGCTAATGATTAGTCTTTAATTGGACATGGTGTCATTATCTACCTGGATTTATCACCATGCAGGGATGAAGTTTGGTTAAGCCTCAAAACTGGACTATAACAATGGAATGCATTGAAGTACTTAGGCTGAGAAAACAGCTTGCCTCAGCCTCAGAGCTGATACCTGTTCTGTGTTGTCATGCTCACCCCTCTCATTGTTCTCTTTAGATGTCCCTTTGCTCTCTGTCCAGATTTCTGACCATCCAACTTAGCTTGTCCTCTTGGTCCTATGTCTGGATTTATATCTTTCCACCTCTATGACTCCTTGGTCATAGCCTTGCCTTGATCTGTCTGCACACAGCAGCATTTTTACTCTTGGAGAGTAAAAAGTGACGTCATTCAGTCTGCAGACATCACTGAACTCCTCTAAGGAGAAACATTCCTCAACCTAAAATTCTTGGAATATCTCAAAGTATGTAATTGATTTGTTTAAAATGTAGATGAACTTTAACATGGGCGAGGTTATAAAGAATTTTATCATATTTTCATTTCCTTTACCGTAAGGGTCCCTTGCCTCCCTCCTTCTGCCTGTGTTTTACTAGAGTGCTTGACCTAAAGCTGGCAGTCAGTAAATACTCTGAATAATGGATTCTGTTTTTCCAATAAAACCTTCCATAACCTTCCTAATCCAAAATCCTTGTTCTCTTGAACTCCCGTTGAAGTTCTTCTTTATGCAATTTACTTGGCATCATATATATTACATATGGACATCTGTATCTAATATTTATTAACTTTTCAAACATTCTTTTGCCCCTTGATAGAATGTACCTAATACAGGGTTTAGTGAATTTGAGTGGCTTAATTAAAAGTAAGATCTAGATGCTAGAGTGTGACTTCCACTTCCTTGTATCCTGTAGTAAATAATATATATGTGGTACTTCACAAGTGGTCATTTATTTGTCTGTGATGCTTATGAATATCAAATTTAAGACTAAAATAATATAACTTTATAGAGGAGACAGTTAACTAAGTAATAACTAACAAGAGGTGGTATCCACTGAAAGTATAAGTTCATTAACTTCCAAATAGGATTAAATTCACAAATATTAAAGGTTTAATGGGGTTATTAAGGAATACATGCCTAGTTTTTAAAGCTTATGTTAGACAATGCTGCCTTCCCAGCTCTGCCTTCATCATCACCAAAGGTATTTTTGCAAAGCCTGCTGGATCAGTTAGAATATAGAAATAAGAATAACCATTATTTGTTGAACACTTTCCATGCATTAAAAAATTTATTCTCTTATATAAACTCTATGAAGTAGGGTTGTTTAATATCACCCAAAATAATAATAGAAGGCAGACAGGTCTATCTGGTTTTAAATTCTGTGCTCAATCCACCGTCCCATGATTTCCCCCCAGTCAGTACAGCTCCTATTCACAAATGTTTCTGTTCTTACCTTTGGGTCATATAAATAGCAGGACAGTCAGCTCCAGCCAACTGTCAGGGCCAACTATGGGACTTGATCATCCACAGATTCCAGTATCTACAACAGTTCCTGGAACCGATCCACCATGATGCTGACTGTACTGAGCAACACTAAGGGTTCCCTAGTTGATTTAGGTTTCAAATAATGGTGTAAAATCCCTTCCAAGATGACTCCCTTATAATGGGGGTGGTCCATAATGTGGACATTATAGGACTTTCATTGTTTCGTCCAATGTCTTGAGTTTTAAAATAACTCACTTACTTGTAAACTCTGATAAATGTTGTGTCACTGTTTTCTAATGATGAGTAGCTGAGACTATCTATCTATAACTCGTATACCTACCTGGATATGTAAAATAATGGACTATGTTGATGGTCTTTCACTTATTCAGTAAATCAGATCCATAACCTAATGAAGTAGAATTGAGTGATGTAGTTCTATTTTTTTAATTCTTCTTTCTAAGAATTCCTTAAAAGCTAAATCCAACCAATTTTTATCTAGCCCAGTATTTATTACATATATTAAATTTCCAAGAACACGTGTTCAATGAGTCTGTATAATATAAATAGGAAAAAAGTAAATTCCATTATAAAACATTATACTATAAAAGTTATTATATTAACAAACATTTACTGCCATTTATTTCACCTAGAACTCATGTGCAAACTTTTACTCTGGTACCTTATAGATCAGACAGACCCCAGAGATGCTGAAAAATAAGAACAAAGGAAGAACTGATTCGAATAAATTTTTCTCATATTACATAGATGATATATTTCAGATCATCGTATAAACCCATTTGGATGGTTCTCATGTTAACTTCTAGGATTTATATAGAGAAGTGCATTTTCTTCTTCCTGGGCTGATTCTACCTTTGACTTCCATGTCTTTTTTTTCCCTTTTGAGTAAGGGAGAATACATAAAATCCTAATTCTATTTTCTTTTCTGTATTTCTGAATTTATTCAAGGTGGTAAATCCAAAATCCTAGAAATAGGACAGCTATTCCATTGGAGTCCAAATGAATTTCATGTTTGGTAACACGCTCCAGTCATAAAGTGAACACTACAGGCTAGCAATCTATATATTACTATTGTTGGAATAACGAAAAGAAAAACTATCTCTTTGACAAAACATAATACCTATAGCCATCATGATAAAGAAACATTTAACTGTGTCCTGGGGTTAACACTCCTTGTCTTAATGCCTGTATATGCCATGTTCTTAAACTTTCAATATTTTATTGTTTCATAATATTTTAATATTATGTCAGTGGGGTGTGTTTTTTAAAGAGTTAAAGGGGATTACCAAAAACCTAAAAGATGAGAACTGTATGTGTAGAGGGTAGATTTCAAAGGTTAATGACGCTCACTCAAGTTTATAACTCTCAGGCAATCCTTGAGGAAATTGGAAATGAAGCAAATCTAAGGCATGTCATTCCTGTTCTTTGGGCCACTGTCGTTTCACCTTCCAATTCTGTGTTGGTGCATAGTTCTGCTTTCTCCCTGCACTTACTCTTTTGGTCTCAACTGCTAATGTCATTTTTAATATATCCTTCTCATCTTTATTGCCACTCCTCCTTAATTGTCCAAAGTGGTAGATGTGTGTGAAGTGGAAAATTTCATGGTCACTTTGGCAAGACCAGCAATTGGTGAGTGGGGCAAAGATATGACTGCATTCTAAAACCTCCCACTCCCAGTCTCCCTTGAATTCTGATTTCTTACCATTTTCTGTCCTCTTAACCAAATAGTGGAGAAAGACCTGTAAAGTTAAGGGAAATGAGCAAGGTTGTACCTTATTTTAAAGAGGTGTGTAAGAGCGGAGACCTGAGTCTTCAGAGGCAAAATATGGGTGTTGATAGGAGAGTAAAATGAATGGGGGCAGATGGCCTGAAGTGGTATCCTTTGTTCAAAATAATAAGGAGTCTGTAAGAGGGGGAGAATGCAGTCAAAAGTGAGAAAGTGAGGCGCTGAAGAACAAAGAGCAGAAAGCAAGATATTAAAGATAGGGGTCAAATGGCCAGAGGGGCCCTTTCAGATAAGAGGACACCTTTCAAAGAATTTCAAAGTGAAAAAGGAAGAAATAAGTGGAATTTCTCAGTATGGGCCGAATGGGTTACAGTTTCACATATAGAGTGTTGATAGGAGGTTATCACTGTATTTTAGATAATTTGCAAATACACGACATGGAAAATTCTTTTGCTAGAGCAAAGCACAACCTATTCATATAAAAAAAAAGATAATTTCCATAATAGAATGCTTTATACTAAATTTTTATTTTGTGTTTTGTTTTTCTATTTTCCCCAACGTCACATTTCTTTAATATATTTTAAGGGCAGAATCATTTGTACATTTAAAAGTTAAACCCTACTTAAATTATGTGTAACATATTTGAGGGGTGGGTTAATCTACATTTACTTGGATTACTGAATTCTAAAATGATTTATCTATTCTGACCATCACTTTACGACATTTAGAACCTTAGATGTACAGGCTTCAAATAAAAATAATCAGATTTTTAAAAATGTTTTTGTGCTTGGATTTTAATCTCTGTTTTGAGACTTTAGATATTTTGGAAATTTTCAAAACTACCATATTTAAATCATATTCATTGTTTTCTTTGGTCACTTTTAGAAGGAAAATAGTAAACAGAAAGGGGCTTTTTAAAATTAAATATACTTGGCCCTAAAAGAACAGGAAATTAGATTCATTGATTTGGCTTTACATGAACAGCTATCCAAATTCTAATTGACATTCTTAACATGCTTTAAATTTATTATTAAATAGATGGCTAGATAATCTCAACCTAAATATAGCTTGCTTTTCTACATTAATTCTCTATGTTATCTTCTTGCATTCCTCACTGAAGAACAATAAAATGTCTCTATTATTTGTCTTTGATACTTGAAACAGAACACATAAATCACAAACCACTAATGAAAATTAATAGAGTACTTTAACTCAGCTGTTGGGGCATTTCTGATATAAAGTTATAGATAAACTTTACATTGTAATTCAAAGCTAGAGAGAAGCTTCTGTTACAATTTAGCCTCTTCATAATAAATGTTTCTTTGAACTTGTGCTGTAGTGAGGGAAGGCAAAGGGAAAGCTTTGCTGATCTTTTAAATACATCAAAGCCTTAGGAAGCTAAGTATGCTGGACAGATGCTTTTGTCAATCTGAATTATCTGTGCCCCATCTTCCTATGGAGATATAGCATTTATCTCCTCTAAATGGCAGACAGGAGCTCCTGTCACTGCAGGAACTCTACGAGGTCTACATGGAACTTCATAATTTCTGTTTCTTTTAGTATCGCTCAACTTTTTTAAGTTATCTTTTCCAAAAGTCAACTCTATGCTTGGGAAAAAGGTTCTAAATACTGGTTGTAGAAAATACAGAAGATTATAAAGAAAAATAAAAATCACCAATAAAGCCAACACTCAGAAATAATCACTGTTATTTTAGATTATCTTCCTCCTTTCTGATATATAACTATATATGCCGAATTGTCATTTTTATGGAATTGTGATCATACAGTACCATGTTTAAAGCTTACATTATTAGCAATTCCTCAAATCATTAAATAATGTTATTTCTAACATTTTTCTGGCATTTTCTATTATTGCTAGTGGAAATAAAATATGTAATCATAAGTTAGAAGAATGATTTATCTAACACTTTTAGTTGGACATTTAGATTGTTTTCTGTTTGTCAGTTTTACTTAATAATTTCAATGTACATTTAATACATAAATCTGGTTTTGGCAATTGTAACCATTTCTTTGGCATAGATTTCTAAAACTGAAATTATTTGGTTAAGGGCATAACAGTTTGAAGGCTATTCTAGTAAGTGCTTAACTGCTTTAAAAATGTTCTAGTTTACAGGCCTATCAGCAATTCACCAAACCAATGCCATCACTGGCTATTATATTTTTTTTCATCTTAGCTAATTTGATAAGCAAAATATTTTACCTTGTTTTAATCTGGATTTACTTTACTAACTAGAGGACTAAATATTTTATATGCTTAAAACATGTATTTTTCTTCTTTTGAATTATATATTTATGTTATTTGCTCAATTTTCTCTTGAGTTTTAGTTTATCTTTTTTTTTATCAATTTTTGTGAGCTCTTAAAGACTTAGGTTAGTTCCATTGTCAAATTTGTGGTAGAGAATACTCTCTTTTTAAAAATCTTTTCTTTTTATTATGTATTTTGATGTACAGAATCATTAACTTTTTAAGTATTCAAATCCATAATTTTCACTTTGAGAGTTTGTCAATGTGTTTTATGTTTTTCATACCTTGAGATTAGACTACTTCCCTATATTTTTATTTCTGATCATATTATGGTATTGCTTTTTATATGTAATGTTTTCATTAACTAGGAGTTTATTATTGATTTGAGAAAAGGATCCAATAACTCCCCTTTTTGCCCAAATATGTAATTATCCAGCACTCTATAATAACTCTTTCTAATTTTTATGCTATCTTAATTGTAAACTATATTTGACATACTGTTATTATTTATCATTTATTTACACTGTGTCTAGTTCCAAATTACTTAAGAAAATGTATAAAGGATAAAACAAAGGCAAAATAAGTAAAATGAAGCAAAGAAAAAATAATAATTGATGTTGTAGATAGAGTCAAGAATGAGTTAACACAAATTTTCTGCCTTCAAATGTTATACCTATACAAAGAATAGGCCATAAATAGTGCCCCTTAGATTTTCAAAAAGTTAGGGAAAAAAGGCAAGTTTAGTGTGTTATGGGATTCAGAATTCACAGATTAAAAAACTAATGCTCTTAAAAATCACTAATTTTAAAAAATCACAAATTTTCTGCCCAGTGAAACCATAAAGAAGAACACTATGTACTATGGTGAAATATATTTTTTACTATATCTTTATAACAAACAGAACAACACTAAAAATTCCGTTGTATTAACCTGCTATTTTCAAGCCTATGGCTTTAGTTTTTTGATGAGTTTAATTCAAGTATAGTTTTAAAAATATTCCTAAGAATGTATTGCATATCCCTCATAATTACTGATACTCTTATACAAGCTTTTGAAAGACATTGAGTAGGCATAAATTCAAGAATATTCAACCTCAGGGGGGCCACTAATGAATGCAGCCAGCTGAGGGCAGAACAAGGATTAACAATTTGAAGAGTTAGGATAGAACTGACATCTTCTTGAGCAAACAGAGGAGTGTCAAAAGGTCATGTCAAGTTTCTGAATGGAAGTCCACTCATCATCTGCTTGGAGGAAATTTTTATACATAGGATAATTAGTGTCTGAGCCATTTATTCCATCCATCAATCTCACTGTACTTTTCTCACATTGATTAAATTATTGTATCTATAAAATATATTTTATTACCTGAGAGTAAAATGTTCTCAAAATTACATACTTTTAAGGAAAATTTGACTATTTTTAACTATTTATTTTTCCCAATGAAGTATAAAACCACTTTACCAAATTAAAATGTTGAAATTGTGATTGAAATTGTATTAAGCACATAATAAATGAAAAACTGAAATATTTACAATATTTTATCTCTTTATACTCATCTTTCTTCTATATCTCTCAAAATTTTGTGTTTCTTCTTATAAGTGCTGCATATTTCTCTTATGATTATTTCTTGCTTTTTTCTCATGATTTTACAAGGAGATTATTTTCATTTCCTTTTCTAATAGTGGTTGGCATATTTTTAAAAAGCTATTAATTTTAAATATCCTATAATGATCCAAAGTAAAGAACTATCAAGGTTTTCAGTAGATTATTTTGCCATTTAAGTTAGCTAATCCTATCACTCAAAGGTAATAAAAGTGTTGCTTACTCTTTTCAATACATATTCTTCTAATCTTTGTCTAATTTTGCTATATTGCATTGACCTGAACGTCTTGGTTAATGTTAAATACTAGTTCTGTCAATGGGTGTAGTTTACCTAATATCAAACTACATTTGAATTGCTGGATAAATCTCACTTGATCATAATGGCATCTTCCTATACTGTGCTACTGAAATCAACTAATTAGTAGTTTATTTAATGGTAGCTTTCTTTGTACTATCTTTATCATATTTCAGTGTCAGAGGTATGCTTTTTGGCAAAATAAATTGGAATTATTAATACAGCATGGGTTTACCTGTTTTAGAATATTTAATAACTTTCACAAGTATAACCACTGGTTCCTAGAGCCATTTTTAGGATTGGAGAAATTGTTTTACAATAGTAGAGGTAGTAATGGTGGTATTTTATCTCATTAAAAGTAGACACTTTTCTCAGTTTGAATCAGGTAATGAAGAATATAAGTTCTAAGGATGTTTGAGGGTCACCTTTGGTGTTGAAGTCATTATCATTATTAACATTCATTAATTATATTCTGATGCTTTTAATATTCAAGAATATGAATAGTTACATGAGTTCTTAAATGGGTATGCATATGTAATATAGAATATACTCTAGAGTTTGTTTACAGAATTTTTTTTTCCATTTTCACAACTTGTACTCTTCTGATATGTATAGTCAATAGGGAAGAAAACAGTAAATTAAAGCTATACATACAAGAAAAGTCTAAGCATATAACTTAACTACTATGTAAATTTGTATAGAGGACTTGTTTTCTATGATTAGCTTGTATTACAAAATGAATTAAAATAGTGACCTAAATAGAATTTCATTGATCTCCATTAAGGATGTTCAAGATGTAAATCACTGAATAAATTTAGCATGCCAGAAGTTGTATGTGGCCTGTAGCTTTGGGATCATAAAATCTAAATTTTTCTTCCCAGTAGAATTCCCAAGAAGACTTTCATTTAAATTTTCTTTTATTTTGATCAAGTGTCCTTAATATAAAAAGAGAGTTTTTATTATATGCTAAGATATGTACTAAGTAGAACACTAGATATGAACAGGATTGGAGATACAGCCAAAATGGAAGCTTTTCAATTATCAAAATTTCTTAATACAAAAAAGAAATCTGGAGACTTTTCCAATCAAATAGCACTTGCATAAGGGAAAGTGGAGTAGGTCATTTCTTCTCATCATTAAGATGCATGAGTGTCTCCTGGTGAGTGACCATTGTTATGAATATCCTTGTCATGTTGTGATCCCCACCTGTAGGCATAAATTCTCATAACTTATGGTTAGAAAAATACAAGCTATTTAGACTTTTAACTTATCCCCATGATATTATTCACCATTCTTTACATTGAAGTTAAATTCTGAGTCTGGCACTATGTGGAAGGGATTAAATTAAACCAAATACAATATTATATTATTAAAAATCTTACAGCATTAACAGGGGGAATGTGCAAGTGAGAATGATTAGGAGAGAGAAAGAAAAGGTCTTGTTATGGGGATTTTTCTCATGGTCAGTTATGATTTACTCCCCAGCTTTTATGATCAATTTTGACTGAGCTTTCCCTGGGTTTGTTTATGACCAGTATCTTTATTTTCCAACCAACTAAGCAATACCAGGCATCAGCACTCCTGTTTGCCAGGCATTACCACATCAGCTGGTAACTACTTTGCAGAGTACCTTTTTTCTAGAGCTAGTGGAAAGAATATTTGGCTGGGATTGAAAAAACCTGCATTGGAATTTCAGCTGGGCTAACCACCAGTTGTATAAAGCCAAGTAATTCATTTAACCACTCTGTCATTCTGCCTAATCCAAATTATTTTTAATATGACCTCTTTAATATAACCTCTAATAACATGTGTATTGATAAGCTTCTAAAGCATTTCTGAATTCACTTCTTGTATGAAGTGGCCATATTCCCCTTCGTAGTTGGGGAGAGGCAGTGACAGGCATTTCTTTTTAGTGAATTGGAAGAAAACTTATGTTCTTTTTGGGTTTCAAGAAATTTTTGTAGAGGCGGCCTAGAAATATTCCAAACACACTTGAGGAAAGGGCCAGTGGAAGCAGTATTTTTCAATTAGATTCTCACTCTAGAATGCAGGGATAATAAGGTAAAATGGGAGAAAATGCAAAGACTGAAGTGATAAGGCATTTATATCCTCATTCAGAAAAATGATTTAGGGCATCACAAAGTTTCAAGCAACTAAGGTTTACTGAAAGCGAAGTACTGGTAAGAAAAATTGGAAGTAACATTTACTATTATTGAACGGAAGTGTTGCCCTTCCTAGTTGTAGGATCAAGAGAGATGAGAATCACCTTTGCACCAGGTGACCATTTGTTTCTGGAAAAAAAAAAAAAGCGAGGCCCAGAAGACTTGGTGTAAGAGAAGGAAAGCCCTGATGGAGTGGGAAACCACATCTAAAATACAGATGAGAGTGTCAGGCTCTGCCTTCCCTCCTCCTTCCAGCTCCTCCCTCTTCCTACAATAACATGCCCAACACATAGAATACAAACACAGAGATAGTGGGATCCAACACACGTCTTTTATTATTCAAACTGGCAGCCTCAGCATTATCTCCTTCCATTGCTAACAGACTAAAGAGGCAGCTGTTGAGAATATGGAAATCAAATCACACAGAGGGAGTTTGTTAGTTAACATTTTGAAAACCAATGAAATGCAACATCATTTAGTGCTTAAGAGCCTGCACGTTTGAAGTCATATAAGAGTTTGGACCTTAACGCTGAGCTCTTTCAATTTTAGTTTCCTTATTTATATAGTGGGACATATAATGTATCCATCAATGTTAATGACCACAGTGTTCTAAGCATAGGGTCAAGTACATAGGGATACTTATAAATTGGAGCTATAAGTTTTTTTTTGTTTGTTTTTTTGTTTGTGGTACGTGGGCCTCTCACTGCTGTGGCCTCTCCCATTGTGGAGCACAGGCTCCGAACGCGCAGGCTCAGTGGCCATGGCTCACGGGCCCAGCTGCTCCGTGGCATGTGGGATCCTCCCAGACCGGGACACGAACCCGTATCCCCTGCATCGGCAGGTGGACTCTCAACCACTGCGCCACCAAGGAAGTCCAGAGCTATAAGTTTTAACTTTTATCATAGTTATATGTTCATTTTCTCTCTTCCCTTCTGTGAAATGAACTCATGACCACTGCTGTCCTCCTGGTTCAGCTCTATACCCCGAGTACCTAGGACAGTGCTTTGAACATAGATAGTTTTTTGCTGCTAAACTTAGACCACTGCTTTCTGGAAAGAAGTCCCACTTGCAAGAGTTCAGTGCATCCAGCCGTATGTACTCATTGTTCCATCAATACAGCCTACTTATGTAATAAGGTACACAAATATGGTGAATATTTTCTATCTAGACTGGCTTTAATGCATGTTTTTACATAATTATAGAGTTGTAAAATCCTGACAGGTTCAACTAGTTCTAATTTTTTTGCAGGCCTATCTGTTAATTAACTAAAATATAATAAAATATTAGAAGGAGACTATGTAAGTCCAAACGCATGTACTGTCGTGTTAAGACTTAGAAACTTCCTAGAGAGGGCTAGTGATCAAGAGGAACGTGGCTTTGCCACAGGAATCCTTTCAGTCTTGTGGATTGATTTCCTTCTCCTCTTTTCTTCTTCTCCTCCTGCCCTTCTATTTCCTCCTCCTCCTTCCTCTTCTACTAGCTAGAAACATACTTCTTAGCCCATCCTGAATATGCTTCCTTCCTTACTTCAACAAAGTATGTGCCAAAGAACACTAATCACTTAAATTCTTGCTACTCAAAGTGTAGTCCTAGGACCCGCAGCAGTGAAATTACTTGGGAGTTGCAGAAACTGGGACCCCACCTCAGGTGATTTGAATAAAGCTTGAGCAGCTCTATCTTAGCCAGTCTTGTAGGTAATCTAGGGAAGATATGGTTTCACCCACTAGAGGGCAGTAGGGCATGTTCACCACTAAGCACTGCATGTATTTCCCAAGTATGATTAAAAATTCTTATAACTACCCATAGTTGCCAAAGGGATAGTATGCTTAGTTCCTTTAAAGGAAAAACAACAAAGTCAAACCAGGTTACATAGAGAAATTCAACATGTGAGATTAATGAAATAAGCAGTTCCATGGCACTAGCATAGTATAAAATCAGGTGCCAAATCCTAAATTGTAATGTTGGCTCTTGTTCATAGATTATAGAATTGTAAAGCTGGAAAAGGCTTTGATAATCACCTCTGGGGCAACCTCCTTATTTTACAGATGAGGAAGGAGACTCTGAGAAGTTAACTGCCCCTTTCAAATTCATACAGCTCACAGTTTGCCAAGCCAAAGCTGGAACTACTACCAACAGACTCCCTACCAAGAGTAAAAAGATTTTAACAAGACGCTAAACAAATCTCTATAGTATTCATGGTAAAATGGAGCTCATACTTGTGCTTTACACAGATGATGGGTTTAATATTGTTAGTTGTTTCCTTAGAGGGAGGAGATAGCAACGGAGTCATTTGTCTTTTTTTTTTCCTTCACTTATTTATACTCAGTTGTATTACTGTCAGAACACAACATAGGGACGTCCCTGGCAGTCCAGGGGTTAAGATTTCACCTTCCAATGCAGGGGGTGTGGGTTCGATCGGGGCCGGGGAGATAGGCTCCCACATGCCTTGGGGCCAAAAGGGCCAAAACGTAAAACAGAAGCAATATTGTAACATATTCAATGAAGACTTTAAAAATGGCCCACATCAAAAAACAAACAAACAAAAAAACACAGCATAGATGTCTCTAGCTCCAGTCCCATGTCTCCACATGTAAATACCAACCAATCACTAAGTATTAAGTAATCATAATATTCATGGTACTGTTTCATATGTTTTTTGCATGCAAAATGGGATCAACATTATGTCAGACCAAAAGATACAGAAGGCAATGAAAACTGAGTTGGTGGATCCTTATTCATCTAAGAAGCTGGAAAGGCTTTACAGAAAAAGGAACCCTAACTGCACATACAACACCCTCAGTAAAACTTGCTCACATGTCTTTAAAAGGACCTTTTAAAGAATGCTTTAAATATCAATGCTTTTTTAGAAAACATTGAGCCAAACATGGAAATCGCATGAGAAGAATTTCTGAATCTCCAATTAAAGGCACAAAGAGCCACATTTTCAATATCCTCTTCCTTTTCTCTTTCTCTAACTTGTCAATGCAATTATTTAATAAAAACTAAAATCACATAAAATTAGTTAGGCATAAGCATTTGAATGTTGATGGATATAATACAAGCAGTTTCTTAGATAGAGCTCCAGTTTTTGAGCAAAGGTCCAGGATAAAAAATGTGAAGCAAAGTTTTGGTGGAGTGACCCCAGCAACAAAAATGCTCCAAAAATAAGAGCATAAATTTTTTAAGGAGTATCATTTTTTTAACATCTTTATTAGAGTATAATTGCTTCACAATGGTGTCTTAGTTTCTGCTGTATAACAAAGTGAACCAGCTACATGTATATATATATCCCCATATCTCCTCCCTCTTGCATCTCCCTCCCACCATCCCTATCCCACCCCTCTAGGTGTTCACAAAGCATGGAGCTAATCTCCCTGAAGGAATATCTAATCTTGCTCAATTTCTAGCCTCAAAAAGAAATTTAAATCTACCTCTCGAATAAATTTTTCAGAGTCCTGATTTACCTATCTCTCCTCTTACCTTTAGCTGCAGTGTATAAATGATGTCCTAATCAACTGTCATAATTTTACATTAAAATTGTTTATAATGAGTTACCCACAAGCTCACTTTAATTATCAAGAATATAAATGCAAAACACAGCTGCTTAGATTGGAGCAGAGTCTAAAGTAAAAGTCTAAGTAGGTTTTGATTTTCCCATTTTAAACTAAAAAGGAAATAATCTTAGCAAAAGAATGATGGTGTCTGATCAACTGAGCTAGTAATCCATAATCTACAATTTAAACAACTTAAATTGTAATTTTGATTTTCCTAAGGGATAAACCAATTATATACTATTTGTATAGGATATGTGTTTTCTCTACCATTAACAGTAAAACAAAAATAAAGAAAAACAGTAGCATTTAATGAACTATTTTTTAGCATTCATATAAAGTGTATATGCAGTTATTTTAGGAGGTTAATATTACCATTTGGACTTAATTTACCTATTTTATCTGAGAACATTCTTTTTTCCCATTATAATAAAAGAACAGCTCTCAATTATTGCCAGTAATATTAGTGGCATACTCATGTTTGTATCTCAAATATGCTTTTAATTTTCTGATGCAGAGGCAAATTGCTGGTGATATATTAATGTTTTGAAGTAGTTAATGCCAAAAGGCTTGGACCTGATCTTAAACTGAATATTCCCCAGATGTGTGGTAGGGTGAAAGGTGGAACAAGTAACAGAAACCAACTTCCTATCCATGTTAGACTTACTTAGGTGAATTTTAAGTAAGGATTAATTAGACAATGAGACCTTATAAGCAGTCAACTTCACAGCTCCCAGAGATAAAAGCTGGGAACCTGCTCAGTTGTAACATAAGCAATATGTTGAGAAAGAAAAGTATCAACTACCAATGTCTCCTTGCACCTTGTTTATAATGCTCTTTTAGCCAACTTTCTTTTGAAAATCCAATACTTTGGGAAATATAGAAATGCTATTTACTAAAGGATGAAAAAACTTACAGTTTTTGAATAAGTATCAGATAAATATTGAAATAGCAAAAAAAAAAGTGAAACATTTAACTCATATGGATGAGCTCATACATATAAAAAGACAGCTTAAGTCACTGTTTGCAGATGACATGATACTATACATAGAGAATCCTAAAGATGCTACCAGAAAACTACTACAGCTAATCAATTAATTTGGTAAAGTAGCAGGATACAAAATTAATGCACAGAAATCTATGGCATTCCTGTACACTAATGATGAAAAATCTGAAGGTGAAATCAAGAAAACACTCTCATTTACCATTGCAAAAAAAGAATAAAATATCTAGGAATAAACCTACCTAAGGAGACAAAAGACCGGTATGCAGAAAATTATAAGACACTGATGAAAGAAATTAAAGATGATACAAATAGATGGAGAGATATACCATGCTCCTGGATTGGAAGAATCAATATTGTGAAAATGACTCTACTACCGAAAGCAATCTACAGATTCAATGCAATCCCTATCAAATTACCACTGACATTTTTCACAGAACTAGAACAAAACATTTCAAAATTTGTTTGGAAAAACAAAAGACCCCGAATAGTCAAAGCAATCTTGAGAACAAAAAACGGAGCTGGAGGAATCAGCCTCCCTGACTTCAGACTATACTACAAAGCTACAGTAATCAAGACAGTGTGGTACTGGCACAAAAACAGAAAGATAGATCAAAGGAACAGGATAGAAAGTCCAGAGATAAACCCACGCACATATGGTCAACTTATCTTTGATAAAGGAGGCAGGAATGTACAGTGGAGAAAGGACAGCCTCTTCAATAAGTGGTGCTGGGAAAACTGGACAGGGACATGTAAAAGTATGAAATTAGATCATTCCCTAACACCATACACAAAAATAAGCTCAAAATGGATTAAAGACCCAAATGTAAGGCCAGAAACTATCAAACTCTTAGAGGAAATCATAGGCAGAACACTCTATGACATAAATCACAGCAAGATCCTTTTGGACCCACCTCCTAGAGAAATGGAAATAAAAACAAAGATAAACAAATGGGACCTAATGAAATTTCAAAGCTTTTGCACAGCAAAGGAAACCATAAACAAGACCAAAAGACAACCCTCAGAATGGGAGAAAATATTTGCAAATGAAGCAACTGACAAAGGATTAATCTCCAAAATTTATAAGCAGCTCAGGCAGCTCAATAGCAAAAAAACAGACAACCCAATCCAAAAATGGGCAGAAGACTTAAATAGGCATTTCTCCACAGAAGATATACAGACTGCCAACAAACACATGAAAGAATGCTCAACATCATTAATCATTAGAGAAATGCAAATCAAAACTACAATGAGATATCATCTCACACCAGTCAGAATGGCCATCATCAAGAAATCTAGAAACAATAAATGCTGGAGAGGGTGTGGAGAAAAGGGAACCCTCTTGCACTGCTGGTGGGAATGTGAATTGGTACAGCCGCTATGGAGAACTGTATGGAGGTTCCTTAAAAAACTAAAAATAGAACTACCATATGACCCAGCAATCCCACTACTAGGCATATACCCTGAGAAAACCATAATTCAAAAAGAGACATGTACCAAAATATTCATTGCAGCTCTATTCACAATAGCCCAGAGATGGAAACAACCTAAATGTCCATCATTGGATGAATGGATAAAGAAGATGGGGCACATATATACAATGGAATATTACTCAGCCATAAAAAGAAACGAAACTGAGCTATTTGTAATGAGGTGGATAGACCTAGAGTCTGTCATACAGAGTGAAGTAAGTCAGAAAGAGAAAGACAAATACCGTATGCTAACACATATATATGGAATTTAAGAAAAAAACATGTCATGAAGAACCTAGGTGTAAAACAGGAATAAAGACACAGACCTACTTGAGAATGGACTTGAGGATATGGGGAGAGGGAGGGTAAGCTGGGACAAAGCGAAAGAGAGGCATGGACATATATACACTACCAAACGTAAGGCAGATAGCTAGTGGGAAGCAGCCGCATAGCACAGGGAGATCAGCTCGGTGCTTTGTGACTGCCTGGAGGGGTGGGATAGGGAGGGTGGGAGGGAGGGAGATGCAAGAGGGAAGGGATGTGGGAACAGATGTATATGTATGACTGATTCACTTTGTTATAAAGCAGAAACTAATAAAAAAAGAATAATGTATTTTAAAAAATTTATATATGTATATTCATCAACTTTAAGGGTAATCAACACAAGTGATAGGGCCAGAATTCAATAATGTAATTAGAAACTTATAAATTTCAGTACATCTATCAACCATGTGTTTCACAAGGCAACTCCTGGATAAAATTAGCATAACACCTAATAAATTAAACAAAGTTATAAACTCTTTAGAAAAAAATAGATTATGATTAAGTTCAGTGTGGTAACAAATAAAAATTATAGTTTTCATGTGACTTAATAGCATTGTGATATGGCTAAAATGTATTTGCACTATTACTTTCATTTCAAAAATTAAGATGAAAGATAAAAGCTAGTTATTTTTCCTCAAATTTGTACATAAATTTAAAAATGAGTTTGAATTAGAACTATTAAATATATATTTTATATGATAGAAAAAAAAAGACAGCTTAAGAATGACAAGAGGAAACTGTTATTAATGTGGCTTATCCTAGACCAGCTTTGTACTGACAGATACCCTGGGGACACTAATGCTCTGAAACTCTATGTCTCTGTGGGAAGCCAGGCTGCCCAATTTAGGAAGAGGTATTTGGCACAAATTTACAGTCATTTGTCCAGATTCAGTAGAGACGAAAGATGAATTGGAACAAGATCTTGCCAATTATTCATTCTTAAGGGTTGGGTGCTTTAAGTTGACAAGATTTTGCCACCTAAACCAGCTGTTTTTTGTTGGAAACTAGATGGTCTAGTTTAGACCATGCCAGAACTACTTAGAAGCTCTGAGCCATGAATGTCAAAGCAAATGTTTCTGATATTGGGTACATGCTCATTTTGTGATATTTTTCATTTGGATTATCATGTGGAATGGGTGCTGGTTTAGATCAGTGGTGTCGAAGTAGAAGACAATGATGTCAAGCTAAAAGCCTATGATCAAAATATGTCAGCCAATTAGGAAAAGATCTGCTTCAACAAACAATGAAAACTAGACTTGGTCCAAGTCATAAGAAATCAATCTGGTGCACTTATTTGCCAACAGTAAGAGCAAAATCTTCATCAATAATATCAGTTCTTCAAATAAGTCAAGTTATTCTGGGTAGAAATCTTGAAATAATTTTCCTTATATGGCTTTTCCTTAGATTTTTAAAATTATGTATTAACATAGTGAGATTTTCAGGTTATAGTAAGGAATAAGGGAAATGTAAAGAATCTGAAAAAGTATCTTGCAAAGCAAGTAACTGATTATATATTTTTTCTGCCTGTAATAAATTTGCCAGAAAATCTTGTCTACCAAAAAAGTTAGTGTGCTGATATTTTGCTTCAATTTAAAGGTCAAAAATAGCTCTGACTTTTCATGTGATTACCTTACAAAGTAGTTAGCTAGCAAGGGCAATTAAAAAAGAAAACTATCAGATTCCAAAGAGTAGTACACTGCTCACTCTACAGAAACGTATTTTTGGAGGGGTTGAATGAAGGTGAAAGAAAAAAACATGAAAACAGTTTTCAAGTACAGCCATTTAACAGTATAGTGTGCACATCTCTTGAAGTTTGTGACTGGGAAGACAGCTAATAAAGTGTCTCTGAAGCTTTCTGGAAATCAAATTTGTGTAACTGGACAAGACATGTGGCACAAGTCTGTGCAATTAGATCACATAGCCTAGTACTGCAAACATAATTATTAGCGGCTGTTTTTGTCAACTGGCATGTTAGAGAAACAATAAAAAAGAGGAGCTGATGATGATGAAAGAGGAAGGGCGTGAAATGGTTGTACTCTTCTCAGTAGCTTTTAACTTTCAACATAAAGACTTTGTCAAACTCTCCAGACTTAAAAGTGTTGACTGAGAAGGCAAAGAGGGATGAGAAGGCTTTTTGTTGGCTAGAAGAATAAAGATAGGATCTCCCACCAGTCAGAAAGCTGTTAAGCACTCAAGATGAAAACACTCCGGGTTTTAGAGTCAGCAAGCAATTGTTTATATTTGGACATTTGCAGCAGACCTCATTACCTTAACATCCTTGACTAAGTTTCTGAGGCAAAAAAAACATCCAGGTTGTGGACTGAGATACTGGACTTTGTGGTTAGGAGACTTCTTTTTTTAACCTTTTAAAACAGGTTCCCATGATTGTACACCTATGAAAGGAAAGGGAACAGAGTGGTTCTTGGCTTTTGCTGTGGTTGAAGCGAGTAGAATTTAGTAGGAAAAGACTGAGCAGAATAATTTACTCTTGGGACTCCATTTTATTCTTTCTCTTCCTATAACACACATGTCACAGTGGTTCTTTCTATGCTCAGTAGGTGGCTTTCATATACAGAAAGCACCAAATATTTGTCAATGTGATTTTCATAGGGTTGCATTTGATAATCAGTCCTTCAAGGTACCTGTGCTTTACTTTGAGTTGAATGTACATCCATAAAATAATGCGAGGAATCAGTCTCAGGACAGAGCCCATGCTGAGGTTAGAAGACAAATTGGGACAGGATGAGGGGTGCAGAGGGTGGTATGTTCCTCTAAATTCCTGCCATGGAAGGTGAAAATGAACTGGCTTTTGATTTTACCCCACTGAGTACCCTGGGTAGAGTTGGCACACTCAAATACTTGCCAATGGAGAAGAACTTTCCTTTCCTCTTTCCAGAGGAAAATAAGTTGAAACTGGTACTTTGCACATGAGTTCCCTCAGATAAACTACTAATTTGTTCCATGATTATATGTTTGGTACCTGCTATGGACTAGGTGCTGACAGCACAGATGTGGCCCATTTGGAGAAATAGAAGAGTCATGCTTTCAATAAACTAAGGGCAACTCTTCCTTCCTCCAGCCAAAAGCACTCTCCTCTTTCCTCACCATAGTTCTCATCTGCATACTGAACTTCTCCTTGACATAAAAATATGCCTAGTCCTTGTATCAAAATGCATAAAGAAATAAGTTCAGCTACATGACAGCTGTAACTTATCCATAAGTAAAAATTTCTTGAGAGTTCTAACCCTGAGTTCCATTTCCATGTTTTGCCAGAGTTTAATCAAACTTTTCAAGCTTTTTAAGAGCATGTCTATTTTTGTTTTAGTTTCTTGAAATTTAAAAAATTGTTTTTCTCACTGGTTTGTTTATCTAAGATAGATGTACATGTTTCTATTCATCTATCTATTTAATAACAGTAACTATGAAATGTATGTCATCTCATGGGTCCTGAATTTCTGAGTCTGTTTTGGTAAATATGGAGGCATAAAATATATAACCTTCTTAAATTATGACACTATATTTGACATCTATTTGTAAAGATTCTTATATGAAAACAAATAAACAAGGTTTACTTTGAATTTTACCCAAGAATAATATACACTGAAATATTTCAAAGTTTGTACTAAATCCAACTGTATTACAATCACAATTTTTTTCTGACCTACTAGAATTCGTGGGAGAAGAAACATTTACAATAGAAATTAAATGGTATGAAACTGTTGAATGTTGCTCATTCTTCTTTATAGATGTTTCCAGTAATTTATTAACCTGACTTGCTAAAAAACCAACCAACCACTTTACCTAAATGTGTTTTGCCAATCTGATGACAATTTGACAAATTATTTTCAAATTTGTATTGTCCTTTTCAGCTTTTGTTTTTCTCTACCTTATATCCATGCTCTAAAATTTTACTCACCATAAATTTTATAAATTAGTTATTTTATTTCAGTTGAATTTAATAATTATTTGACAAAACAAGCGAGTCAGAACTGAGCAAATCAATTCAAATACTTTCTTGCAATTGAGTATATGAATTAAATAATATTGAGAGTTTTTCTTTTGGGGGGAAATGCTTTCAGATTTTGCCAAATAAACATAAGTGGAAACTGTTCTTCAAAATATAATATATGGAGTTTTATCCAGCTGAACTGAAGTATACTACAAAGAAGTTTAAGATAACTTTTCTTTTAATACTTTTTCCAAATTTTTAAAGATTTTAACAATTTTGAATAAAATTTAATTGAATACAGTGAGGCATTTGCAATTAGCATGGTTTAGATATGTATTGGAATGCAAGATATACAAAATCAAGTCGGTAGAATAATTTTAATTCTGTGGTTCTTCTCTGTTAACTTTTAGTTTTTGGTTTCCTCTCTCTGTTTTTTCTCCTGTAATCTGGATACCAGAAAGCATGTCTTATATGCATGAGAACTCAAGTACATAGTAGTTATAATCTATTTTCTACTCTCAAATGCTGAAAGTTCAGCATGTTTTAAACTACTTTTTTTTCTTTTTTTTTTCTTTTTTTTTTGTGGTACGTGGGCCTCTCACTGCTGTGGCCTCTCCCGTTGTGGAGCACAGGCTCTGGACGCGCAGGCTCAGCAGCCATGGCTCATGGGTCCAGCCGCTCCGCAGCATGTAGGATCCTCCCGGACCGGGGCACGAACCTGTGTCCCCTGCATTGGCAGGCGGACTCTCAACCACTGCACCACCAGGGAAGCCCCCAGCATGTTTTATTCATAACAGTTTACTAAGACTTGCATCAAGATGAGTATGAAATAACACTTGTCTGAAATACATATATATTATACACACACACATTATATATTACTCTACTTATTTGCCTCTCGGCAGTTTTTAAAGCTCTCCTATATGGCCCTGTTGATTACTTGGAACCAGCATCTACATATAACGTTCTCTTATCCATCAGTTTTCACTTTAAAACTTGGGTCAAATAGATTGTGTTTTTTCTTAAAGGGTGTGTGTTCTTTCTCAAAAGTATACTATTTTAAACCAATTTAAGCATTGATTTTTTTTTTTTTTTTTTTTTTTTTTTTTGCGGTACGCAGGCCTCTCACTGTTGTTGCCCCTCTCGTTGTGGAGCACAGGCTCCGGACGCACAGGCTCAGCGGCCATGGCCCACAAGCCCAGCCGCTCCACGGCATGTGGGACCCTCCCGGACCAGGGCATGAACCCGCGTCCCCTGCATCGGCAGTCAGACTCTCAACCACTGCGCCACTAGGGAAGCCCTACACTAAGTTTTAATTTTAATTTTTATGCTGTCTCAAAATACTTTTTTTAAGTACCAGGAAAATCCCTTATATTAATTTCTATGAAAGTATTACCTCCAGTGTACTCTGCAAAATACTGACTGTATGCTTTACTAGTGACTAGAAATGAATATGTGATGCTGTCTTCTATTTCCAACCTAAGAGATCTGTTTTCTTTGCCAGTTGTGTGGCAAATGACAGGGCATTTTCATGAACTTTGGAGACAAAATCACTTCTACCTTGGTGTTTGACCAAAAAAGGACATCCTTTTGGTCAATGTCCAGAGAGCTATGACCTTCCCTGAGTATCCTGATTAAACTTCCCCTTTTCAGCAGAAGTCAGAATTCCTTATTGCAATATATGATTCTATATATGGCAAATGAATAAATGTTTCAATTTGACAAGTATATATAAATAAGTGAATTATCTTTTTGCATAACCAAATAAAAATATACTTACTAAATAGTCGTGTTTATATATCTTAGTATTATAATTATCCACTACCCAAATAACTATGGGAAGAATCTTTGAAAGAGTAAAGAAACTAATTATATACCATTCCATATCATGCTAAAAGCTTTATAAATTTACAAAATACATGTTCAAAGTGAGCCTTGAGCTTGAACTCTAATATATGTTCTACATTAAGTATTTTAAACTACTCAGGACTGTTCATGCTTAGCTAACATTGTGAACACTTCAATGCATCAAGTAAGACTTTTCCTTACTAGAAGTCCGACATCAAGATGTGCTCTACTGTGGGATGAATTGGGAGATTGGGACGACTGACATATATACACTAATATGTATAAAATAGATAACTAATAAGAACCTGCTGTATAAAAAATAAAATAAAATTCAAAAATTCAAAAAAAAATGTGTTCTACTGACCCATCTTATGCTTTTCGTTAAATTGAGGAGAAAAGATATTCTATATTACATTTAGTTGTATTAAAAAAATTCATTAAAACTTTAGTAAATGTGATAGACATTTTATAAGAATAACTGTAGAGTAAATATATTGACTTGGTGATCATTTAGCAAAATATGTCATGAAATAATTCCTCTAACCCTTTATGTTGGCTTTTAAATTTTTTCTTCCTTTATAAATAAAATATACAGTCAAGCTCAACTAGAATGAATTGTTTCTGTGTAATGAGCAAGATAAATTAGTCTATAAAACATTAAGTAGATAGAAAACTTTTGCCTGGCTGCCAACAGTTTTTAAATGTTTATAGGAGGCTCATGTTGTAGTAGAAAGAACATGTACTAACTATTTATTTCAGGCTCTAAGTAATCTTTTAGAGGTGCTTGGATAAGTCCCTGGATATCCCTAGGTCCCCTGGTGTCATCTATTACAGAAGGGAAAGAGATAAACCAGACAATCTCTAGATTTCATCAAGCTCTTCTCTGACTCTACGATTTGTAGGACCTAGCTTTTTCTTAAGCCTTAAATGACCTGAACTTTTCTCACTAAAATAAATGACATGAAGTTTTCTTATTTTGTAATTTTAGTTGATTTTGAGGCTTTAAAATCTGTGCTTTAAATTAGACTGATCAGAAGTTTTGTTTGAACCAAGAATATTTCTCAAAATAATCTATGATGACTCATTTTGGGGGGTGGGGAAGAGGAATATCACAATTGATATGCTTACCAAAGCCTCCTTATCTTGATAGATCTAATTTAGAGAGTTGTTTGGCTTTTTCTAGCACATAACACATTTCTAGTATTATTTTGCATTGTCTGTAGATTTTTCCAGCAGCAATAAGATTGCAGTGATTGTCCCTTATTTTCACATGGTTGATATTTAGACCAACCTTTCTACACAGAATAGCAGAAAGAAAGAAAGAAAGAAAGAAAGAAAGAAAGAAAGAAAGAAAGAAAGAAAATTTCCTTCCCTCCAATGCTCAGTGAGGAGACATAAACCACATAAGGATTCCCTCAGGCTTTTGCCCCAAATGTGAAATACCAGAGACATAATAAGAGTAGGGCCAAAGCGGGCTGTGGCTGGATGCCCAGGCATCAGGAATTCTGAATTCTGAAATCAGGAATTCTAACATTTTAGAATTTTTTGAAGAATTTGTTTACTAAAGGAAATGGGGGGGGGGAATAGCTTGATAACTTTATATATAAATATATTTTCTGATACAGAAATAACTTTACCTTTCAAGAAGAAATATTTTCCATATTTACTTTCTGCCTTATTATGGCCTTATTACCTACCATTCAAATGCATTGTGCTGGGCTTTTCTGAGTGTATCAGCCTCTCTTTTTGTTTTATGCTATTTCCCACCATTTATTCCACTGTACAATGGGATCCAATGTCAATTATCTTGGGTCACAGCAAACGACTCAAACATGTAAGTATTTCCAGTGTTCTTTTTCCAGGATTACTGTTAGTTGGAAGTAGGGTGAGGGCTCCTATCTCCAGAGGCACACAAGCTTTTCTAGGTCTTTATTTCATGCAAAATTAGGCTTACATTTTTTTCTCATTTTTCAAATTAAAGTTATATCAGTACTTACTATGGAAAATTCTCAAGAATTTCAAATAAATTCTTATTCTTAGAAACATGTAATTTATGTCTCATTGTGAATCTACCCTGAGAACACAGAAGTAATGTCTGAAAACACAGCACTGTTACAATATTAGTAATTGTCTATGTCCTGACACAGTGCAATAAAGTTAAATGAACAACCAAAAAAACTCTGCTAGTGAGGAAAAAAACTTAGAAAATATTAAGTTTACTAAATCTATTGATCTAGTACAGTGTCATGAAGAGCTACATTAGATGACCATCTGCAAATATTTATTGACTAATGATCATCGTGGAAGACCTCAGAGTCACATTTCATTTGTAATAAAAATACAATAATGAGGGCTTCCCTGGTGGCGCAGTGGTTGAGAGTCCGCCTGCCGATGCAGGGGACACGGGTTCATGTCCAGGTCTGGGAAGATCCCACATGCTGCCGAGTGGCTAGGCCCATGAGCCATGGCCATTGAGCCTGAGCTTCCGGAGCCTGTGCTCCGCAACGGGAGAGGCCACAACTGTGAGAGGCCCGCATACCACAAAAAAATAAAAAATAAAAAATAATGAGATGAATCTCTAACACACTTTAAAATTTATTTATAACTAGGGAATAAAGTCTCTAGATTGTGTTGCTTCTGATACTTTTAATGTTAGGTCAATGACAACGGTTAAATTACAATACTGGTCAATTAAAATATAGCCTTAAATTGAGAAATGTTTTAGAATTTGCCACCATATTCATCAGTAAGACCAGGCTAGTCACTGAGCTTACCCTATGAGAATGTAAAAGGTCATTTTGTACTGTAGCAAATTGGCAAAGATATATCTCCTTATATAGGGATGGTAAAGATTATCTGCTAATGTAGGTCCTGTTTCTGTCTGCAATTCTAAATGAATGTCAAGGATATCTGAAAGAACTGTGGCTGATAGAAAAACTAAATAGCTCTACTGCATTATGTTGAAAAGGCAGCCAGAGTCTATAATAGTACAAGGTGGACCAGATCTATATCAATGATTAGCCCACTCCTGTATCTTCCCTTTAAAAGTAGTGAGATTATTCTAGAGGGTGGGAGATCAAGTGAATCCCTACAGATCTGTAGCAATTTCTTGGCCATCAGCATAATTTTAAGGAAGCCATACAGTCATTTAATTCTTAGAGTGTCAACACAATTAGCCCTATGAGAATGCCTATAAAATACTTCTTTAGGGGTAGATGAAGGTACTTACATTTCCACCAGCATGTCCACACTCTTACTGAGGAGAAGAAAATAAAGATTCTGATAATAATCTTATTGCAAGTCTTCAAAAAACTAACTATAGACAACAATGTACTATACTTGTACATGAATTCCAAATCCACATTATCTCAGTTATGCAGATGTTGAATCCCACACCTATCAAAAACAAGCAAAAGAAAAACCCAGTACTTCTTTCCACATTCTTTAACAATTTTACTTTGATGTTAAGTTGCTACCATTATTTGTATCTATTTCCATTTGTGATTTTGCTTCTCTGCACGTTTCTGTCAATGCTTTTTTATACCAAAGGCCTGCTCTGCCTCTGAATGTAGTATATAAAACACTGTGTGGTCCTTGGACCAGCAGAATCAGCACTGCCTAGGAAATTGCTAGAAATTTAAATTCTCTGGCCCTACCCCAGGTCTACCAAATCAAAAACCCAAGCAATCTGTTTAAACAAGCCTTCCAGGTGATTCTGGTTCATGATCAAGTTTTAGAACCACTGGTGTAGAAGACTGGTTAACTTGACACCATTCTGACTCAGCATACAGTAAATATCTATTCAACATCCACTGTCTGAGACTCTACGCAATCCTATGAGCTGTAGGCAGTTAGCCCCAACTTGCAAATAAGGAAACCAAGACTCTGAGTCTTGACTTATCCAAGATCACACAGCTAGTTAAGAAGCAGAGCTATTAAGCCAAGTTCTTCTGCTTTTTAGAGCTACCACTAATTTCCCTCTCATTTACACCTAAGTGCCTCCTCTATTAATTTCATCACATGAAATGTGACTTTGCTATTTCCTTTAAAAAATGTGTGTGTATGTGGTTATTAGCTGCCTATCATGTTTGTGTGTGTGTGTGTGTAAGAGAGACAGAGATAGGATAGGATGGAGAGGGAGAAGGGGGTGTAGATGGAGAGAAATGAGATGGGAAAATAAGTAGCTGATACAAAATTAAAATTAATATCACGAATGTTGCTGTTGTTCCAGTTACTCTCAATATACAGCAATTACTCAGGTACATTTTGACATTCTTTCAGTACAGTTAAGCTAGGGTCTCCAAGCAAATATTCAATCCCAAACAAGTGTAAAGCGTGTGGACCCTTAAGCTAAGAGGTACTAACATAGTTCTGTTACCTTTCAGCTAGGCACTTTCCTCTCCCAGTTTTCAAAAAGCCATACTTTTCTTCCCTTTTACACTTACCAGTTGTGAACTATTTTGCTTGCATATGCTACCCCTGACTTTGGTGACAGTTTTCTACTCTATAATCCTTGTGAGATGTTTTTTAATCTCACATAACTGTCAAACCAACCAACAAACAAAATAATCCAGCACCAGACGCTTGTTAAAGGTTACAAGACAGATTTTATTTAGACTACTGCAGTAATGGAGAGAGACTAGAGTATTAATTGAGCTCAACTCCAACTAAGACAAAGGTGACTGAAGTTTTAAAGGGAGAACAGAGAGGGAGTAAAAAGGGATTATGGGGAAGTGATAGAGGCGGGACAAAAAAGAGACTAGTGGCTATGTGGAAATGGAACATTACAGAAGGGAGTGGAATGGAGAATTACTGAAAATAGTTTGGCAAGGGGGGCTGGAACAATTCAGTTTGGCAGTGTTGTGTTTTCTTAAGCATGGTGGCTGGAGTCACCTTTAGGGACACAGCCTAGTGAGGCTGGAAGCCAGGGTAAAGTTTGACTGAGTCTCAGCACAGTGTTCAGGAAAGTCCTTTGTGCTATGTGGGAGTTCAACAGTTCACATAATGTGTCGAGGCTTCACTTAATTTAGCTCTGTTTCACATTAAAGAGAGGTGAAAACATTATTTGAAGTATTTCTAATTAATATGATGACAATTATTTAGCTATTGAAAACCTCTTTGTATTTTTTCTGGACATAATCATGCAGACCTAGAATCTGTTGGACTTTCTAGATATAGAGTAGCATTTTATGCTCAAGAACCATGAGTGGAATCAAGTTGTCAACAAATTCAAGGGTGTAAATGAACTACCAGCTGAAATAATTTCTGTATAATTTTTCAACACTAGTGTTTATAAAGCAAAATTATGCTCCATTAAGTTATTTGCAAATTCACTGTTATAATTTTTACTATATAAGAAAAATTGCATGTTTCATCATAGACATAAAAATATCTAATTTTGTGTCTATAATGAAACAAATGCAGTTTGTTCTAGACTTAAAGCTATATATTTTATGTTTACCCCAGAATTTTAACATTACACTTGTGTAGATATCCACTCTCCAGAATATAACTGAGAGCTTATCAAAAAGAAATACTAAGGTTTCTACATAAAGCCTCATGTCCTGTACTCAGAAAAGAAAATCTCCAAACCTTGCTCATATTTTTCATTCAATTTTAACAAGATCATATATTAATTTGGCAGTTTAATGTAGAAGCTCATGAGAGCAATGTACTTTCACAGCAGAGAAAACCATCAGTGCTAATGTCATCAAGAAAAACAAACTTGTGACTAGTAGTCTCCATAGATGAACAAGGAAATGAGTGAACTTGAAGATTTAGGAGCCAAGATTTTTTTTTTAATAAATAAAGCCTGAGAGCTGAAAAACTTTAGCTACCTAGAAAATTAGTCTATATGGAAGTGAATCCCTTTGTGTGGACTAAAATGTATGCTTCTCTAAAATACTTTTGAAATCTAAAAATCAAGTGTTTTCTAGAATAGTATAGTACTTTGAGAATAGAATAGTACTTTGGATAAAAGCATTTAAATAGGTAAAACAATCCTTGTCATTGCCTTTGTTATAATTTACCTAAAAGGAATAATAAGCATTTATATTTTATAATTCACCAACTTTTGTTTGAAGCACACATTTTGGCATTTCCTCTAACTTTAATTTGGATGTGGAATTACTAATTCATCATTTTACAAAGATGATTACTGTCAAAAGAAAAAGAAATTATTTAATGAATACCCAGTTTTTCTTTCCTCAGCCAGTCATTGGACTGATCACTTACGATTCATTTGTTCATTCAATAAATACATATTGAGCACATATTATGAATTATGCACTGTTCTAATAATTTTCTTAAAAAGACCACTATGATTACTACAGTTCTTTGAGAAAGATACACAATTAATGAGATAGACCCACAATGATTCTAAACTGAATACCATATTTGGAGCCATTTAGCCCCTCACTATTGGGTATGGTCACATAATCTCGGAGGTATACGGTGTAAATATGACAACAAGCCAAGGCACTCCGTAGGTCTTTCTATATTAGTATATAATAGAACTATTCGGGCCACTGAACAATTCATGGGGAAGAAAGAGACTTAGGATAGAATTTGTGTATCATCTTATACTGGTCATGATATGTTTCAGCACATTGACTAAAGCTATCAAACTATATATAACATTAATATCTATTTTGAGTTAAAATGTTTAGACAAAAGTAAGATGTGACTGATTCTGAATTCATAAGGCTCTGACATTTATTGAGCTGCTTCCAAGTTTCACAATAAATTTTTTGAAAAGTATATTCCTCAGGACTTCCCTGGTGGCACAGTGGTTAAGGATCTGCCTGCCAATGCAGGGGACACAGGTTCCAGCCATGCTCCAGGAAGATCCCACATGCCGCGGAGCAACTAAACCCGTGCACCACAACTACTGAGCCTGAGCTCTAGAGCCCACGAGCCACAACAACTGAAGACCACGTGCCTGGACACCATGCTCCGCAACAAGAGAAGCCACCACAATGAGAAGCCTGCACACTGCAACGAAGAGTAGCCCCCACTCACCACAACTAGAGAAAGCCTGTGCACAGCAATGAAGACCCAATGCAGCCAAATAAATAAATAAATAAATTTTAAAAATTAAAAAAAAAAAAGTACATTCCTCACCCGGGAGAGCATCACTGCTACTCAATGAGGCAGAACCCTTATTTTTACTGAGTGTCCCCCACAAAGTGCAATCGGTGGGGAGAGCCAACGGTGGCTCAGGCGCACACTGAGCTCTTTCCCTTCCTCCATGCCTTTCATTACTCTTTCACTTTTCTCTACATAAAATGTTCCCCTCGACTTTTCAATTCCCACCTATTAAAATCCTACCCACTGAAAGGTTCACCTCAAATACTAACCACCTTCTTCAGCATGACTTCTTTACTACTTAAAGCCATGGCAACATATTTTATTTCTAATAGAGCACTTAATACATTTTCTTTGTGCTGTAATTACTTAAATTATTGCTGTCTTTATCCTACCCAGTTTTAAAACTCCTTGAAGGTAAAGATGGTGTCTCATTTGTTTTTTCATCCCCCATCGTGAGAGCTAACACAAGCCCTGCACACTGGTGCTAGGTACATGCTAGCAGAATTAATTTACTCAAATAATTTCCAGGATTTATTTATATATTCATGTTCTGCTTATCTAGGAGAGCAGAATGGGATTTTGCATTTATTTTTTACATCTAACTCCCCCCCCCCCGTATATATCCATTTTCTTAAAAGACTTTTACTTTCTTTCTCCTGTTATATCCATGAAAAGGTATTTAAGGAGAAAGTTACTATCTAGGCCGATAGCTTGTTTATTATCATAGCCCAAAAAGAGTAGTCTTGGTCAAATGTAATTGCTGGAGAGAAAAAAGGTCAGATCCCTCTCTTCTGGAGAAGGATGAGAAGCATAAACTGAGAAAAATGCTTTTGAATGGCTACATCCTCAGACTGACAACTCAGTCGTTCATCAAAACATAACTCTTGCCCTAAAGTTAAAAGAATAACTGATTTATGTGAAAATTGTGATGTCTAGGTTATTTCCACTTGGAGTTCATCGGTTTGCAAAATCCTCCCCATTACTATGGTGATGATGCCTCATTAGGTAGAATTTGCCAATTAACAGGAGCTGATTTTTGTCACAGTCATTTTTGTTTTATTGATTATCAAACTTTATTATTTAAGATTTCAAATACAATTCAAAATAAAGTTAATATATTGCTATTATTAAAGGAATTTGCTTTAAAAATTGGCTTACTCTAATATGTTCTTTTAAAAGTTATATATTTTTAGTTTAAATATTTCATATTTGCCAAAATCCTTAGAGTCTGTAGAAGATGGCTGATAACTTGAGACTGACAACTCCCCAACCTTACTTCTAACAGCTTCCTGCCTTGTTCCTCACTTTCCCCTGGCAGGCTTTCCTTCAGTTGGCATTCAATTTTGCATCAAATTATACACCCATAGAACTATAAGTTATTAATCCAACAATGGTCAAACATACTTTCCAAAAATACTTTTATAGGCAAACTTGATCATCCTCACCAAAGAACAGAGAATATGGGAGAGATTCTTCATGAAAAAATAGGCAAGTCCTCTAGACTTGAGTTCCTTAGAAAGTTTCTCACACATTCACAGATATTTACAATAAAGACATGTCATCATTGTCCATTACCCACAAGATTATCAAATTATGACTTACTGACATATGGTGGATCCAAAAGTTCATCTTCAGGACTCAAAAGGACTTAAATCATCGAGGTCTTCCTCTTTCTATTTTGAAGCATACTGAACCTTTTCAAGCTAGCTTTAACTGATTGCAGAGTAAGAAAAATGGTTAATTGATTGATGAATTCTTTGACTATTGTGTTCCTATTTTGTGTAAAACAGAAAGAAACCCAAGGGTTTCTGAGCATAAATATGATCTACCATGTGCAGCGCACTCTCAGAAATAATCAAAGATTCGGTAATATTTATTACACCAGAACATTTTTGCTTTTGCCAACTCAGTCTGTTACTATAGCTTAATCCCACTACTTCTTGTTCACATTCAAAAATCTTTAATTCTTTGCTGAAATCAACCTTTTTCATTCTAACAATTTCCAGTTACAAAAGCATACATAGGGAACACCTTATAATTTACTGATAGTACTTACTTGCCTTTTTGGCAGGCAAAGCAAATAGCAGCCTAAATATTTTGCCCCAGATTCTTATCACTACCTTGTTCTATATCTTCTGCTTGTGATATAAATAAAGTATATTAGATTTCCTTCTCTGAGACTCAGGCATCATCCTCTGTGGCCTGCCAGATCCTTGGGAGGAAAAGCATATTAATTTGTTAAAGACTATTATCTCGATGAGTCATTACGTCAGTTGATTTTCTAGCAGAATTCCCTTGTGTAAATGGGAAAGAAGCAGGAGATATGATGGAGAGGAAAAATAGTCAGAGATGGAGAGCAAAATAGTCTGAAAGTGAGAGGCTTAGGTGTTGGGTCCCTCATTACAGACCTATGTCACTTTATCACCTTGTGAGATACAAAACCTCAGTATCATCCATTTTTTTCATCTGTAATTGAGAATAATCATACCTCCTTAGATGACTGTTAGGAGAATTAAAGAAGTAAGTACAAGAAAGTACTTTTTAAAATGTGCAAATAAATGTGTGTATGTGTTTGTACCTTGAGGGCAACTACCAGTCTAAGGAAAAGGGATGTTTAAAATACAGATACTGATTCAATATCTTGTAATAACCTATAACTGAAAAGAATCTGGAAAAGAACATATACACAGACACACAGACATACATATAATTGAATCACTTTGCTGTATACCTGAAACTAACACAACATTGTAAGTCAACTATACTCCAATAAAACAAAACAAAAAATACAGATACTGTCTCCCTCACTCTTCACAATCTTTCCTTGTTTAAGCTTGTCAAATTAGATCTGTTTCAATCTATTAATGAGGAGGTATGCTGTGTTAGGTCACAGGCTTCCTGTAGAATATAGGAACAGAATGTTCTATGGCATGTAGTTCCGGCACAAGTCTCTCTAGTGATGTCAGCTTTGCTTTGGGGGCATGAAAGCATTTCTATTGACCATGACATGGCTTGTTAACCTGTGAAGAAAGGAAAGAAGGTGTCCATGTCTTAAGAACAAGACACTCTTTCCCTCTAGGAAGAGTATAAACATAATTTGTGGACCACATTTAGGATGGTGTTTTTTATGATAGTAAGTACAGGATAAATGATAACATATATTGACTTTCAGATTTTATGGGCTAAGCCAGTGGGAATTTGTATGTTCTGTTCAGAATTTACACAGTTTGTTGAAGAAGCAGCTTCAAACTCTATAACTGTTGGAGGAAAACTTTCCTCTCATAATAATTAAGGAGGCAGTAAGCTCTAAGCAATTTCTAATTTATTTTTCTAATTATGTTATATGTACTATTTCATTTAATCATCACAAAACTGTAAGGGAGATACTAATATGTTGCTCATTTTGCAAATGAAATTGAGACGTAAACAGTTCAGTGACTTCTCCTGTGGTCATTCACTACTAAATGCAAAGCCAGGATTCAAATTCAGTCTGGATTCAGAGACCTTTGCTAATCACAGTGCTGCTTCTCTGCCCTGAGAAAGCTTTCCCAAGGGTTTAAAACTAAGAAGTAGGTTTAGGACCTGAGGTCTCCTTAACCTAAACTAGGTGGACATTTTAAGTAGATAGTTCACCTACCAACTTTTCAGAGAAAATTATCTTTAGATGCACCAACCAAAACTTGTTTATTAGGGGGAAAGGTCTCTTGTCTATCAGTTCCTAATTCCCTTAGTTTTTCATTCTTTCTAGGAAACAAGAAACTAAAACTTTAAAAAATACGAATGGATTTTCTCCCAACCCAGAGTAGTGATTCTGCTGTTTTAAAGACAATGTGTATATTGGGATTAGTCTCTCAGTATTTCAGAATGTCAACACATTTGCCAAAAATAAATTTATCAGTTAAATGTAGCCAAGAGATTTAGTTTATCTAAGAGTCCTACAAAGAAGAAACAGTTTACCACTGTTTTTACAGGTTGAAATAAATCTGACATATTATTGACATATGCTATAGGTTTAATTTAATACCATAGTACAGATGTGTGCTCTGATAAGTTTTTGTGAAACCTAGGCTAAGATGAGCAGAGCTGTTTCAATATTTATGGGGTTGAAAATGCAGAGTTAGCAAAGGAAACATTTTAATTAAAACAATATTTTCCCCTATATGAGCAGAGTAAAATACAAGGGAATTCATTTAAAGACTTACTATTTTTTTCCATATTGTTGCTGTGCTTTTAGGCACAGTGGAAAAGGTTGGGGTTTTTTTCCCCCAATTATTTTAGTTTTTGATTTTGGAGGCATCAAAAAATAAACAATAATTTCTTCTGATTTTTCTTTCTTTCAACTAAATTTATGTGACTCTTTAAGTTTAGCCTTTTGAATTGTATATTTTAGGTATCTTGGAGATAACTTCAGTGGAAATTGGAGTTGTTGCCGTCAAAGCCATTAACAGCAACTATTATTTAGCCATGAACAAGAAGGGGAAACTCTATGGCTCAGTAAGTATTCTGCTTTTATTTGAAAAATCCACTTCAGTAAATTATTACCACAGTTTTGCAATGTTTAGCCCAGACATTAAATAGTTTTGTTATCATTCTATTGCTAGTAAATAGAACCACAGAGGGCTCGTCACCAGTGTTTCAAGGGCTGGCAAGGCAGCTCTTCCAACTCTGTAATCTCCTCTGTTGTTCACCCATTAGTCTACCACGCAGACTGTTGCTGGCATTCATCAGTCAGTGCTCTGAATGCTAATATTCTGAATGCTCTGAGCTAACCAGTCAGACTCTCACGGAAGCATCTGGTCAGATTGTCATGGTTGCTGCAGACAACTTGGGGAAGAATCATTGAAAACGAAGATCTTGGACTGAGTAGACAACCACATACTCTGTGTGTATGTGTTATAGCTGAAGATAAAACAAGGGCGTGGGTGTTTTGTATTCCGTTAAAGTCTGGGGAGAAATGGGGAGACACATCAGGAAATTCAACATTTTCTGTACTGTTCAATCAACTCCAGAATTTTATTTACCTAAACAATAATGATTAATTCAGTTATGGAGCTGGTACCCAGCCAGCATTTTGAGTACATACATCCCTGTGTTCCATAGCAAGTATCAGGGAATATCACTTTAAAATGTGTAAATAAACTTATTGTGTTGATTAGTATAAGGATGATTGCAGTGTCTGCCTCGGGCCAGCAGCTTTCAAACTTAAGTAAGTGTCAGAATCACTCAGTGGATTTGTTAAAACACACTCCCAGATTTTGATTCAGTTAAATCTGTAACACTTTGCATTTCTAACAAGGTCCCAGGTTTCCCTAATGCTCCTGGTATGGTACCCACAATTTGAGAATCACTGGAAATTGATTTCATCATTGGTCTGGACATACAATAGCTTTGTATTTCATTCATATCAGATCCACTTATAATTGGGGAGTCAGGCATACCTTGGGTGAGCCTCTTTGACTACGATAAATGCTTTTTGGGTGAAGGGGTCAGAAAAATTTTAGTTAAATTTTTCCATTATAGGTAGCTCTACTAATGAGCTTAGAAGAGTAATGGACCATTTTAAAAAGTGGTTCCATTTGGAAGTTCACAGCATAACCACTTTGGAGACATTTTTTGTTTTTCTTTTCAATAAACATGCCGAGGTCCCTTCCCTCCCTAATTCTTATATAAGAATTACTGAGTAAGCGGTCCAGGCACATATTCTTTGAAGAAATACTGATGCATAGTCAAAACCAATGCTTTAAAGTAAAAGTTCATAAAAATTTAGATTGAGAGAGAAAATATAAAATTTTTAATTGCAATAAGACTGAAATAATTTTTAATTGATAAAGTATATTTATTTAAAAAGGTGACATCAAGGAAAAATGGATAGCTCTCAAATGAACTGTCACAAAAATAGTTAATACTTTTCCTTCCATTCCCCCACTTTTTTCTTCTATCCCAACACAGCTCACACACTGTGCCTATGCTTCTTCTTGAGATCTAAGGCTTATGGATTATTTCATTCTCTCTCTATTTCTTATGTAGATGCTCATTTGCTTTCTATCACATCATACCATTTTAATGATCTACAATGGCATTTATCAGATACTTCTCTCAATAATGTGTTTGTTGTTGACTGTCTTCTCCCAGTAGATTGTGGACTTCAAGAGGACGGGGTTTGCCTTGTCCCACATGATTTCTTCAGCATGGAATAGCATAATGCATTAACCTAACTACCTTTCCAAGTAGCTCAGCCCATCATAGCCAATGCATTCCACTTTCAGCCTGTCTCAGAAAGAAGCTCATTCTCTAACCATAGTGTACTGTTACTGTAATTTTGCATTACCACCAGGAAGAGTAAAAAAGTATGGCTTATTCAAAATTAAATTAAAAATCTACTCAAATTCAGTGTCCTATTCAGGGCAGAATAGGACTAGGAACTTTGCATTTAAAGGGTATACCAAAAAAAAAATTCATGAGTACATATCCTATATATTCTGTATATCAAGTGACAAACTCTTATAATTCCTATCTTTTTTTTCCACATAATTTCCATTGATTCCATAGCCTTCTTGAAAATAGCAATTAGGCAAAAACCCAGAGGGACTGATTAAACCAACACTATATATTCTAGTCTCTTGAATATTTTCCTCGCTTCCCTTTTGGGAAACTTATCTCTCTTATATTTTCATTATTCACCCTCTGAGCAATGTGTCTACTGTATACTATTGTATACTGAGTTTTCTCCTGACAGATGGAACTAAGTAAATAGATTATAAAACTGAAGTATAGAGGACAAGCCCTTGTAGGGCATGGTTTAAAAACCGAAGAAATTTCCCTGGTATCCTGAGGAAATCCAAAACCTTTTTCTAAACTACCAAAACCCTACTTTTGAGATCTTGCTCTAGCCTAGATTTTTTTTGAAACGTTAATATTTATGATTCACCTAAATGCTGTAAACAATAGATTCCTAGGTCTCCTCCAGAGATTCTGATATAAAAATTTGACCAATGGTCTAAATATTCAAAACACCTGAGATGAGGGGTCTGATACAGGTGTAATTCACTTTCAGAAACATTGTTCTATAAATTAATTTTCGGGAGGAAAAATAATTTAGCATCCATTCCTACTTTCTTATACATAGCTCCATTTCAAATATAAAATCAGCTAAAATAACCTCAATCCTTCTGTAGTCTCTAAAATACGCCTTCTTTATTGAAAAAAATACAATTATTCATGTTAAAAAAACCCTCTCTGCTTTGAAAAACATACAGTTTTAGACAGACTAAGATGAATAAATAGAAAAAAAAATAAACTTAAATTAAGGATTCAAATCTTCTCTAATGCGTAATTTTTATTTTAAAATCATTACCTTAAATAATTTACCTTTCCTTCTTACTTTCAACCAAATAAGTCATTACTTGAACATTACATTTAAATATTTTTTATAGAAGAGAAGCACAGAGGATAAATTCCAGAAAACAATGCTTAAACTGGTAACATTAACATAAAGTATACCTGCTCATTCCAGTTGTGATAATGTTCAAAATTAGGATCTAGCCTGCAGAAACCTGGATATTTAAATATACACACATTCAGGAATTGGGAATTTAGTCAAAATGTCCAAAAGTGCTGAGGTGTGAAAAACTGAACTGCTAGTAGAAGTTTCAGCTGAAAGATGCCTACAATGCCCTTGGTTTGCATAGAGAAGATAGGCCCAGAAGAGCAAAAGCCCCAATTCCTTAGCTTTTTTTTTTTTTTTTTTTTTTTGCGGTACGCGGGCCTCTCACTGTTGTGGCCTCTCCTGCCGCAGAGCACAGTCTCCGGACACGCAGGCTCAGCGGCCATGGCTCACCGGCCCAGCCGCTCCACGGCATGTGGGATCCTCCCGGACCGGGGCACGAACCCATGTCCCCTGCATTGGCAGGCGGACTCTCAACCACTGCGCCACCAGGGAAGCCCAATTCCTTAGCTTTTTAACTGCTTTAGTTTGGATATAAGGGGAAAGGGATATTTCTGAAGTCAGAGTTTTGAGATTAGTGAGGTATCTCCTCTTTGTTATTAACTCCAGAGTGAGAATCTGGATTTCTAAAATGAATGAGTTATCAATTTTTGTCACAAAAGATCCCCTTAAAAAACTTGGCCACTTGGACAAATACCTCTAAGTTCAGTGGGGCAGACTAGAAACAGTCAAGTTTCCCTGGAAAATTCTGGTGTAGCCAGGTCCGCCTTTCCCCAGCGCCAAAGGCAGACAGGAGGCCATTGACGAGGGTGCACACTTCTGCAGACTTCCGGGTAAGATGGCGGAAGAGTAAGACGCGGAGATCACCTTCCTCCCCACAGATACACCAGAAATACAGCTACACGTGGAACAACTCCTACAGAACACCTACTGAACGCTGGCAGAAGGCCCCAGACCTCCCAAAAGGCAAGAAACTCCCCACATACCTGGGTAGGGCAAAGCAGAGAGATTCCCGCACAGAGGAGCGGTGCCGAGCGGCACTCACCAGCCGGAGAGGCTTGTCTGCTCCCCCGCCGGGGCGGGCGGCGCTGGAGCTGAGGCTCGGGCTTCGGTCAGAGCGCAGGGAGAGGACTGGGGCTGGCGGCGAGAACTCAGCCTGAGGGGGGCTAATGTGCCACAGCTAGCCGGGAGGGAGTCCGGGAAAACTCTGGAGCTGCCGAAGAGGCAGGAGACTTTTTCTTCCCTCTTGGTTTCCTGGTGCGCGAGGAGAGGGGATTAAGAGCGCGGCGTAAAGGAGCTCCAGAGACGGGCGCGAGTCGAGGCTGAAAGCGCGGAGCCCAGAGACGGGAGTGGGACGCTGGGGCTGCTGCTGCCGCCGCCAAGAAGCCTGTGTGCGAGCGCAGGTCACTGTCCACACCGCCCTTCCGGGAGCCTGTGCAGCCTGCCACTGCCGGGGTCCCGGGATCCAGGGGCGGCTTCCCTGGGAGAACGCACGGCGCGCCTCGGGCTGGTGCAACGTCACGCCGACCTCGGCCGCTGCAGGCTCGCCCAGCACTCCGTGCCCCTCCCTCCCGCCCGGCCTGAGTGAGCCAGAGTCCCCGAAGAGGCTGCTCCTTTAACCCTGTCCTGTCTGAGAGAAGAACAGACGCCCTCCAGCGACCTACACGCAGAGGCGGGGCCAAATCCAAAGCTGAGACCCAGGAGCTGTGAGAACAAAGAAGAGAAAGGGAAACCTCTCCCAGCAGCCTCAGAAGCAGTGGGTTAAAGCTCCACAATCAACTCCATGTACCCTGCATCTGTGGAATACATGAATAGACAACAAATCATCCCAAATTGAGGAGCCAGGAGTCAGTGCTGTGCCTCTGAGGTGGGAGAGCGAACTTCAGGACACTGGTCCACAAGAGACCTCCCAGCTCCACATAATATCAAACGGCGAAAATCTTCCAGAGATCTCCATCTCAACACCAGCACCCAGCTTCACTCAACGACCAGCAAGCTACAGTGCTGGACACCCTATGCCAAACAACTAGCAAGACAGGAACACAACACCACCCATTAGCAGAGAGGCTGCCTCAAATCATAAAAAGTCCGCAAACACCCCAAAACACACCACCAGACGTGGACCTGCCCACCAGAAAGACAAGATCCAGCCTCATCCACCAGAACACAGGCAGTAGTCCCCTCCACCAAGAAGCCTACACAACCCACTAAACCAACCTTAGCCACTGGGGACAGACACCAAAAACAAAGGGAAATACGAACCTGCAGCCTGCAAAAAGGAGACCCCAAACACAGTAACATAAGTAAAATGAGAAGACAGAAAAACACACAGCAGGAGAAGGAGCAAGATAAAAACCCACCAGACCTAACAAATGAAGAGGTAATAGGCAGTCTATCTGAAAAAGAATTCAGAATAATGATGGTAAACATGATCCAAAATCTTGGAAATAGAATAGACAAAATGCAAGAAACAGTTAACAAGGACCTAGAAGAACTAAAGACGAATCAAGCATCGATTAAAAACACAATAAATGAAATAAAAAATACTCTAGAAGGGATCAATAGCAGAATAACTGAGGCAGAAGAACGGATAAGTGAGGTGGAAGATAAAATAGTGGAAATAACTGCTACACAGCAAAATAAAGAAAACAGAATGAAAAGAACAGAGGACAGTCTCAGAGACCTCTGGGACAACATTAAACGCACCAACATTCGAATTATAGGGGTTCCAGAAGAAGAAGAGAAAAAGAAAGGGACTGAGAAAATATTTGAAGAGATTATAGTTGAAAACTTCCCTAATATGGGAAAGGAAATAGTTAATCAAGTCCAGGAGGCACAGAGAGTCCCATACAGAATAAATCCAAGGAGAAACACACCAAGACACATATTAATCAAACTGTCAAAAATTAAACACAAAGAAATCATATTAAAAGCAGCAAGGCAAAAACAACAAATAACACACAAGGGAATCCCCATCAGGTTAACAGCTGATCTCTCAGCAGAAACTCTACAAGCCAGAAGGGAGTGGCAGGACATAATTAAAGTGATGAAGGAGAGAAACCTGCAGCCAAGATTACTCTACCCAGCAAGGATCTCATTCAGATTTGATGGAGAAATTAAAACCTTTACAGACAAGCAAAAGCTGAGAGAGTTCAGCACCACCAAACCAGCTTTACAACAAATGCTAAAGGAACTTCTCTAGGCAAGAAACACAACAGAAGGAATATACCTACAATAACGAACCCAAAGCAATTAAGGAAATGGGAATAGGAACATACATATCAATAATTACCTTAAATGTAAATGGACTAAATGCTCCCACCAAAAGACACAGACTGGCTGAATGGATACAAAAACAAGACCCATATATATGCTGTCTACAAGAGACCCACTTCAGACCTAGAGACACATACAGATTGAAAGTAAGGGGATGGAAAAAGATATTCCATGCAAATGGAAACCAAAAGAAAGCTGGAGTAGCAATTCTCATATCAGACAAAATAGACTTTAAAATAAAGACTACTAGAAGAGACAAAGAAGGACACTACATAATGATCAAGGGATCAATCCAAGAAGAAGATATAACAATTGTAAATATTTATGCACCAAACATAGGAGCACCTCAATACATAAGGGAAATATTAACAGCCATAAAAGGAGAAATCGACAGTAACACAATCATAGTAGGGGACTTTAACACCCCACTTTCACCAATGGACAGGTCATCCAAAATGAAAATCAATAAGGAAACACAAGCTTTAAATGATATATTAAACAAGATGGACTTAATTGATATTTATAGCACATTCCATCCAAAAACAACAGAATACACATTTTTCTCAAGTGCTCATGGAACATTCTCCAGGATAGATCATATCTTGGGTCACAAATCAAGCCTTGGTAAATTTAAGAAAATTGAAATTGTATCAAGTATCTTTTCCGACCACAATGCTATGAGACTAGATATCAATTACAGGAAAAGAGCTGTAAAACATACAAACACATGGAGGCTAAACAATACACTACTTAATAACGAAGTGATCACTGAAGAAATCAAAGAGGAAATTAAAAAATACCGAGAAACAAATGACAATGGAGACACGACGAACCAAAACCTATGGGATGCAGCAAAAGCAGTTCTAAGAGGGAAGTTTATGGCAATACAATCCCACCTTAAGAAACAGGAAATATCTCGAATAAACAACCTGACACTGCACCTAAAGCAATTAGAGAAAGAAGAACAAAAACATCCCAAAGTTAGCAGAAGGAAAGAAATCATAAAAATCAGATCAGAAATAAATGAAAAAGAAATGAAGGAAACGATAGCAAAGATCAATAAAACTAAAAGCTGGTTCTTTGAGAAGATAAACAAAATTGATAAACCATTAGCCAGACTCATCAAGAAAAAAAGGGAGAAGACTCAAATCAATAGAATTAGAAATGAAAAAGGAGAAGTAACAACTGACACTGCAGAAATACAAAAGATCATGAGAGATTACTATAAGCAACTCTATGCCAATAAAATGGACAACCTGGAAGAAATGGACAAATTCTTAGAAATGCACAACCTGCCAAGACTGAATCAGGAAGAAATAGAAAATATGAACAGACCAATCACAAGCACTGAAATTGAAACTGTGATAAAAAATCTTCCAACAAACAAAAGCCCAGGACCAGATGGCTTCACAGGGGAATTCTATCAAGCATTTAGAGAAGAGCTAACACCTATCCTTCTCAAACTCTTCCAAAATATAGCAGAGGGAGGAACACTCCCAAACTCATTCTACGAGGCCACCATCACCTTGATACCAAAACCAGACAAGGATGTCACAAAGAAAGAAAACTACAGGCCAATATCACTGAGGAACATAGATGCAAAAATCCTCAACAAAATACTAGCAAACAGAATCCAACAGCACATTAAAAGGATCATACACCATGATCAAGTGGGGTTTATTCCAGGAATGCAAGGATTCCTCAATATACGCAAATCAATCAATGTGATACACCATATTAACAAACTGAAGGAGAAAAACCATATGATCATCTCAATAGATGCAGAGAAAGCTTTTGACAAAATTCAACACCCATTTATGATAAAAACCCTGCAGAAAGTAGGCATAGAGGGAACTTTCCTCAACATAATAAAGGCCATATATGACAAACCCACAGCCAGCATTGTCCTCAATGGTGAAAAACTGAAACCATTTCCACTAAGATCAGGAACAAGACAAGGTTGCCCACTCTCACCACTCTTATTCAACATAGTTTTGGAAGTTTTAGCCACAGCAATCAGAGAAGAAAAGGAAATAAAAGGAATCCAAATGGGAAAAGAAGAAGTAAAGCTGTCACTCTTTGCAGATGACATGATACTATACATAGAGAATCCTAAAGATGCTACCAGAAAACTACTAGAGCTAATCAATGAATTTGGTAAAGTTGCAGGATACAAAATTAATGCACAGAAATCTCTGGCATTCCTATATACTAATGATGAAAACTCTGAAAGTGAAATCAAGGAAACACTCCCATTTACCATTGCAACAAAAAGAATAAAATATCTAGGAATAAACCTACCTAAGGAGACAAAAGACCTGTATGCAGAAAATTATAAGACACTGATGAAAGAAATTAAAGATGATACAAATAGATGGAGAGATGTACCATGTTCTTGGATTGGAAGAATCAACATTGTGAAAATGACTCTACTACCCAAAGCAATCTACAGATTCAATGCAATACCTATCAAATTACCAATGGCATTTTTCACAGAACTAGAACAAAAAATTTCACAATTTGTATTGAAACACAAAAGACCCCGAATAGCCAAAGCAATCTTGAGAACGAAAAACGGAGCTGGAGGAATCAGGCTCCCTGACTTTAGACTATACTACAAAGCTACAGTAATCAAGACAGTGTGGTACTGGCACAAAAACAGAAAGATAGATCAATGGAACAGGATAGAAAGCCCAGAGATAAACCCACGCACATATGGTCACCTTATCTTTGATAAAGGAGGCAGGAATGTACAGTGGAGAAAGGACAGTCTCTTCAATAAGTGGTGCTGGGAAAACTGGACAGGGACATGTAAAAGTATGAGATTAGATCACTCCCTAACACCATACACAAAAATTAGCTCAAAATGGATTAAAGACCTAAATGTAAGGCCAGACACTATCAAACTCCTAGAGGAAAACATAGGCAGAACACTCTATGACATAAATCACAGCAAGATCCTTTTGGACCCACCTCCTAGAGAAATGGAAATAAAGACAAAAATAAACCCATGGGACCTAATGAAACTTAAAAGCTTTTGCACAGCAAAGGAAACCATAAACAAGACGAAAAGACAACCCTCAGAATGGGAGAAAATATTTGCAAATGAAGCAACTGACAAAGGATTAATCTCCAAAATTTATAAGCAGCTCAGGCAGCTCAATAGCAAAAAAACAAACAACCCAATCCAAAAATGGGCAGAAGACCTAAATAGACATTTCTCCACAGAAGATATACAGACAGCCAACAAACACATGAAAGGATGCTCAACATCTTTACTCATTAGAGAAATGCAAATCAAAACTACAATGAGATATCATCTCACACCAGTCAGAATGGCCATCATCAAAAAATCTAGAAACAATAAATGCTGGAGAGGGTGTGGAAAAAAGGGAACACTCTTGCACTGCTGGTGGGAATGTGAATTGGTACAGCCACTATGGAGAACGGTATGGAGGTTCCTTAAAAAACTACAAATAGAACTACCATATGACCCAGCAATCCCACTACTGGGCATATACCCTGAGAAAACCATAATTCAAAAAGAGACATGTACCAAAATGTTCATAGCAGCCCTATTTACAATAGCCCGGAGATGGAAACAACCTAAGTGTCCATCATCGGATGAATGGATAAAGAAGATGTGGCACATATATACAATGGAATATTACTCAGCCATAAAAAGAAATGAAATTGAGCTATTTGTAATGAGGTGGATGGACCTAGAGTCTGTCATACAGAGTGAAGTAAGTCAGAAAGAGAAAGACAAATACTGTATGCTGACACATATATATGGAATTTAAGAAAAAAGTGTCATGAAGAACATAGGGGTAAGACAGGAATAAAGACACAGACCTACTAGAGCATGGACTTGAGGATATGGGGAGGGGGAAGGGTAAGCTGTGACAAAGTGAAAGAGCGGCATGGACATATATACACTACCAAACGTAAGGTAGATAGCTAGTGGGAAGCAGCCGCATAGCACAGGGAGATCAGCTCGGTTCTTTGTGACCGCCTGGAGGGGTGGGATAGGGAGGGTGGGAGGGAGACGCAAAAGGGAGGGGATATGGGAACATATGTATATGTATAACTGATTAAATTTGTAAAATAAAATAAAAAAAATTAAATTAAATTAAAAAAAAAAAAAAAAAAACTTGGCCACTTGAAACAAAGCTAATGGACTATGTCTGTAAAGTGGAATTTCCCAGGATCCAAGTCTTCAGGCTTATACAATATAAGCAGTGCTAGTCACCAGATTTATAGTTTCTTTGACATGGAAATTCACAAAGCAAGGTTGTCTCATGTCCTACTGTTCAACTATTCCTAAACCTCAGAGTAAAATTGGTCAAAATTCCAAGTTATGGAAAATTGTAAATAATTTACAAAATTGAGAAATCTGGTATTTGGAAGAGAGGGACATCCCTCAATCCCAGGGCCTCTTGGTTATCTAGAACTATTATGGTTTTGCTTTAAGATCTGCTTTCTTATCACTGTGTGTGGATTTATTGTGGATTTATAGGTAGATAACATTTGCAAACTTGATAAGCCCACTTTTTTCCTGTAATTCTGTTTTTCCCATGGAACCCCAGTTATTACTCTGAAAAAAAAGGATTATAACAACACTTTTTATCATTGGCTCATCACAAATATTGTTACTGGAATGCTTGCTTCTTAACAATCATTCTAGGCACTTAAACATGTCATGTTCAAAGCACATCAGCTTTTTAAAAGGGCCCCAATATGTGGTTATGATGATAGATTAAAATAAATCACATGCCTTCTAATGTAGAACCTGTTTTGTCTTTATGAGTTTTACTCTTCTGTTGTTGATGTTTTGTATTAAGTGCACAACTTATGTACAGATGGCAACAGTAAATAAAACCCAGGAACTGGAGTTCTCTGGATGGTTTGTGTGAAATAGAATCAAGTATCATCACCATAGGAATAAACGATTTTGTTTTTCCCTTGCAGAAAGAATTTAACAATGACTGTAAGCTGAAGGAGAGGATTGAGGAAAACGGATACAATACCTATGCATCCTTTAACTGGCAGCACAATGGGAGGCAAATGTATGTGGCATTGAATGGAAAAGGAGCTCCCAGGAGAGGACAGAAAACACGAAGGAAAAACACCTCAGCTCATTTTCTTCCAATGGTGGTACACTCATAGAGGAAGGCAATGTTTGTGGATGCAGTATAACCAAAGGCTCTTTAACCAGGCATAGTTGGTATTCTTCGTGAAGATAGTAGCTCAAAAGGAAAAGACACATTGCAAGTATCTGCTTGGTTGAAAGAAAGGAAGCCTTTGAAGGTTTTTGTACTCTCTGCTGACATATGATGTTCTCTTAATTAGCTCTGTGTCCTGCTTTGTAATTGAGATATAAGCAGATCAGATGGGATGGAAGTTATTCCTAAGTGAACAATATTGTGGCCGAGTTTTTGGGTTAAGTTTTTGTTTATGTTTTTGTTTTTAACCTCTGAGATAGAACTTAAAGGACAAGGAACAGTCTGTTGAATGATCTTCGGGAAAGTTATTTATGGAATACGAACTCATATCAAAGACTTTCATTGCTCATTCAAGCCTAATGATTCAATGAGCAGTAAGACACACAAGCATTTACTGGAAAGCACTTGGGTCATATCATATGCACAACCAAAGGAGCTTTGGGCGTGGCATCATGGAAGAATTGGATAGGATTAAAAAATATAATCATGGTAGTGTAAAACTGTTCTAACAAAACAAATAGTATGGTATGCTTGTGCATTCTGCCTTCATCCCTTTCTATTTCTTTCTAAGTTATTTATTTAATAGGATGTTAAATATCTTTTGGGGTTTTAAAGAGTATCCTCATCAGCTGCCCTCTGATTTACCTTTTCTTTTTCTTTAGCACATCACATGCATGTTCATGACAAAGTGTTTTTAAAACTTGGCAAACACTTCAAGAGTAGGAGATAAAATCGGGGAAAGAGTGTGAGTGCCCCATGTGTTATCAGTTGACTTAATCTGCACTTCTGCCATAAGAATCATCAACAATAAATATGACAGTGCTATGGCATGGCTTGATTGAGAGATGTTTGCCATCATTTAAAACCATACATCACTCCTAAGGCTTCTTTTCCTAAGAAATAGACCAGAAGGCCAAATTCTCCTTTTTCAATACATCAGTGGGTCTCCAAGATATTAAAAGAAGGAAAATTGTTACATACATTTTAGTAGCCTAGCCTCATTATTTACTAATGAGTTTTTGGCTATATGTCACAGTGGTAAGTGATGAAGAGGCTGTCTGCATATATAAGAACACTTTATAAGTCTCACATAGTGAATCTCCCCCAAAGGAACTATCAAAGAATTTGGTATGAAGTGCAACCCTCCAAGGGGCTTAAACTGAGCAAATATATTCTGGTATATGTGTAACCATATACTGAAACCTGTTCAAGCTGTATGATCTAGTCTTTACAAAACCCAATAAAACTTATTTTCTGTAAATTTAAAGAGCTTTGGAAGGTTCCATAATATAACCTTGTTGAAATTCATTTTGTTAGAGCAGGTATAGAAAACAGTACATAAGAGCGTACCAGTCATCATCACATAGTATTCCACTAAATAAATACATAAGCCTTATTTGCAGTGTCTGTAGTGATTTTTAAAAGTGTAGAAAAATACTATTTGCTCTAAATACTTTAAGTGATAACTATAAGATTGTATTGATGCTGCAGTTTTACCTTCATATTTCTTGTTTTGAAAAGGTCTGTTTATTTTTATTGTTTGGACACAGTATTTTGGTACAAAGGAAAGACTCACTAAATGTGTCTTTTTACTAAAGTTTAACCTCTAGAAAGACTGGTGTGTTGTGATCCTCTCTAATAACTTAATTGTGTCAATGCTTTACCAGCACTTCCAGTTAATCTGTTATTTAAGAATTAGCTTTATTAAGAAACTTTCCCATAAAGTAATCCCATAAAAGGTCATATTTTTCTTATTCCTTAAAAAGCTGGGATTTCAAAGAAAATGCATTTGAGGCAGAGTGTTTTGCCTTATGACTAAAGTTGCATTTTATGGTACTTGGCTTCCAACTTGCTTTTTGACAAATGGGATTCTAAAAATGTTTAATTTTGTGGTTGGAATCTGTTAAAATTTAATTGGTAACTGAGTCTGAGAGCTATAATGTAATGCATTCCTATGAGAACTAGATTATCTTTAATGTTTTATTTTAAAATAATAATTGCACCTGACACATGAACATGGACCACCCACAAGCAAAATTAAATGTTTGGTGAGACAAATACAGTATTAGATGACCATGGTAACAGCAAATAGGGCACAAACTGGATTCGTATTTCACATAGCCATTTAGATTACCAAGAGACTATGTGTAAACAGTCATCATTATAGTACTTACAACAGTAAAACAGCTTCTAGCAAAATGTATCAAAGCTTGCAGAAGCCAAAAACAGAAAACATTTCCTTCACCTCTCCCCTGACTCACCCCCAAAACACACACATTGACAGAGAGAAAGACAGAAACCGTTTGGTAAGGAGTATTGAGATTCTCCACATTTAAAAATGGCATCTTTGCTTGGTATTGGGTTAGAATTCTGGTCCTCTTTGCAGCTGGACTGTGCTACTGAAGGAAAAGCAGCTCCAGTCCTAAATGTCATATGTTTAAAAAGAAAATCATGATTTTGGGGGTTCTGTCTCTGTAGGAAGTGTGACCCCTGGCTACAAAGTCAAGGTGTGTCAGCCACAAATGTTTGTCCATCTGAGTGTTGATTTCGAGGAGACTCCTCATAAAGATATAGATTCCCTCCCTCCTCCTACCTCCCAAAAGGCTGAACAGTGTATAGTATGTTACATTAAATGAATCAATAAAAATGCTGGGAAAAAAAATGAAAATATTGCGCTTGTTTGTTTTATTAGCCTAAAACTATACCTGGTAATAAAGAGAGAAGCTCATGTGTTGTGTGCTTGGCAGGATGTGGTTAAGTGCCCCACAGGCCCAAACAACACAACAACAGAAAAAAAATCACTCAAACATTTGTAAGGTTTCTTTAATGTTTTACATGTGTGAGTCAGCTATCCCTACTCTAATAACAACCAAATGATTTCAATTTTTCCTAAGTATTCAGGTCCACCTAGTTTGCTCAGTGGATAAAGAAGGATGAATTAAAAACAAGGATGGCTTGTGAAATAATGAAAGACTTTTGGAGGAAAGCCAGGAGGCTGCAAAATCTGATTTCAAGGGGATAGAGTAAGCCAATGAGTTTGATTTGAAAAGTAGAGAGAAAAAAATACATAATAATGCAAGTTGAGTCCAGGGTCCAAGCAAGGTTGTGGACACTATTTAAATAGATCATCATTAGTATGCACAGTTCTAATAATTTGGATGTTTCTTAATTCAGGTTTTATGATTATTCAGCAAAAATAAAAATTACTCTTGCCTTATCAGGGAATGTTTTAGCTGTTCCAAACTTTGTTTAAATAAAGATATTTGTAGGAAGCCATGAAATATTTAAGAGAAGATATCTAGAGCATTAGAAGTAACACATTCACATGCAAACAAGTATCCTGTTGATTAAGGATTTTTGTCTGTTTCACTAGACAGGACTTTTTTAACTTAAATTAAGCTGTAAGAAAAAAAGAGGCGTATTTTAGAAAGATACTGGAAGGAAAATGGCAATTCTGAGTTCCACCAGAACCGAGACATGAAGCAACTAAAATCCTCTTCCTCTCCGGTACTCTTACCTCTGATTGGCTTTATTTGCTTGGCTACCGCTTGCCTCCAATTCATTTCTTCCAACTCCAAAGCCCAAAACCCCATACCTCCTTTTCTCAAGATTCCAAAATGGAAACATCCAAGGTATACCTCTTATTGGCTAAGTTTGGATAAGATACCAACTTTCAGAGGAAACAGCAGGACAAGGCATATGGGCACTATGGTTGGCCAAGCTTCAGTTACATGATCCAGAGCTACACCGTGGGGATTTTGGAACTGGAACTGGAACTGGTGAATAACAGTGTACCAAGGAAAGGGCGGTGCAGGACAGGTGTAAAAACAAAAACAGTTCTTAGCTACATCTATATAAATGAGACTACTGACAATCTTGCATTTTTTGCTAATTCTAATTAGGCGTCATCTTTTTCTTCAAATCAGAGATATCAAGATTTTTAAGGACATTTTTTAAAAGGGAGAGATTGTGTTCATTTTGTTTTGTACTAAAGCCAAGAATAGGGCCCTGAATATAGGCACGCTCACTATAATTCTGCAAACTGGTCATTGAGATGAATGCAAGTTTGCACTGAATCAAAAGGTGGTTCTCATACTAAATATCAGTCTATATCACAACATGATATTGTAAGTATTTCTTTATATTTATCCCAAGAGTATGTACTAGTAGTTTCAAATATATCAACATGAAGAGAAAAATCTGAAACTCAAATGCCATTTGTTTTTTAAATTGTAAAATAAAAAAGAAAAAGTGAAAATGTGCTCTATGTCTCTCACTATGTCTTGTATTATTCAATATGAGAGAAAAAAAACTTTATAACATCAATATCTATTTTCTTCAGATGATTAGAAAATAATAAAACACAAAATGCCCTTGTAAGTGAATAATCTACTGAAAACACCTTTACAAAACCATATTAAAATGGAATAATCATGATCAAACTAATGAGATCAAAGGAACTGGTCTCATTCCTAAGTGACTACTAATGAACATTTCCATGTGGCTGTTCCATGATAGCAGCTAAAGGCAACAATTCCATGCTCAAAGAGAAAAGCCATATGCCAACCATCTATGCATGTGGCATGTATTACCTTACATGTTTTTATTATCCTCCACAAAAGAGCCTATGTTCATGTTTTAATATAGGCAATTGCATCCTCTAAAGATGAGAACAGCAAATGAAGAATCAAGACATCCCATGTTCCTCATTACAACTGTAAATTGAGCATAGGCCTTCATACAACTTAGGCAGTGACCCCAGTTGTAGAATAACCAACTATGGTAAGGCCTTAACCCTCCTAAAGTTTGGTTTTAATTACTTTATACACATCTTAAATGCCTACATAATCTCACAATTTTTGAAATTATTTAGTGATAATTTCTGTGGTCAATTTAAGCTGCTGACAATACAAATATTCTCAGAGAGGTCTTTCAAGGAGCAGTAAATTAAAATCAGTGTTTCGTGAGGTATTATAAATTAAAAAAAGACTACTTCTTATGGTTAAAGGAGGCATTTGGGTTAAGGGTTATCAATTCAACATTAAAAATATTTTAACATCTGGTATTTAAACACCAGACTTTTCAATTGCCATTTTTTCCATGACACTATCAATATGTTAAACAATAATATTTAAGCCAATATCTATAAAAATGATATTAAAATATCTGTTTATTAGGGAGCTTTCCAACTGAGAAAAGTGAAAGAGAAATACTGACATTGTATTGCAAATAAGTAAAGATACAAACATCTTACTTGTTTTCCTGATAAATTGAAAATTGGATGTAAAATTCATTTTACAATGCAAGCTTACCCTCATGTAGGAAACAAATGAAACTAAGTAGTATTTTTTTTTAAATACTAGTATTTTGGGGACTTCCCTGGTGGCGCAGTGGTTAGGAATCCACCTGCCAGTGCAGGGGACACAGGTTCAAGCCCTGGTCCGGGAAGATCCCACGTGCTGCGGAGCAACCAGGCCCGTGTGCCACAGCTACTGAGCCTGCGCTCTAGAGCCCGCGAGCCACAACTACTGAAGCCCGCGCATCTGGAGCCCGTGCTCCGTAGCAAGAGAGGCCACCGCAATGAGAGGCCCGCGCACTGTGGCGAGGAGTAGCCCTAGCTTGCCGCAACCAGAGAAAGCAATGAAGACCCAACGCAGCCAAAAATAATAAATAAATTAAATAAATTTTAAAAATATATACTGGTATTTTAAAGTCAGTATCTGCGATCCTTCCCCTTCATCCTACCCTAGGAAAGTTCTGCATTCCATCCTCCAAGATCTCCTAAGAAATAGTCAAATCACCATATTTCAACTGCAAGAATTTATCTTTCTTTCTAATTTTTGACTCCAGGTGACATTAAATAGCTATGTCAAATCTATTTCCTTATTAGACTCACAAGAAAAATATAGACTTTATTTAAACTAATATCTATTTCAGCTGTATCAAATGACTATAGACTCCACAGTAATATTAGTAGAGATTGTTGGAGACAATATTGAGTACCTGAAATTATTGTTGCACACTCCTATGGGTTTTTTTAAGTTATATTTTCTCCATGATTCCCTAGTGATAAAATTAATGGTTCAGAATCATTTAAGTTATTAATTCCTACTACTGGGAAAAAATTAAAACGAAATTTAAACATAGGCCCTAGTAAGGTTTGACGTCCCAGTATCTTAGAATGTGGCCTTATTAGGAAATAGTGTCCTTGCAGATGTGATTAGTTGAGAGGAGGTCAAACTAGACTAGGGTGAACATCTAACCCAATATGACCGATGTCCTAATAAAAACAGGAAACTTGAACACAGACATGCACATAGGGAGAACACCATATGAACATGAAAGCAGAGATTGGGGTGATGAGTCCACAAGCCAAGAAACACCAATGATTGCCAGCAATTCACTATAAGCTATTCTCCCTCATAGTGCTCAGAAGGAATCAACTCTGCCAATACCTTGATTTCAGACTTCTAGCCTTCAGCACAGTGAGACAATGAAATTCTGTTGCTTAATACAACCAGATGGTGGTACTTTGTTACGGTAGCCTGAGAAAACTAATACAGAGTCTGTAACTTAAGACCCTTAGAACTCAAGTTTAGGAGGTGCTCTGGCACATCTGGAACCATAAGGCTTTCTTGTCAATACAACAGAATTGTTTGACACTAACCTTCATATCAAGCAATCTCAACAAACTCCTAAACCATGTCACCACAAAATCCAATATACAGTTTTGCTTAATAAATCTTTACTTAATCAACACATAGATTTTTGTAATATACCCAGAATCATGTCACACTTTTCTATATAAATTTATTTTATAGTTTTCTCAATGACCCTAAATATGACAGAAATCAAATAAATACATCTGACTTAAGTCTCAATATGCAATTTAGATGAGTTCTATGTAGGCCAGAAAATTTAGTGATGAATAGATATTCTATTGAGAGTTCTTATAATTTTAAATGTTGACCTTCTCTGTTAACTAGAGAAACAACAAAAACAAAATCAAACTAGTACATATAAATATAAACCTATTTATGGCAGCCTCCAATTATTCCTGGTAAATTATAACAATTTTTACGAGTTAACATCTAAATAATTATATTTATTTCAAAAATATTTGGAATTAGACTATAAAGGAGACATGCCTATTAAATAGAATTGGCTAATATATCAAAATTTATATATATAAATAAATATTGCTCACTTCAGAGTAGAACATTAGGAGACTATATTTTTATTAATAATATTCTTCACCTTAGAAGTCAGCTGTTCTCTTACCCAGATCCTACCTCCTTCCAAGCATGTTTTGATCCAAGTGACTTTCCATTTCAACCCATGTATAGCAGTTTACACCAGAGGTAGTTACCTGGACACACACTAATTTATAACCCTAGCTTCCATTTTTTAAATCTTAATCTTCCCAGTAGAACTTCAGAGTCAACTTTTGAATCCAAATACACGACTGAATAGGTTCCTGTCATCCTACTGTGTGCAACTACAAGATGGGTGGGTAAAACGGGCGCTCTCTCCAAAAATTTTAGTAAATCCATCCAGAACCAATGATGTATAAAACAATGGAATGCTTGTGTTATGTACCAAAAAACTACAAGGACATTTTGTAACTATAGTCACATTTGCCAACCCTTCTTTCCTCATTTATTTCTCCTTCTCTGATCATTTACTGGCAAAGCCAATAATATGCAGGATTTCTACAGTGTTCAGTGTTTTATCCTCCTTTCTTTACCATCTGAACTTCCATCTTCTTTTGTACAATAAACAAGCAAAAAGCTAACAGGCCTTCAACAAAATGGATGTCTGCTACAGAGATAAAATCACTCTGGGATAACCCAATGCTAAACCAATGTTTCATGTAACCAAAGGAGTACCTGACATTCAAAATATCACAGATTAGTTCTGGGACACAACATAGTTCTGATTTGTTCAGATTTGTCTCCAGTATGAAATGCAGTAAATTAGTTGAAATTCTACTTTTACATCTTACTTTTACACCCTAATTTTGTAAGTGATAAAGTTGAAGTTCATTTTCTTTCCCAGAGCTTACTGCCAGGAAATGAATGCAGATCTCCTGATTCCAAAATTACTCTTCTCTCTATTATATGGGCACTCTACCAAAATTTTAAAAAAAAATTGATTTTTAAAATCAGATCCACACCATTTACAACCCAATTTTTTTCAATTCTTTTCAGAAATGTAATTCTAAGGATAATGAAGGTGTTTTATTTTAAATGACACGTTTCTCTTTACAGATACTCTTTTGGGAGGAATGGCATGTACTTTTCAATCAGAGAGACTATTTTTCAATCCTGGCTCTGCCACTTTCTAGCAGTGTAAACATAGAAAAGTTACCTCTTTTAAGATAAAAATGAATGAATAAAAAGCTTGGATAATAATTCATAACACTTGGGACAGTAGTAAGGATTGAATGTTACTATATTAGTTAACAGTCTTGTATAATGACCGGCAAGCAGTAAGTACTCAGTACATGTTGATTTTCTGCCTTCTTGCAGGTCGATGGTAAATATTTATAAAAAATTTCCTAATGTGTTAAACTAATGTCTGAGTCACCTTCAAAATCTCCACATTCACTCAAGAGATTACTTCATTACACAGATTTCAGGCTCAGTTTGTGTATTATTTCTTTCTTCCCAGGAAACATTTTTCTGACCATTGACTACACCATCAACGTATGTTAAAATCATGCTTCTCTCAGCACTGTGGATTACTGGGTCGTAGGCAAGCTCATGAGGAGGTACTTTGGTTTTGAACCTCAGTTTTCTCCCCTGGAAAGATGGGCTTTCTGAGGCATCAGAACGAAGGAGGCCAAGATAACTTACAAATGGACATAGCTTTCTTTCTTCAGTTATGGAGATGGCACTGTCTGTGGGAAGTTTGGTTTAAGAACCAAGAGGGACTAATGTTTTAAAATATTCACTTGAAACTAAGGGTACACACTATAAGCATGATAGTTTCTAGAAAAGTTATATATGTCTTAATATAGCAATGGTTTAGCAATATTTCAGCTTTTTTCCCCCCAATAAAGCCTCATTTTCATAGAAAATGAAAGTGATAGCTGTTAAACACACAGGGAACAGGGAGCACACACACACACACACAAAAACAGAAAAAAATATCTTGCATATTCTGCACTGTGCAGCCACCTATCTCCTGCTAAATTCTTAATATGTTTGTAAATAAATTGGGAAATGAGGGGAAATATGCCTATCATCTTTGTTTCCAAGACAACAATTCAGCTTTTAGAAACCTGCCTAGTTATCAGGTGGTGCACTGCTCAGATACCCTTCTCAGGACCTGAGCACTCATTCCCCAGATACTGAAAGTAAGTTGCATGCCCCTCCTCTATGGCAGCCACATCCAATGACAGCTCACTGTCATGTATAAAACCATTGTCCTCTTGCTCAATTACCAATAATTCAATGGGGGTCAGCCCTGTGGGACCAGCTGAAACATTTGTTGAGACTTCATCCCAGATCAACTTTTTTTACTCTGCCTAACCCTGCTTCCTTCACCCCACAGAGATGACCCAAGAGAACTCTCCAATAAACTTACTACATGCAAGTCTCCACCACAGAGTCTGTTTCCTCTGGAACTAGATCTAAAACATCCTATAAGTGCAGTTTGTTTGTTTTTAAGGTGGAGACTATTCAACAAAACTGTAACAAACCAGCTACCCCTTCTTCTGAATGATGGCTGCATCAGTTTTAACTTAAATAACATGTGAGTTTAATAAGTCCAATGGAGAAACCTAAAAACACACAACACTTCCTAGGAAAAAATTGATGAGAGAAGCAGCAGTTGTTAGGACTAGCTTGAGCCAACAGCATAGGAAAGTAAGAATGGGTTTCCCATCTAGTCCAGAATATGAACTAGAGGCACATGGGCACTAAGCTAATAGCCAAAATCAAGCAGAGGCAAAATGGAAATTTGTCTAAAATCTTTCCTTTTTATTTTATGAACCAGCAGAGAGAATGCCTGATAGATACAATTCTGTTTTGGAAAACCTAAGTTAGAAAAGTATACTTTTCTATATAAAAGTATATATATATATAAAAGTATACTCAGGGGCTTCCCTGGTGGCGCAGTGGTTGAGAATCTGCCTGCTAATGCAGGGGACACGGGTTCGAGCCCTGGTCTGGGAGGATTCCACATGCCACGGAGCAACTAGGTCCGTGAGCCACAGCTACTGAGCCTGCGCGTCTGGAGCCTGTGCTCCACAACAAGAGAGGCCGCGATAGTGAAAGGCCCGTGCACCGCGATGAAGAGTGGCCCCCGCTTGCCACAACTAGAGAAAGCCCTCGCACAGAAACGAAGACCCAACACAGCAAAAATAAATAAATAAATTACTAAACTCCTACCCCCAACATCTTCTTAAAAAAAAAAAAAGTATACTCAAACATTTCAAATTGAATATTCCTAAATGTTTCCTTACAGGAATAAAAAATGTCCATGTAAAGGGTAAATGAGAGATATGTAGGTATATGAACTTCACATTAAGAGACTTTGTTTCTATTTATCATGAGTCTAAAAAGCAAATGATAATATTCTCAAGACTAAGAAAAGTTCCAGAGTAGCCCCTCCAAACAGTTTCTGGGACCTAAGTATTTGTATTTTTGTAAAGAAAATCATGGATAACAATTTACTATAATTTTTTCCAATGTGCTATGTTGAAATTCCATTACTGGGAACCTCAAACATCATTAACCAGGACAATTCCCTATTATTATGTTGGAAATGAAACTTAATTTTAGGTTTCCAGTTCCAAGTCCCAAGTGGGAACTAAATGTCACAGAACAAAATGTCATGCAATGAGATCGGATACTAAAATATGTGACAGTAACCAGATGTTTCCCTGACAATTACCACACAGCAAAAGCCAGTCAAAGAAATGAGGTACAGCGCTTCTCACAAGTCAAAGGGCACTCCACACTGTTATTTAGCATGTTGGTATTTGTCAGTTTATATTCTGATGAGCACACCCTGAATGCCTCTGAAGAAATACAGAATAAAATGCAAAGTATGGTATTTCTATGAAAGACATGTTTAAATAAATTATTCAAATAGGTCTCAAATAGGACAACTCATGGTATCAGCAATATAACCCAATTCTCATTGAAATATGAAGTAGAAGGGAATAGGTCCTTAATTATTCTACTAAAAACCTCATTGCCATCATCCCTGCCCCAACGCCCTGCCATTAAGTACTCTATCATCTGTGAGGCATGAAAAGAGGCAAAAGGAGGAATAAGGGGACATATGAGACAGATATTCTGCTCAGAGATGAAGAAGCAAAATTAGAGTTGACAAAGAACAAGACCACCATTCCCCTTTACCTGAAATACTATTTATGACCCAGACCTTGGAGTTCCTTGGATTGGTTCCTCAACAACAAATTGCCAATTTTAGGAAGCAAATGATGTGCTTCAGGACAGAAATTCCTTTAGCCAGTTTTAACACAGAGGTAAAGTTACAGTGGCCAGTAGTGAAACCAAAGATGAAAAATAGAAACACTCCTCAAGCTCAGTGGAAATATCCAACCCTCCATGAGACAAGGGTAAATATTATTTTAATGGATTTATTCATTTAATGGATTAGAGGAAATATTTCAATAACCAAAAGTCAGAAATAGATACAGGGATTACAAGACTTTTGATGTAAAAATAAACTTAAATGAAAACAAGTCTTACACGTAGTCACAGGGTACAACTAACAGTTTGACCCAAGAAAACTTAGCACATATTTAAATCACCTTATATGTGCAATGTTTCTTTTATGGAGGCTCTAAAATATTATATGAGCTACTATATTTTTATATTACTTAATGAGTTTAACATAGGATAGGCTAAAAATCTTGGAAGTGTTTTAAGTTCTAATATGCACCCTTGAATTTTTTTGAAGATCTTGTTCTTTGTTATATGTAAGATATAACTGGGTGGCTAAAATACAACATGCTATACACAGGGTTTTTTTAAAATTATGAGTTTGCTAATAAATCTTAAAATATAAAAGTATACAATGTCCCTCTTTTCTCACTTTCACAAAAATAATCTTTGACGAGATGTGCACATTTGTCTTCAGCAAACTTGGGATGCAGATGTAGAAAACAAGTGACCGAGTCAATTAGGAGAGGAAAGGAAAAGACACTCCTCCTATACAATTCTGTGCAAAATTTTACTTGGTGCATTTGTTTTAATTGCTACATGGTATTCCATTTTATGAAAATATCACAATTTATTTATCCATCCTCAAACTGTTGCACATACAGGTTGTTTCTAAATTTTTATGACCACTGACACAGTAAATGTCTCATACACGTCCCTTGGTGTACAAGGTCAAAAGGTCTCTTCATTGTGTATCTAGAGATGGGTTTGAGCATCTTTGAATTTCTGCACACATTGTCAAGTTGCTCTCCAAAGTTTCTCCAAAAGATTTTTTTTTAAATTTTAATGTGGTTTGTGATTTCATATCATTTTAAAGAAATTCTTCCCATCTTAATGTTGTAAAGCTTTTCTCTTATAATTATTTCTAAAAGTTATGAAGATTTCTTTCATATTTATATTTTCAATTAATATGGAATGTATTTTTGTTAGTGTTGAATAGGGATAAAATTTCATTCTCTTCAATATGGATAACCAATGATATCTCTACGTACTCTAGGTCCACCTCTCTCATATATACAGGATGACAGTATATATTTTTCATCTATACCAAAAGGTGTTTGAAACTGAAAAGTGCATTATTAATAATTGTGCTTGGACAACAGGCATAAGTCCCAGGAATAGTCCCATGCAAACTGGGACATACAGCCATTTTAATCATAAATCAAATTCAATGTGTGGGTATATTTCTTGATTAGTTTTCTCTGTTAAAATTTTTGTCTATTCCTACAACTGCAACACACAGTTGTAATAATTAAAGGCTTATAATGCCAGATAGTTTCACGCAAGTTTTAACAAAATTTTAAACAAGATAAATCTAAGGTATAGAAACAATTTCACATAATCTCAACTTTTCAGATTGAGAAACATGTGCAGCACATAATATTGAGAAGGATTAGTATGCAGAACATATCAAGAACTCCTAAAAATTTCTAAGAAAATAAAACAAAAAGAGATCACTTCACACCCATCAAATTAGGAAAAATTTGAAATTCTGATAGCACTAAGTACTGAAGAAGAGTTGGTGAAATGGAAAATCTCATGTTCTGCTGGTCTCTTGGCAAACAGGGGAAAAGAGAGATCTATTTAGCTTCTTCATCAAAAATGTTCCAAGGTACCTTGTGGCCCTTTTCTATTCTATATGAATTTACAGATTATCTTGCTCCTCTGAAAACTATTTTGGCTCTTCTGAGTGATTTTCCTGCTCTCAGCTGGGTACATCACAACTTGCTTGCCTAAAAGAGTACCAGTGAATTTAAATTATGGATAATGTTGCTTTACTGCACCAAGGGATAAACATGCTGTAGAAGATTTGGTGTCAGAACAGCCTTAACAGAAAGATGCTAGGGGAAGAGTGTCAGTTGTCCTCCAGCATCACAATGCTCATTATTTTAAATTTGTAAACTTTTAATTTCAGATACTTGTAGATTCACATGCTGTTGTAAAAAAGCAATACACACAGATCTTGTGTGTCCCTTTACCTAATTTTCCCAAATAGTAGTATCTTTTAAAACTATAGGACAAATATCACAACCAGGATACTGGAATTAGAAGAGTCAATATGAGAGAACATTTTTATTGCCATATACATCCTTCATCTTGCCCTTTTATAGCCATGCCCACTTTTTCTCATCTACACCCCTTCCTTAACAACTGGCAACCACTGATCTGTTCTCTATTTCTATAATTCTGTCATTTCAAGAATGCTATATAATGTAATCATATAGCATGTAACCTTTTGGAAGGGGAGGAAATAGAAAGTGAGGAGGGGCAAGGGAGGGAGGTCAGGGAAGGGAAGAGAAGGAAAAGAGGAATTGGAAGCATCATTTTGGGATTTTGATTCAATTGTTGAAAATTCATAGCTTAATTAGGGGGGAATTAATTTTTTCCAATTGTCTCCTCCTCTTGTTTAAACAAGCTTTCTACCTCTTGTATATTTAGGTTTCCTCTTTTTAAATTACATTCCTGTCAATTGTCGTGACAAATTTGGTGAAGGGAAGACTGAAATTCTAAACTCAAGTAGCAGAGCATTTTCAATTGTGCTCCTAAATCACAGGAGAACATCAACAATTTCAATGACTATGCTGGTTACTGCTTCTTTTCTGTATAAGCATGTACTCTAGACTCAAAATTGAGTATCTCTTTCCTGTTCATACCCTGAACATGTCATTTACCATTCTCCTCCATGTTCACTCCTCCTCAGCACATTGTTCTCACAGCTTCTCAAACCCATAAACACATAGGACTTTCAGACTTTCTAGTCCTACTTTGTGGGACGCTTCCCCTAGGATATCTACATGGCTCACTCACTCATTTCCATCAGGTCTCTGCTTAAAGGTCACTTTTCAGAAAGGCCTTTCCCAACCACTCTATATAAAATATTTTTGTACATAGATTCGTTTTTCTGCATGGCACTTAATACAATCTAACATATATTTATTTGTTTAATCCCCAATGGAATTTAAGGTACATAGGTCAGATTCTTTTTTTTCCTCTGTTATATACCCAGAACTTAGACTAGCTCTTGGCATATAGAAGGCAAGAAAATATTGTCTGAGTGAATAAAAAAAGTATTTGCACACCCTTAGAAGTCTTGTATATCCCTAATGAGTGGGCATGAAGAGATTTTACTGCTGCATATATTTAAGGTAGGGAGATTTAGAGGAAAAGTTTGAAAACAATAACTGAATTAATGGTAAAACAAAGGGGAGAGCCCGAGCTTCAAGATCTAAAGCTTAAACTCCACCCCTCTCCCCCATGAAGTATCTGACAATTCCTTACTTGTGCATTATTATCTAAATTTTCTTTTATTATCTGCAATTTTTGCATTTGTTCAACCCACTGGAAATTTCAGTTTTTTAACATAAAATTTATAGCAAATGTTGACTTCCTCAAGTTAGGTCTAAATTACCCTAAGAACAAGCCTTCCCCACAGAATTTTGGCATTTCCCCTCCTGGCTCCAGTCAGATCCCAGAAGCCAAAAGGTGTTTCAAAGTGAAAAGTAACAGGAAGGGAAAATTAACCAAACTTCTGGAGCCTCCAAAACAATTGGTTTCAAGTTACATTTGCATTTTGGTGTGGATTAGTCATGAGAGGTGAAGGGGAAGGGTTATTATTTTATTCAGTCTAAGCATTCAGGTTTGAGATATTTCTCTGTTAAGCTTTCCTTGGAACTTCTTTGTTTAAATCTCTCCTGTTTCTTGCTGACAATTCATTTTTAACAAGGTTCTTCTTCATGTATGTTTAGAGAATTTTCTTAACGGGAGCTAGAACACATTTAACATAACCAGGATGGACCTAATTAAATAGGGGACAGATGTCGATCTTTCCACAACACATGGAAATCTTGTAAGATTTCTTTTTTTTTTTAAAGTTACTACATACATTTTATTTATTTTTATTTTTATTTTTATTTTATTATTATTATTATTTTGCATTACACGGGTCTCTCACTGTTGTGGCCTCTCCCGTTGCAGAGCATGGGCTCCGGACGCGCAGGCTCAGTGGCCATGGCTCATGGGCCCAGCCGCTCCACGGCATGTGGGATCTTCCCGGACTGGGGCACGAACCCGTGTCCCCTGCATCGGCAGGCGGACTCGCAACCACTGCGCCACCAGGGAAGCCCGATTTCTTTTTAAATGAGCATGAAATATGCAACAGACCTGTTGCCACCTATGTGGAATTACATTCAAGAATAAATATATATGATAGTGTACACACACATACACAATAATTTATAAAGGTACAGGAAAATAAAAAACACCTGTAGAAAATATTTTTCATGTTGTTATGCAGGTCAGCCTAAAACCAAACTTAGTGACCAAGTTTGAGAAAGAACGATCTTCCATTCCTTTCAGTAATATAGGAGTATACTGTACAATGATGAAAATCATTATCATTTTTTGCCTCTTCTCATTATTGCCCCCCCCTGCAACACACACACCCAAGATAAAGTAAGAGAATATATAGGTTTTCATAATCTATTTCACAGGTCTATTAAAGAACTAGCCTCAACAATCTCAATGTAGTAGAGAGAATATGAACATTAGAGTCTGCAATACATACATTCAAACCCCAACTCAGTCATTTATTAGCTGAATTCAGTGTCAGCTATGAATTATTGTAAAAGAGGGATTGTAATTTTTTTCTTGAATATTGCTATAAAGATTGGAAACAATACATGTAAAGCTCCTAGCACAGCTTCTGGATTATGGAAAATGCTCAATAAACACAAAATCATTTGAACTCTGAGGAGAACACCTAAAAGGGTTTTTTTTTTTTACCAGTTTTTGTTTCAAGTGAAAAATTAGTTTGCCCCCTAAATTTTTCAGTCACATACAACTTACATAATGTTAACACTGGAATACCTTAGAGATCAACTGGTTCAACCATTTGTTTTAGAGATAGTGAAACAGAGGCCCTGAGAAATTAAGTGATGGAGGGGATCAGACCTTGGCAGCCTGGATTTAAAGTAATAACAAAAAGTTCATTAAAACATGAAATTCATAATTCTATGACCTAGCATTTCATTTTTCTGGTATTATTTCTCCCAACTCTTTTCATATGGATATTTCTTCTCACGTATTGGAATTATAGCCTACACATAACTTTACAAGGTTTTTTTGAAAGCCTATGATTTAAGAAGTGGGAGAAGAAAAAAACGGAATTGAAGAAACACAAAAAAAGAATACTCTTCTGGGGGAATTACTGTTGTTTATAACCTTCAATTCTGGACAGTCAGTTGTCTTTACATTTATGGAACTCTCTTTTTCTTTATATATGGGTAAAAGGCCATTAGGATCTAATATCACGATCCTCCCCAGGGGTAGTGGAGAAGTAGTATGTACATGTTGATTGTGAAAAAGTTTCTTTGGTGATTCTCCATCTTCATCTCCCTACCCTCCATTGACAATCACAAGATTAATTCATAGGCTCTAGAAAGTGGGCATACAAGCCACAAAATGATCTGTGTGTTTCATATTATATCTTTTAAATGAAAAAGTAAAACGGAAACAAAGCTTTCCTAATACCTAACATACAAAGACCCTGTTGACCTCCCATAGGCCCTTTGTCCAATGGTTATGAGCACTTACAAGGTGAGGTGTCCTCAGAGAAAGAAGGTGGACAGTGATGTATTTGCTTTTAAAATATTAGCATACTGTGGAATTTATATGTGGCCAATTAATTAGATTTACAGGTTATATAATCTAGTTTTAATTAAACTAACTCTAACAAGATGAACAAATGGTTTTAAAAGATTTATATAAAAATTTCAGAATAAAGATAACATTACTAACAGAATCACAAACAACTAGAAAATAGAACTTGCACTTCTACTCTTGAACAAGCTTTAGCTTCCTTACAAGGTTAAAAACAATGACAGTGCAATCCAATCTCACATGGTAAACTAGCATGTAGTTTCTGAAAAAGTTTTAAAAAAAATCTCTTCAAAGTAAGGTTTTATCAATGAGCTTGAAAAGTAAAGCTTTTTAAGTAAATATATTTCTTATGTGGTAAGAATAATTTGAAAATAGAGGCTTGGAGATATTTCTATTGTCACATGATTTTATGTTGAAACATATATATTTATTACTTATAAAATTTCAAATTTCTGTGCTTAACTCTAACAAGTTGTGCCCGTGTGCATAGACACACACACACTGTGAATCCTTTTTCACTATTTTAATGTTCATACATTTGCCTCTAAAACAATCCTCCTCTTTATATTTTAAAATTTGAAGATACACATCAAAGAGTTCTTTCTTCCTATAACTTCACTATGAGGCTTTCTTTAAAGGTTTGACTTTTAGTCAAAATATAATTCAATAAAAAATGTGTGAGAATTTGTATTTATTCTCAATTCTTTGCTATAGGCTGTGAGGCTGTAAAAATTAAGGCCTTATGACTTTTGTCTTTGAGATGGTAACAATATAAAAAAGAAATCATAGACAAGAAAATAAACTTATAAAAGGTATCATGTGACAAATAATTTAATAAAGACATATTACAGAAAAGACTGGGTAAATTCTGGAAGAGGATCGTGGTTAAAGAATATTACAAACAGGTAAGATTTGAACAGGTGAATATTAGAGGAGAAGAAAGAGGAGAGGCAAAAAGAATAAATAGTGCCATCAAAGGAAGGAGGAGCAAGATACTAAGGGAAGGGAATGTTGGGATAATCAAGGTCTCATTTTTCACAATAGTTTTACCACATATGGATGTATGCCCAAGCAACTTATTGTTTAGTTAAGCTTACTTTTGAACTCTCTATGAAAGGAACAAAACTGTATGTACTGTGTTACTTTTTTTCCCAAATTGGGGTTTGAAACTCATCCATGTTGATAAATTGGCTGCAGTTAATTCATATCCATTGTTGCATAGTTTTATGAAGTATCACTATTTATTTATTCCAGTACAAAAGGATTTGGTTTTGTTTGTTTGCTTGTTTCTGTCTTTTGCTCCTGTAAACACATCTTCTAGTATACACACACCTAAGAGCAGAATTGCTGGGGTATGAACATTTACTATTTACATGGTTTTTCACACTATGGTAATAATTATACTCCCACAGTGTTCCCATCACAACATGTCCTCACCAACACTTTGAACTTTGAGAACTTAAAAAAATATTTTTAGTAACCTGATCCTGTGACATGGTATCTCATTGTTACCATTTATTAATAATCATGGAAAATAATTTCCATGATTATTAATAAAGATGAGCACTTTATATGTCTATAGGTCATACTTGGCATAAGGTCTGTCCTCAACAACTATTTCTTAAATTAGTGAATAAATGAAGAATCAAACAGCATTATGTGAATTCTATCAAATCGTGAATAGTGTTATAGCAAGATCTATTTTTCCTAGGGAGCCAAGAATTTTGAAAACCAAACTAATGTTTGGAAAATGTTGCTATGTATCTTTTAAGGTTATAGCTGATTCAGTAGAAACAAAGTAGAACGGTATGTTTCTTATTTAACTCTGATTTTTCCTTATCATTTATACTGGCTCTATAAGAATATTTGCTTCTAACTATAGAAATGCCCAGATAACATTACCCTGCCCTTAAATTTCTTAAACTTTGATAGGCATTGTAAGATTAGACTTACTAATTATTTAAGAAATATGTAGTTACAGATCACATGTTTATAAATCATGAATATAGATCAGTCATAATATCCTGCTCTATATCCACATGGAATCGCCCCTGATGTTCTGTTAAATCCAACATAGGTTCTAGCCATAGTGAACTTATTTCAGGTTTCTGAAGGTGCCATGAACTTTGTCACCTCCAGGTCTTTAAATATGCAGTACTTTCTGTTATTAATTCCTCCACCCCAACCCATCTTTCAGGTTCTGGGTCCATTTAGACTCTACATAACAAAAAAATATTTTTAAAATATTGACATTAAACCACTGTGGTAGATCCTTGCAATCACTTCCTCCTTTCCTTTTTCATGCAATCATATTCTAGTTTATCACCTTTCCCCACTACTCTTCGATCACATAAAAATTATGTAGGACGCTGTTATTTTGCATTTATATTTTAAAAATAATCTTCAGATGTTTTAACATCCACAGAGTCCAAGAAGCCAATAGACATTTTTATTATTAAAGACATATTTTAAAATAAAATTAATGGTGTAGTCATCAGAATCTTTTGTTTGTTCTTTATAACTTTAACATTTGGGAACAGTTATATTCTTACCACTACAAATTTTATATATATAGTCTAGAAGACTGTTTTCATAAATATATATTCAGTATTTGAATAAATCCCATTTGTGTTTTTCACCATATTTAATATACATGGTTTAAATAAAGAAGAAAATGTGTTTAGTTCACCATTTCAATGAAAGTAGTGAAAATAAATAGTAATTTCCAGAAAAAAAATAAAAGAATTGAGTCAGTAGAAATCTAACACCAGTTTAAATATTTTTACTTATCCAGATATGACCATATCATTCCTTACATACAAATAAGGCTGCCCTTATGAAACCAAAGCAATTTACTTGGTGAGCCATTTGTTTTGGTTTTCATTTGTTTCCCCCTCAAAATACAGTTAGGCATTATTACACATCTGCATCTATAGAATTTAATGTTAGAAATATGCAGTTTGAAAGTGTTGTTTGTATATACCATTTCAACCTTATTCTCTAAACATCTTTCTAGACGTAAAGGAAGCATCATTTCAGTACACTGAAGGCAGAAATGTGTTTCACTTCCATCCTTCCAAATTCAAATTCTTCCCCTAGACCCCTAGACCATGAGGTGGGCTGGGAAACCTCTTGGTACTTCATCACCTGCCTACCCTTGGAGAGAACGTTTCCTATAACTTCAAGTAATTATTGGGGTTGCCTTGCAGACACTAGCCATTCTATGCAAAGAGTCAAAACTAGGGTTTCAATCCTGTTCCAGGAACACCAAGGTTCACCCTTAACCTCTAGAGTTTCTTCCATGATGAATAACTTATTTTGGAAACAGTGTATTATCCCATGAGTAAAGGGGCATTGAAAGGAAACAGAGACAAAAGATACAGCTCTCTCTTGCCCTGAGTACTTAATGTGAGGTGCTGATGTGTTTCTTCAAACTGACCATCCTTATATATTCTTTACAAAATACTAACCCATTTAATATCTTCATTATATTTAATCTAGCGAAGCAATCTTTTTAGTCTGATTCTAGCATCCTATAAGAAATGCCTTTTTTTCAAAATTTTGAATATTTTGTATTTCAACAAAAATTATTGAAAATTACCAGTTAAAGCTAGATATGGAATTAGTTATTGATTTTATTTCATATCTGAAAATAGGGATACAGATATTGAAGAAGGAACAATATTCCTTGTACATTTACATATTATGTCAATACATCTTGCTATAGAAAGTGTTTCATTACTTCATTTGATATTCCTTGTATGTGTAAATTATAGCAATTTACACACAATTTACACACACATACACACATAAGGAAGCAAATCTTATTGGTTGAACAAAACCTATTCTTCTCTGTATTATATAATATTATAATTTCCATTAAAGTAACTTAACTACTTTAAAATATTTCTTGGATTTTTAAGATTTTTTAAATTATGCTTCCGTGTTTTAATTCTGTCAAGAATTTCATGAATTTTATTATTTCAAGTTACCAAGTAACTTTGGTGATTAGCAAATAATTTTGTGTTTTTGGTTTTGTTTTTGTATTGGATAACATTTTTACCATAGATGAGTAGCCTGTAAAATGAATTCGAAAATCTCTCAGCTGTGAGTCATTCCATCATAACTTGGACCTATGGATCCCAGGGAAAAAAGAATTTAGCTATATAGCTAAATTCAATAGCTTGTAGCTTGTAGAATAATTAGGACACTTTAGGTTTTGGAATTTCACTGGATCAATTCCATTCACTAGTTAGAATTTTAAAACGCCATCTTTCTTGTAACCTCTCTCACATTGTGATATGAGGTGAATACAGTCCACCTATGACCAATAATTAAGACAATCCACTATTGTGTGAGAACTATCAATTGAACACCTACTGTGGACTTGACACTAATTAATTTTGTCTGATTTTTAACCATTTCTCTCTTAAGAGTTTCTCCAACCACTCCTATTTAAGAATATGCCTAAATAACCCATTTCTATTTCCTGAACTTGATCTATCCAGGTGACACAAAGATAGAGTGATGGGACTGAGAACAGCAAATTTAGAACCTACTGTGTTATCCCAGCTACTAGTTTTTGTTTTTGTTCTGCTTTTACACATGTTCCTAGCAAGTATTAATGCTATGGAAGAAGTATATGACAATTTTCTATTTTCATGGAACTATTAGTCTTGTTGGGAAGAGAAAGAATGGAAACAAGATTTATACATGTGAAACAGAAAACAAAATGTGAATCAGGTCTCAGCCTAATGTTAGGACCCCAGCTAGAATGTAAGTGACAAGGCAACAGGGACCTTGGCTGTCTTATTCAGCTCTCTGCTTAGGGCCTAGGACTGTGCCTGGTACAACACAAACTCTGTGTTCTGGACAGTCATTGATCATGACCTTGCTTGTGAATGTGGCAGCATGTGAAAGAGGGAAAGTTAGTTTGACACAGAGTGCTTAGAAAGGCTTTTGGAGCAAGGGTCCAAGCAGTCAAGCACATCTTTGATTCTTACCAAGCTGTTAACTGAGAACTAATAAACATTTTTAGTGATTAATAAACAACTCTCCTCAACCATACTCCACTGGCTTGCAAATCCTTAACCACATTTGAAAACCATTTCTGATTCTTTTCCTACCAACACTACTACTACTGTCATCCCACCAATAATGTTTAGATAACCTTTAATGCTTATGGTTGAAATATTTCCCTTCATGATCTTCCTGTACACAATTCTGTAATTTTTTCATTTAATATTTTTGAACTTCATTATTGGCAGGGGTATGATAAGGTACTGAGAGTATATATATGAAGGAGACACTCTTCATTCCTCAGTGACCTCAGTATGCTTAAAACATAATTGCCACACTGAATAATAAATGCTATTACAGGAAGAGGAAAAGCCAGATATTACATGGGACCTACTGTGTTCCAAGCTTAGAATCAAGCAATATGCTACTGCTTTCCATGATCTTGCAAGCTAGGTTCTACAATATTTAATTTTACATCTGAGGATTCTGTATTCACAGAGGCAGAATATCTTCCCGAAGCAAGAACTTGTATTCCTGGGATCCACACGTCATGGTGCTGACTACATTATTCTACAACTTGCATTTCCAGAACCCAAATACCATCATTCTGATTACTCCATATTGTTCTGCCTCTTCCATCAGTCTCTTTCCTATCCCTCCCCCTCTTATCCCCTGGCATATCCTCTGGCATGAGGAATAATTACCTAAGCTTAGATACTCTTTGATGTTCTTAACTTCCTAAAATTTCTTCTCATGATCAATGAATCCTTATAATTTTATATAGTAACCTCCTATTCTGTGTTTTAAGGAATGAAGAATTATTATCGTGTTATGGGAGATCTAAGGCACAACTCAAGCTGATTCAAATTGTGTTTTACTGAAGGTGAAATTAACAATAGGATATGTTCCCATAGCTATTACAAGACTTCAGGAAATTTAAATACATCCCCTTTGGCCACACAAGAGCCTTCAGTCTAAAGAAATATTATCAAAGTGATGTTTTTTTCCTTCAAATCTGCTAATATGGTTCAAATCCTTAAATTCAACAGTAAAATCCTGTTAGAATTTACATATATTTTTATTGGTTTTATCTGAATCAAGATCACCAGATTGTAACTTATTAATAATGCAGTCTGCTAATTAGACCCCCAAACTTAAATCGTCAGTTCAAAATAACCTTGTAAAAACTAATAGATGCTATTTATGTGCACTAAGCCTTGCCTCTGATTTTATAAAATTCTTTTTGCAGTGGCATCATTCATATAAAAGAAATAATGTTTTTTAACTTTTTTCTTCTTCTCCTTTCCACATTTGTGGTAACTGTTCACTTTTAGTTATTAATATTATAATACAGAGAGTGTACTTCTCTGAACAATGGTGTGGCTACTGTGGTAGAAAAACATGAGAATTTGCTTACAAAGAATTAGCCACCAAAGCAAATAAACTGGTTTTGAACTATAAAAGCTGCCCCCAAATTGTTTCTGGGCTTTTTGACCTTGTTTTTCCTTTGGGTAAACAGAATTCAAGGACATGAATACCAACAATTGCTGATATAAAGTTCTTAGACTTTACTTTATGGATCCTTTCTTTCTGTTTCTGAGCTGATGTTACCACTCCAGAGGGTAACAACAATCTGATACAAACCCTCAAGGTCAGTCTCACCTCCTTCCAGCTCAAGTACGTTTTTAAATTATTTTGCCAGAACATCAGGAGGCTACATATTCTTTTATCTTTCTGGCAAAATTTTATATTTTAAGTGGTTTATATATTTAACTTATCATTCTTCTCTGAAACAAAGAATTGGGGAGTAAAACTGGCCATGAAATTCAAAGTCATTGAATAGTGATGGTCTTAGCCCATGTGACAACTGCCTTCTATTGTTGAAAATAATAGTTCTTGTCAATCTGTGTTACATATAACAACTGTTGAGTTGTCACTGTGTCATTAGAGATTTGAAATAAGACTGAGGGTATGTTGAAACATGAGAAGTCCAACCCAATGAATAAGTGATTTTCTTTGAGGGGCTATGAAAATTCATGCCAAATCCTAACCAAGCTTATTAATGACATCATGTACAAGGAAAAACAAGTTAACTTTACTCAATTAATGAATGGCCTGTCATTAGGTAAACTCTTCTAGGTTTACAGTTCAATTTCAAATTGTTCATTATTAGTATGTACAAATACAATTGATTTTTGTATCCGGTGCCTTGTTAAACTCACATTTTAGTTCTAACACCTTATTGTTGATTCTTTGTAGATTCCTCATAGACAATAATGTTATTTCTGAATAGATATTTATTCCTTTCTCTCCATTCTGTACAATATTTATTTGTTATTTACTTTACTTCCTTCTTGATTTTCCTCATTGAACAATTAGGACCGCCAGTATGATGTTAAATAAGAGTGATGGTGAGAGTAAGCATACTTTCCTCTTTCCCAATCTTAGAGGGAAAGAATTCAGTCTTTCACAATTAGTATTATGTTAGCCCTATTTTCTTGGTTGATTCTATACTGGGTTGAAAACAATAAATTATTCTTATTTTATCAAGGTTTTTAACACAAATGGATGTTAAATTTTGTTAAATACTTCTTCTGTATAAACACAATTATATGGATTTTCTTCTTTAGTATACTGATATATTGATAACAATGATTTTGAATGTTGAACTAACCTTGCATTCCCAGGATAAATCCCACTCAATCTTGGTGTCATAATATTTTTTTAAGTTGTTGAATTTAATTTGATATGCTGTTGAGGATTTTTGCATCTATGTTCATGAGAAATATCAATCTATGGTTTTCTTATAGGGTCTTTGGTTTTGTTAAAAAGGTAATTCTGACTTCATAAAATGAATCACGAAGTGTTCACACTCTTCTTCTGTGTTCTGGAAGAGCTTGTGTAGAAATGACATTATTTCTTCCTTGAATGTTTGGTATAGGTTTTTAATATCTAAATCGATTCCACTCCACTAAACATAATTTGAAGTCAACAATTTCATGTAAACCAACACCACCTGTATCAGAAATGCTATGTGACAAACAGCTTTTGGGAAGAATCCTCAATGTTTTAAAGATGTCACTTCTTAAACTGACTTTTGGAGTTATTTGTCTAAATTTTATTGGACTTTACAAGGAATTTGACAAGTTGAATCTAAGTTTATGTGCACAAAAAAAGAATAATCAAAGCATTGCTAAAGAAGGATAAAAATATGATATGTTGTGCCCCATGAAATATCAATGTTTATTGCAAAACTGTAATAATTAAGTCAGTGTGGTATTTGCATAGGATAGACAAATTGACTAGCATAAACAGAGAGGAGAGAAACAAACTCCTACATATAAGGATACAGGAATATGAAACAAATGACAGAAATGGATTATAACTCCCCTGAGGAAATGTTGAGCCCTTAAAAAAATAAGTTCTAGGACCACTGATGATAAGACTATATGGGAAAACCAAAATTTCTTTCTTACTTGTGCTATTTATAAAAATTAATTTCTAATGGGTTAAAAACTAATATGAAAAGAAAACTTTAAAATTTAAAGAAACCATAGTAGAATACCCATGACCTTGAGTAGGAAAGAATGCATTAAATTAGATACAAGGAAAAAAATTCTAACAAATAAAGTAGGTCGATTAATAAGATTACATTAAAATTAAGAATTTCTGTTAGTCAAAAGACATAAAGTAAAAAAAAAGATACAGGTAAAATTGAGACATGTTACTTGCAGCAAAAACTAACAAAGAAACAGTACAGCCATAATATATAAAAGACTATAAAATGATAAGATAAAATGGCCAATAAGAAAATCATCAAAAATGAAACAGACCTTCCCCACAATAGTGAATATAAATGTAAATATACAAAAAAAGAAAATGTACATTCTCAGTAATAATCACATAAATTTAAAATAAGACTACGAGACACCATTTTATATTCACTACATTGGCAAGAACTAAGAAGTCGAATATTATCCAGTACTAGAGTGCAATGAGGACGGATCAATAGGAACTCATACATACTATCCATGGGAAAGCAAATTCGTTATGGCATTTTGGGAAAATAATTAGGCACTACCTTGTAAAGTGGAACTTTTTATGTCTTAAAACAGTGATTTCACTTCCAGAGAAATGTTTGCACATGAGCACCAGAATGCATATATATATTCCAGAAAATATGTACAGGAATCTACAGGGAAGCAGTATTATTTATAATTGCAAAACAACAGAAACTGAAATGCCCTTCAGCATCCACAGGTAAATGAATAAATTATGCTATACTCACTCGGTAGAACAATATAGAATGAATTTATAGCTATACACAAAGCCACAAATAAATTGTAGAAATACAATATTGATAGAATAAACAAGCCTTAGAAGACAATATATGATAACACTGTTTTTTATAAAGCTCAACTGGCTTAGGGATTCATACATGGTAGAAAAACTACTTTTTAGAGCAAGGTAGTGATAATATTCAGGATAGTGGTTGTAGGAGGAGTAACGGATTGTGATAGGAGAGGAATACATGAGCCTTCATTGATTTTGATTTCATACCTGAGTACTTTTTATTATGTTACATAATTAACCTACTTTACATATATATTCTTTGGTTTATATCAATTATATAATTTAACAGTTTTTAAAGATTAAATAAGGTTATGTGTGTATGTGTGTCTATGCACTTTTAGAAGGTTTACTTGTTATCTCAATAACATGATTTAATCCTACGCAGAGGAAATGAGCAAATGACCAAATTTCCCAGATTCCTCCAACCCCTTACAATAAGTGATGAGAAAAAGAATTTCCATCTGGATTAAGGGCTCAATGACGACAATGTGATTCACTCCAGCACTGTACCACTCCTGCTAAGAGACCCAACTCCTCAGCCTGCTCTAGCTTAGAGCTTCGGCTTCCTGTTTAGGGTTTCTGTTTCTATGGTTAAAGCAATGAAAATGTCAAAAAAGAAGCTTTATCACCAGGAATGAGCTCAGTCTTTTTGTCTCTCCAACCCCTCCCACAAAAGAGAAGCAAATAGATCACATAAGTTTAAAACTCTGAAGGTAAACAAGGCCAATGCATTCCATAATCCTACAAGCCATCCATTAAATAAGTAAAATCAAAACAAACAGATGAGGGAAAGAAAAGAGACAATGCTTGACTAGTTGCTGAAATTCTTCTATTTTTGACCCTTTGAAGTTCAAGACACATTTTTAGCTTTTAGATAAACTTGTACAACAACTGGATGCAGATAAAATGACAATATAATCCATCTTATGAGATAAATATTTTTTCAAAACTGTTCAATTTTTTAGAAATACTTTGAGCAATCTATTGACATTCCTGTGGTCAAATTATTATGGCAATAAATATGATGCAGATGATATGTTAAGTGGTGTGAAGCAGCCCCTTCCAAGAGATGTTTTTGCCATGGCCTTGCCAAACCAAAGAGAGGCAGCCCTGAACCTATCACAATTCACACTCAAAACTTTCATCCATATCAACTGCATGATTATGGCAATCTTCATGAGCATGTGGTGGTTTCAACAAACTAGGAAAAAATCTTGTGAGAATTACTGTGAGATATATCTTTACTATAAAATTACTGAGCCATAACCCACTGGTCCAGTGTTACAGCAGAGATAGAACACAGAGCAATAAGGAAAAGGTAACTCAACTTATGTCTTAAATCATTTGAACACCATTAAGTGGATATACAGTAAGTCCCCTTCATACAAGTGAGTTCCATTCCAAGAGCATGTTCATAAGTCCAATTTGTTCATAAGCCCAACAAAGTTAGCCTAGGTACCCAACTAACACAATCACCTATATAGTACTGTACTGTAATAGGTTTATAAACTTTTCACACAAATAATACATAAAAAATAAAGAAAACGTTTTTAATCTTACAGTACACTACTATGAAAAGTACAGTAGTACAGTACAACAGCTGGCATACAGGGGGTGGCATCGAGTGAACAGGCAAGAAGAGTTACTGACTGGAGGAGGGAGAGGAGGTGGGAGATGGTAGAGCTGAAGGATCGTCAGCAATAGGAGACAGAGGGCAAGCCGCAATTTCACTCCTTCCTGACGTTGATGGCACAGGTTCTGGTTCCTTATTGTATTCAATTCTATCTACCCTCTTGAAAAAACGATCCAGTGATGTCTGGGTAGTAGCTCTTTTTTTCTCATCATAGATGACATGGTAGCACTGGATTGCATTCTGAACACGTGCTGCTCCAATCTTCGTGTACTATTCTATATTCGGGTCTTGTGCCTCAAAAACTAACAGCGCCTCCTAAAACAGAACTAACTTATGTAATTGGAAACGTGAACACATGTTAGCACCTTTGAAAGTTTGCAACTTGAAGGTTCGTATGTAGGGGACTTACTGGACTTCACAGCAACACTTATTTGAAAACTCCTTTTCTTGCCCATAAGTTTTCCTCATATACAGCTACTACTTTCATGCTAGTTTCTAAGAAAGGAAGGAAGGAATGAAGAAAAGGAGGGAGGGAGGAAGAAAGGAAGGAAGGAAAGAAGGAAGGAAGGAAGGAATGGAGGAAGGGAGGGAGGAGGAAAGAAAGAAAGAAGGAAGGAAGGAAGGAAGGAAGGAAATGTGAGAGAAAGAAAAAAATAGAGAGAAATTCTCTAAGTCTTGATCAGCCTTCTTTTCTACCTTCTCTTTCTCTTTCTGCTATGTAGGTAGCTCCTAAAAGGGAGGGGAAGGGAAAAAACTCAGTTCATAAGGCCAGAATCTTCTTTAGTTGTCAGCAGTAGAGAGGACTGTGGACAAATTTAAGTTAAACATTGTTGACTAAAGCTTTTTATAAGAATCCTTCCATATATTCTTGTCATCTAACCAAACTTTACCTAAACCACTTGTTCTCAAACTTGGCTGTGAATTTGAGACACTAAAGGGGCTTTCATTTTTCCCTCACTACTGAAGGATAATATTTTTTATATTATATATTCATATTAATTTAAGAATGCAATATATAGTCACACAAATATAAACACACATTTGTTTTGTTCAGATATATTTGATACACACTATTATGTAAGTTACAGGTGTATAAAATAGTGATCCACAATTTCTAAAGGTGATATTCCATTTATAATTATAATAAAATATTGGTTATATTCCCTAGGTTATACAGTACATTCTTGTAGCTTATTTTATTTATTTATTTTATACATAATAGTATAAATTTTTTTTTAAAAAAAATTTAACATCTTTACTGGAGTATAATTGCTTTACATTGCTGTGTTAGTTTCTGCTTTATAACAAAGTGAATCAGCTATACATATACATATAACCCCATATCTCCTCCCTCTTGTGTCTCCCTCCCACCATCCCTATCCCACCCCTCTAGGTGGTCACAAAGCACCAAGCTGATCTCCCTGTGCTTGCAGCTGCTTCCCACTAGCTATCTCTTTTAAATTTGGTAGTATATATAAGTCCATGCCATTCTCGCACTTCACACCAGCTTACACTGCCCATTCCCTGTGTCCTTAAGTCCATTCTCTATATCTGCATCGTTATTCCTGTCCTGCCCCTAGGTTCTTCAGAGTCAATTATATTTCTTTTTAAATTCCATATATATGTGTTAGCATACAGTATTTGTTTTTCTCTTTCTAACTTACTTCACTCTGTATGACACACTCTAGGTCCATCCACCTCACTACAAATAACTCAATTTCATTTCCTTTCATGGCTGAGTAATACTCCATTGTATAAATGTGCCACATCTTCTTTATCCATTCATCTGTCAATGGACACTTAGGTTGCTTCCATGTCCTGGTTATTGTAAATAGAGTTGCAATGAAGAGTGTGGTACATGAATCTTTTTTTTTTTTTTTTTTTTTTTTGCAGTACGCAGGCTTTCTCACTGTTGTGGCCTCTCCCATTTTGGAGGACAGGCTCCAGACGCGCAGGCTCAGTGGCCGTGGCTCACGGGCCTAGCCGCTCTGTGGCATGTGGGATCTTCCTGGACCGGGGCATGAACCCATGTCCCCTGCATCGGCAGGCAGACTCTCAACCACTGTGTCACCAGGGAAGCACCAATGACTCTTTGTGAATTATGGTTTTCTTAGGGTATATGCCCATAGTGGCATTGCTGGGTCATATGGTAGTTCAATTTTTAGTTTTTTAAAGAACCTCCATACTGTTCTCCATAGTGGCTGTATCCATTTACATTCCCAACAACAGTGCAACAGGGCTCTCTTTCCTCCACACCCTCTCCAGCATTTATTGTTTGTAGATTTTTTGATGATGGCCATTCTGACTGGTGTGAGGTGATACCTCATTGTAGTTTTGATTTGCATTTCTCTAATGATTAGTGATGTTGAGCATTCCTTCATGTGTTTGTTGGCAATCTGATATCTTCTTTGGATAAATGTCTATTTAGGTGTTCTGCCCATTTTTGGATTGTTTGTTTTTTTGATATTGAGCTGCATGAGCTGCTTGTAAATTTTGGAGAATAATCCTTTGTCAGTTGCTTCATTTGCAAATATTTTCTCCCATTCTGAGGCTTGCCTTTTCGTCTTGCTTATGGTTTCCTTTGCTGTGAAAAAGCTTTTAAGTTTCATTAGGTCCCATTTGTTTATTTTTGGTTTTATTTCCATTTCTCTCATAGGTGGGTCAAAAAGGATCTTGCTGTGATTTATGTCAGAGTGTTCTGCCTATGTTTTCCTCTAAGAGTTTGATAGTGCCTGGCCTTACATTTAGGTCTTTAATCCATTTTGAGTTTATTTTTGTGTATGGTGTAGGGAGTGTTCTAATTTCATTCTTTTACATGTAGTTGTCCAGTTTTCCCAGCACCACTTATTGAAGAGGCTGTCTTTTCTCCATTGTATATTCTTGCCTCCTTTATCAAAAATAAGGTGACCATATGTGCATGGGTTTATCTCTGGGCTTTCTATCCTGTTCCATTGATCTATATTTCTGGTTTTGTGCCAGCATCATATTGTCTTGGTTAGTGTAGCTTTGTAGTATAGTCTGAGGTCTGTGAGCCTGATTCCTCCAGCTCCATTTTTCTTTCTCAAGAATGCTTTGGCTGTTTGGGGTCATTTGTGTTTCCATATAAATTGTGAAATTTTTTGTTCTGGTTCTGTGAAAAATTGCACTGCTAGTTTGATAGGGATTGCATTGAATTTGTAGATTGCTTTGGGTAGTAGAGTCATATTTCACAGTGTGATTCTTCCAATCCAAGAACATGGTATATCTCTACATCTGTTTGTATCATCATTAATTTCTTTCATCAGTGTCTTACATTTTTCTGTATACAGGTCTTTTGTCACCTTAGGTAGGTTTATTCCTAGGTATTTTATTTTTTTTGTTGCAATGGTAAATGGGAGTATTTCCTTAATTTCTATTTCAGATTTTCATCTTTAGTGCATAGGAATGCAAGAGATTTCTGTTCATTAATTTTGTATCCTGCTACTTTACCAACTTCATTGATTAGCTCTAGTAGTTTTCTGGTAGAGTCTTTAGGATTCTCTAGGTATAGTTTCATGTCATCTGCAAACAGTGACAGCTTTACTTCTTCTTTTCCAGTTTAGATTCCTTTTATTTCTTTTTCTTCTCTGATTGCTGTGTCTAAAACTTCCAAAACTATGTTGAATAATGGTGATGAGAGTGGACAACCTTGTCTTGTTCCTGATCTTAGTGGACATGGTTTCAGTTTTTCACCATGCAGAATGATGTTGGCTGTGGGTTTGTCATATATGGCCTTTATTATGTTGAGGTATGTTCCCTCTATGCCTACTTTCTGCAGGGATTTTTTCATAAATGGGTGTTGAATTTTGTCGAAAGTTTTTCTGCATCTATTGAGATGATCAGATGGCTTTTATCCTTCAATTTGTTAATATGGTGTATCACATTGATTGTTTTGCATATACTGAAGAATCCTTGTATTCCTGGGATAAACCCATTTGATCATGGTGTATGATCCTTTTAATATGCTGGCAGATTCTCTTTGTTAGTATTTTGTTTAGGATTTTTGCATCTATGTTCATCAGTGATATTGGCCTGGAGTTTTCTTTCTTTGTGACATCTTTGACTAGTTTTAGTATCAGGGTGATGGTGGCCTTGTATAATGAGTTTGAGAGTGTTCCTCTCTCTGCTATATTTTGGAAGAGTTTGAGAAGGATAGGTGTTAGCTCTTCTCTAAATGTTTGGTAGAATTTGCCTGTGAATCCATCTGGTCTTGGGCTTTTGTTTGTTGGAAGATTTTTCATCACAGTCTCAATTTCAGTGCTTGTGATCAGTCTTTATATTTTCTATTTCTTCCTGGCTCAGTCTAGGAAGCTTGTGCTATTCTAAGAATTTGTCCGTTTCTTCCCGTTTGTCCATTTTATTGGCCTGTAGTTGCTTGTAGTAATCTCTCCTGATCCTTTGTATTTCTGCATTGTCAATTGTTACTTCTCCTTTGTCATTTGTAATTTTATTGATTTGAATCCTCTCCCTGCTTTCCTTCTTGAGTCTGGCTATTGGTTTATCAATTTCGTTTATCTCCTCAAAGAACCAGCTTTTAGTTTTATTGATCTTTTCCATTGGTTTCTTTATTTCTATTTCATTCTTTCTGTTCTGATCTTTATGATTTCTTTCCTTCTGCTAACTTTGGGATTTTTTTGTTCTTTCTCTAACTGGTTTAGGTGTAAGGTCAGTTTGTTTATTTGAGATGTTTCTTGAGGTAGTATTGTATTGCTACAAACTTCCCTCTTAGAACTGCTTTTGCTGCATCCCATAGGTTTTGAATCATTGTGTTTTCTTTGTCATTTTTTTCTAGGTATTTTTTGATTTCTTCAGTGATTTCTTGGTTATTTAGTAGTGTATTGTTTAGTCTTCATGTGCCTGTATTTTTTACAAATTTTTTCTGTAATTGATATCTAGTCTCACAGCAATGTGGTCAGAAAAGATACTTGATACTATTTCAATTTTCTTAGATTTACCAAGGCTTGATTTGTGACCCAAGATATGATCTATCCTGGAGAATGTTCCATGAGTACTTAAGAAGAAAGTGTATTCTGTTGCTTTTGGATGGAATATCCTATAAATATCAATTAAGTCCATCTTGTTTAATGTATCTTTTAAAGCTTGTGTTTCCATATTTATTTTCATTTTGGATAATCTGTCCATTGGTGAAAGTGGGGTGTTAAAGTCCACTACTATGATTGTGTTACTGTTGATTTCTTCTTTTATGGCTGTTAGCATTTGCCTTATGTATTGAGGTGCTCCTATGTTTGGTGCATAAATATTTACAATTGTTATATCTTCTTCTTAGATTGATCCCTTGATCATTTTGTTGTGTCCTTCTTTGCCTCTTGTAACAGTCTTTATTTTAATGTCTATTTTGTCTGATACGAGAATTGCTACTCCAGCCTGAGGCACGCTGTGTATTCTCCCAGGGAAGTTGTCCCTGGGTCATGGGACTCTGGCAGTGGTGGGCTGCACAGGCTCCCATGAGGGGATGTGTAGATAGTGACCTGTGCTTGCACACAGGCTTCTTGGTAGCTTCAGCAGCAGCCTTAGCATCTCATTCCCGTCTCTGGTGTCCACGCTGATAGCCGCGGCTCACGCCCATATCTGAAGCTCGTTTAGGCGGTGTTCTGAATTCCCTCTCCTCTCCTCCAAGAGACAATGGTCTCTTGCCTCTTAGGCAGTTCCAGACTTTTTCCTGGACTGCCTCCCGGCTAGCTGTGGCGCACGAGCCCCTTTCAGGCTGTGTTTACACAGCCAACCCCAGTCCTCTCCCTGGGATCTGACCTCTGAAGCCCGAGCCTCAGCTCCCAGCCCCCATCCGTGCCAGCAGGTGAGCAGACAAGCCTCTCAGGCTGGTGAGTGCTGGTCAGTACCGATCCTCTCTGCGGGAATCTCTCCACTTTGACCTCTGCACCCCTGTCGCTGCACTCTCCTCCGTGGCTCCAAAGCTCCCCACTCTGCCACCCCTTGTCTCCATGTGAAGGGGCTTCCTAGTGTGTGGAAACTTTCCTCCTTCACATCTCCCTCCCTGTGGTGCAGGTCCTGTCCCTATTCTTTTGTCTCTGTTTTTTCTTTTTTCTTTTGTAATGCAAAATTTTAAAATATCCATCAGATTCAAAAGGGGCATACCACCAAGAAAAAAGTAAACATCACTGGTCTAGGTAAGTAGTATATCATTTCTTACTGATTGACTAAATTTAAACATCCACTTACTGCTCCAATGCAAAAAATAGGAGGTAACATTTGTAGTTAGAGGAAAACTACAAGTTGTCATCAATTACTTGTTTTTTTTCTTACAAATATCCAGTCTCCTATACTATATAGTAATCTCCTTCCCCTCTGCAGAAAGACTTAGGTGTCTTCTTTAGGATAACTCCCCCAGAACAATGAACCTCAAACTAGGTTCGCAACAAGATTATGGTGACCTACCACCATCCACAATTACAAACTGCCCAGAGGATTCTGTTACAAAGCATAGTAGTTTAGTCTGGTTTAGTGTTGAAGACCTAGCAGTTACTGATAAGCACTTGTTAATTGATTAAATGATTCTTCTCTAAACAGCTATAAATTTGACTCCACATTAGTTTTCTAATAGGTAAGAAAGTTTTCTTATTGCTTTTGTTTTGCCTTGCTTTGGCTTTTATTCCCTGTTAAGCAATTTGACTTTGGATTCAAATAGGATAACTTCCTTGCATTAATGGGATCATTATCCCTCAATTTTCTTTGACATATCTATTATAAAAAAGGCTTTAGAATGCCTGTATAAACATATGCTTTATAAATCCTCCAAAATTCTCATTAATTTATAGCATATTTACCTTTTTATGAAAGAAAAAATGATATACTCATGGTTATTCAGCATAAATCATAAGATTATCTATAATCTACTACTCCCAATGCTTCTTTCTATTTTTTCCGAGTAAGCAGTTACATCTCCATCATTAAACATTATTCAAATCATAACTGTACCCATATAAAATAATGTCAAATATGGGAGAAGACAAAGTCTAGATTCCAGCACCAATCATGAGTTAAGCTTATCCAGGGGGCACACATTTATGAGAGGGGAAAGGTGACATAACCTTAAATTTAGCCCTTAAGCAGAGTACAATATTTAGTGAGCCATTATTTTTCACAGTTCATCAAAATAAGTAGCTTTGCCTTATTTGCCTTATAGGGAACATATTATCCACCACATAAAAATCTTTTTTCCCTCCCCTCTTCTTTAAGCAAGAGTTGATGATTAAACATTGAATTTTAATTAGTATCAAAATATCCTCGTTCACTGAGACTAGAAGCTGTCATTTACTGTCATTTTGCTAGCTTCACGAAAACTTTTCTAACACTCTCTAACAAAATATATTGCTACTGCTTTGAATTTCATTCACCACATAACTTCCATTAACTACCAGCAACCAGACTTCTTTGTGATGTTTTGTACACCTGGTTTGCAGACGGGATGTAGTAACAGAAGCCAACACAGCACACCCAGACTGCAGTACAGGCCAGAATGTTGGCTACTCTCAACTAATTTTATGTGTCTGTGGAAAACAGAGCTTTGAATTTCAACCAGCTGAAGTTACTGTTTGCTGTTTCTCTATTCAACATTAACGTAGTTCTGTGCAAAGTCAGAAAAAGAAAATGATGTTGATAAAGACATCATTTAATTTCAGTCTTATTCCAATAACTATGAATTCATGTTGAAATTAAAACTACATGGATCAAAGCCTCCCAATTATTTGGAGCTTTGTCATTGATTTTGCATATGAACAGCATAATATCTGTCTAGTAATAATTTCATAGTAAACGCTGAGGGCTCCTCTGGAAAAAACAAACAAAAAATGCCTTAATATTCTGCATTCTTATTTACCATTACTGCCTGTATTAGCTCAGAGAGTTGAAACATCTCCTTAAAAGAAGCCTTAAAATGTCTTCCCTGCATGTGGCATGAGCTGCACATCTGTAACATGCCCAATAAATATTTGGGGGGCTTCCCTGGTGGTGCAGTGGTTGAGAGTCCACCTGCCGATTCAGGGGACATGGGTTCATGCCCCAGTCTGGGAAGATCCCACATGCCGTGGAGCGGCTGGGCCCATGAGCCATGGCTGCTGGGCCTGCACATCCGGAGCCTGTGCTCAGCAACAGGAGAGGCCACAACAGTGAGAGGTCCGTGTACTGCCAAAAAAAAATAAAATAAAAAATAAATTTAAAAAAAATTTTTTAATAAATAAATATTTGGAGAGAAAGAATGATGCCTTGTTTTTACTGTGAAATAAGACTCTCTTAATTCTTATTTCTCTCACATTAGCATGTTTTGCCATATTCAGGATAGGTTTTCTGACAAGGAACTAGCCACAGAAGCTGTCCTTGGGTCTTGCTTCTCTGGGATCTCTCTAGTAAGCCCTCCAGATGAAAGTGTCGACAAACTTTTTGCACACTATTCCAAGATAGGTCTTGTAGGATGAGTGGTGCAAGTTCTGCACAAGAGTGTGGGAAGAGTACTTTCACAGCTTTGACTTGGGGGTAACACTGGACTCAAGATACAGATGGAGCAAAGAGCATGGCATAATTCCTCAAAGATCTCCAGCACAGCTGAGTTAAAATTGATGACTACAGGCCCCTTTCAGGTACATTACAATAATCCTCACAACTTCAGCACTCCAAAATAAAATGCAAAAGGATATAGGAACTCTTGGTCTTCATATGCTATCTCTTGACCCCCATGGACCACAATTGAGGGAGGTCTAGGATCATGAAAACCATTCCAAAACTGCTTTTATAGCCACTGTGTGGCACTCCAAGGAACTATCAGAATCTTCCCATAATAACAACAGACCATTTGGTCCAGAGTTTTGTTACTTCCCATAATGTCATCAAGAAGAATGAAATAAGATTATTCAGGGAGATTGATTTCATGAGAGGGCTGGGGGACATGTAGAAATAGTTAAAACTTAAGAAAACCAAACATTTTAAATGTTTTCTGTCATAGATATGGCTACTTCATTTTGTGTGTGTGTGTATTTTGTTTCTTTGGGTTTTTTTGTTTGTTTTTGGTTTTTTTAATCTTTATTGTAGTATAACTGCTTTACAATGTTCTGTTAGTTTTTGCTGTATAACAAAGTGAATCAGCTATATGTATACATATATCTGCATATCCCCTCCCTCTTAAGCCTCCCTCCCACCCTCCCTATCCCACCCCTCTAGGTGGTCACAAAGCACCGAGCTGATCTCCCTGTGCTATGTGGCTGCTTCCCACTAGCTATCTATTTTACATTTGGTAGTGTATATATGCCCATGCCACTCTCTCACTTCGTCCCAGCTTCCTCTTCCCCCGTTGTGTCCTCAAGTCCGTTCTCTTCGTCTGCATCTTTATTCCTGCCCTACCACTAGGTTCATCAGTACCATTATTTTAGATTCCATATATATATATATGCATTAGCATATGGTACTTGTGGCTACTTAATTTTAAATTAAATAGTTTAGCTGAAAAAAGATTTAATACTCTATTTAAATTTTTTCTACCTAAAGAACAGATATAGAAGTAGAAAAGTTGCTTGACTATACAACAAAATGAAATGTATAGCATTTCCTCTAACATTGATTTTATCAATTAAGAAATAATTAGAATTTTTCTTCTAGAGAACAGACTTTGATAGAAATGTCAAAAGATTTTTGCTAACTTTATCTTTTAATCTTAGTTTTTGTGGCAATTATTCCCAGACCTTATTGTGGTTTCCTGCACAAAATGATACCCTTAAGCATAGCAGACTTACATTTACTACAGGCTCAAGACAATAAAAAGTCAGCAGCAGGAGAAAATATGCTTTATATGTTCAGTTAACTTTACACACAACTGGAAAATATTGGCAAGTGGCACTTAATTATGTTACTATAGTTTCTTTAATAGATCTCAAAAATTGCCAACCTTAACAGAGATTATTAATTTCTAGTTATTTAGAGATAGAATAACTATTTCTATTTTTAAAGCCTTCAAATAGGTCTCTGTATTTATGATTTTAAAATTTCTCCCCTATTCAATGTTGTAGCATGGTCACTCTATTTTTTAACTTACATTAACTTCAAATATAAAATGAAGGAATATTTATTTTATTTGAGATACATAAAAATATAAATAAACTAGACATGAGTAATTCTAATTTCTTTAGCAGGTTGATTTGGGCATTGTATTTGTTTAATATCATTCAGATCTGAGATCTTTCCACTGATGACAGAGTATTTACACATTAGTTATATATCGCAATCTAACAAATTACTTTAAAACTTGGCTGCTTAAAACAACAGACACTTATTTTCTTACACTTCTGTTGGTTAGAAATTTAGAGGTGGCTTCACTAAGTGATTCTGGCTCAGATTCTCCCGTGAGACTACAGGTAATAAGTCAGCCAGGGCTGCGGTCACCTGAACACTCAGCTGGAGCCAGAGTTCCAAGATGGCTCACTCCTTTGCCTACTGGCAAGAGGTCTCAGTTCCTCACTGGTTACTGGCAGAAAGCCTCAGGTTTTTGACATATGGGTTTTTCCATAGGGCTTCTTGAGTGTACTTATGACACGGCAGCTGGCTTTCCCCAAAGCAAGTCATATAAGAAAGCAAAAGGAAGCCCCGATGTCTTTTATCACTTAGCTTCAGAAGTTACATTCCATCATTTCCACAATATTCTATAGCTTACAAAAATTACCTCTATTTAACATGGGAGGGGACTATAACAGAGTGTGAATATAGGAGACAAAGATTATTGAGATGACCTACAACAATCTAGTCCAGCAAAGAAATAAAAAAAAAAAAAACACACACACAATACAAGAAAGAATCTCCATACACATGAAAGTTGAACTGCAAGGTCATAAACAGTAAAAATTTCACAGCATGACTAGTTAGCGCATTTTTAGTATTTAAATGTTTCTGGGAATACTGCACAAAAACTACTCATTCTTTAAATAAAGCCCAAATGCAAGTGACCAAAACCATGTGGAATGCTAGGACATGTACCTGCCTTTTATTCATTTATCTTAATTTCATTTCTCTTAAATCTTTCAATAATTGAAACTTATCATAATTGCTGCTTGGATTTCTTAATTCCTCTAAACACTCTAAACCCCCTCTAAACACTAAGAAGACACAGAATAGCATGTATAAGAGGGACCTCATAACATTTTGCAAAATAGAAATTAAATTCAAATGATAGAAACAATCAGTTGTTACCATTTGAATTGTAAGCTGACAGCGCTGTGGATAGACAACTAAAAGTAAGGTTTGTAAACCACAATCTGAGTTTGTACATATATAAATGAAACCTCTGCTAGAAATGCCATATGTGTACTCTAGGTGTAATAGAGACCATAAGGAGGTATAAACAAAAAGCATTTTTGCAGTTTCTCAGTCCTCTTAGATAACTGACTCATTGGTCCTACTTCTTTTTTTTTTTCCGGTACGCAGGGCTCTCACTGTTGTGGCCTCTCCCGTTGCGGAGCACAGGCTCCGGACGCGCAGGCTCAGAGGCCATGGCTCACGGGCCCAGCCGCTCCGCGGCATGTGGGATCTCCCCAGACCGGGGCACGAACCCGTATCCTCTGCATCGGCAGGCAGACTCTCAACCACTGCGCCACCAGGGAAGCCCGATCCTACTTCTTTTTTTGACAACAAATCTTCAAAGGAAATATCATGATTGGTTTTATTCTCCCAGGACTGACTTTCTGGTTACACTGAAGGATGTTTACTGTCAGAATGACTGTGACCCCTGATGAAATTAAATAGTGACTCCCAGCACCCAAGAAATGAGCGTGAGAAACGTATGAATGGTGAGGTCAAATACTTTATTAGCCTATGGTCTGCCCTTTGTGACAAAGGCCAGAAAGCAGCACATAGCCTTAAATTAGAGATAGACATCAAATTGAAGGGAAGCACAGTGAATCTAAGTGCAAAAATGGTAACTGAGCCCAGTAGAATGAAAAATGACTTAGAAGGGAATGAGCTGAATGTGAAGAGAAACAGCAACTTGGATAAGCTGAAGTTACATGGAACCATGAACATACTATATAACACTTCAGGTGGGGAAAATGAAAACAACAACAACAACAACAACAAGAGTGTAGGGGAAGAGGCAAAAAGAATTTCGTTGGCGTTTACATCCAGCACAGCAGCTACTGAGAAATATACTGCAGAACAGCAAGTACATGAAGAGAGATACTCTCATCCACACACAGACAGAGCTGAGTCAGAAGAAAGTCTTGGGGTTATAGCTGGCTAGAGAGTCAGGACTGAGGAATGGAGTTAGAGATAAATCCTGGCTTGTATTTAGGTAGTGCTCAGCCTCATCTAGAGGGACATCTTTCAGGTATGTGTTGGGTGCATGGGTAGGAGGAGGTTGGGGTGTAGGAGGCGGTTGGCTGGTAGAGAAGGAGCTGGGGGTAAAGTTTGGCCCCCAAGGAGCATCAGGCATCACAAATGGAGTAAAAGAGGTTGGAGAAGAGAGCCCAGGCAAGTTTTAAAAATTACACTCTTCTAGTTTTTATTCACATAGACACAATGACAGAGCTCCATTACCAAATTCACCTAATGGCACAGAGCAGCTTATCACAAGAAGATGACCCATGAATCAAGAAACCATGAATCAAACGTGAATTATCCATGACGAGAGACTATAGGATTCATAATGCCAAGGTGGCTTTACTGAAATCCTGAATTTGCAAAGTCCCAGATATGAAGTTACATTAATGAATATAGCATATTACCAGGCACTCTACAGATTCTACTGAGCTATCTTTTTACTTGTATTTCTTACTTTCCTATGACTTAAAAATTATGAGAAAAAAGTTAATGCTACCCTTGGGCAGTTTTAGTAGGCGGCTGAAAAAAATGTGAGTGGGGCTTAACCATGTAGTAATCAAGGATGTGGTTCAAAATATAAAGGTGGAATAAACTGAAGAGCCAAGTAGCTCTATAAATCTGTGGTTCTATTGACCACATAAGAGCACCAGTTTATATAAACAGTGCACTTTTAATCTTCTGAAGTACTTCCACATATTTTCCATATTCCATTTCATAGCCTTACAACAGTCCTGGTGTAAGTCGGGTAGGTGTATCTGTTCCTTTAGCTGGAGAAATAGACTCACAGAGGATAAATGATTTACATAAGCTGGTACGTGACAGAGCCATGGTATACAAGTCCCCTGATCCCAGTCTGATATTTGTCCCCCATAGACCAGAGCTTTAGGAACTTTAATATTTACAAATCACTGGGAATCTTGAACTATAGATTCTGATGTAGTAGGTCCAGAGTGGGTCCTAATACTGTGCACTTCTAGTAAGTTCCCAGGTGATATCAATGCTGCTAGTCTGTAGTTCTACACCAGAGTGCATCTAATTCAATAATCTCTTAATTAAATGGCTGTACATCAATTGTTTGTTTTTTTTTTAAACAGGGATTCACTCAGGCTTCAGTTCCCTGCCAGCCCACAGAATTATTCAAACAAGCCAGTAATATCCTCCTGTGGGAAATGAGCATTCCACCCGTGGATCCAACACAGCCTGCCTCTCACAGCTCCTGCTTGTTCCCTGTTCCTGAGTGCAACTCCTGACTGGCAGTGCCTGGCATGTGGTGTCTTCCTCTGGGCTGTGAGTACAGGTGACTAATAAACTGCTGTCAATCACTAAATCAACCAATCAGTCAGGGATTCAACAGCCTTAGCCCAGAGGATTTAGCAGGTCTGACACAGAGCCCTGACATGGGGATTTTTTGTAAAGTTCCACATGTGACTTTGATTCATAATCATGGCTTAGATCTTTTGCACACTAAGAAGTCACAGCACCTGTAATGTACATTTTTAAAATTTAAAGTGAGTCTTTTCATTGCTTTATACTGACTCTAGTTCCATCCTAATAAGCAAGAGAACTGTTTAATACGTTTATAGAATATTGAACTTTACTTCTTTCTGATTTCTCCCTCCCATCTTTTGATCTTTTGTTTCCCTAGTTCCCAAAGTACAAAATATCATAGCACTCTATAATGTCACAAGATGTCAGTTTCACTCATTTTTGTTTAAAATAACATCACTTACAAATTTCAATCCCCATTTTCTTTGATCTTTTAAGATGTCTATGCTTGGAGAATTTATTGTCAGGTGTAATCTTCATTATAAGGCACATTTTAGAGGTCTTTACAGAGATAAGGAGGAAGTGTTCAAGAAATAAAAATTGTTTCAAGAATTACATTTTGGAAGAGGAAAAAAAACTAACATCTGAATGACAAAGAGTTGGCAACCTACTGCCACAATTAAGCTTCCGAAGTGAGCACATGGCAAAGACAGGTTGAGATAAGAGCAGGAACTGATAGAAGGCGTGAAGGATGATGTGCCACGCTGGTCTTGCATGTGATCTTTGGAACTTTGATAATCCAGCAAGTGATCTTCCAGGTTTTACACTCTGAGGGGAAGGTTAAGAGCAGTCTAAAGATGCAGTTTTCTTTGTAAGGATGACCTTGGCTTTCAAATCGCTAAACTCAGCTGTAGCCCATGTTTACTCCTCAGATTAAAGCAAACAAAGGTGGTGGCCACAGGGTGTAGGATTCTAGAATAACAGCCCAAGGTTCTTCTCACCCCAAAACCCCCCAACCACAATCTCAATATCTTCATGTTATTGCTTTTGGGTCCTTATGAGATAATGTCCCTAGAGCAGAAATCAGTTCTCAGTTTACACTATTCTTTATGTCTGTAAGATTTTCACAGCACAGCCTAACCAAAAGAAATATTAATAGTTCTATTTATTAAGCAGTTAGGTCCAAACAATTTTTAAGTACTTATATCCCAACAATTCAGTGACTGCTGAGCACAGCACAACTTCTCAAACCTTAGAATCAGTGGGACACTGCAACCTTCATTTTGTGTTCTGAAATGATTTTCACATGGTCCTTGCTTTTTATCACAGAAAACCTAGCTTCACAAAAATATGACATGAACCAATGGAACACAGCAATCTAATGTTCAAACTGTTAACTCATGTAGAGTCCAAAATTGATTACTGTATTTCCCTTGAAATTTAAAAATATTTAGTTATGTCCCTATACATCTTCTATAGCACCCCGCAATGTCTTAGCACAAAATTTGGGGATGATGGCACCCAAATCTGAAGTCCAAGACTCACATTTCTGGTCATAGCTGTTGAGCTTTTTGGCCATGACTTATGGGTGAAGTCTCTTAATTACTCTAAGGTAAGCTTCAGTTTCTTCATGTTAAAATAGAAACAATTTTCAGTGTTCTAAGAGGGAACACAAACAAAAGTACTTTGTATGTAGAAATGCTAAAGCAACCAAAAGTACTTTGTATGCAGAAATGCTAAAGATGTAGAGTGTTCTCTTAAAAGTGAGTTGGTCAAATGTAGTGAATTTTAAACTCTTACTTTCTTGAATATAGAATCCCTTCTTCAAATAAAACATCCCTAAGATACAAAACACACATTTTAAAAACATAGATATCCCATTGAAAAAGGCATGCTGATCATTTTCCTCAGACCCTTTCCTCATTCTCTTCATGCACTGCTCTGTTTTCCAAGGGGGATAGACACCCATTAAGTTTCCTAGACCTTCTTGAAAATTGGTTTCCCACTGAGTTCATTTTATAGGCTACTGGAGGGAGAATCCAAGGTATTCCCCCAACTCTGTCTCGCAGGAGCATCTTCAGTAGTCCTGTTTTCAGGACCCCACGAAAAGGCCCCTTCTGCAAAGTTCTCACTTCTATCACATGGTCTCAGCTCTCCTTCCAAATCCCCTCCAGCCCTGTGAGTAATGGTGGATTCCTGCAGTTGCCTACCTTGGAGTTGTCTCAAATTTCCTGAGTTGCTTTTCTTACCTGTAGATAATTTTCTGTATTACATTTTCTACATCAAATGTCTTGCTGTTGGTCTTATTCTCATGACTGGTCTCTGGCTGATACTAAGGTATGAACAGCCCAGAGACTATGTGCCTCTTGGCCTTAGGTTTCCTGACATGGTCTTTTTTTTTTTTTTTTTTTATTGGAGAATAGTTGCTTTACAATGTTGTGTTAGTTTCTACTGTACAGCAAACTGAATCAGCTATACATATACATATATCCCCTCTTTTCTGGATTTCTTCCCATTAGGTCACACAGAGCATTGAGTATACTTCCCTGTGCTATACAGTAAGTTCTCATTGGCTATTTATTTCAAACATAGTATCAATAGTGTATATGTGTCAATCCCAATCTCCCAATTCATCCCACACTCCCTTACCCCTTGGTAACCATATGTTTGTTCTCTATGTCTGTGTCTCTATTTCTGCTTTGCAAATAAGATCCTCTATGCCAATTTTTTCAGATTCCACATGTATGCTTTAATATATGATATTTGCTTTTCTCTTTCTGACTTACTTCACTCTGTATGATAGTCTCTAGGTCCATCCACATCTCTACAAATGACCGAATTTTGTTCTTTTTATGGCTGAGTAATATTCCACTGTGTATATATATACCACATCTTCTTTATCCATTCATCTGTCGATGGGCATTTAGGTTGTTTCCATGTCCTGGCTACTGTAAATTGTGCTGCAATGATCACTGTGGTACATGACTCTTTTTGAATTATGGTTTTCTCTGAGTATATGCCCATAGTGGGGTTGCTGGGTCATATGGTATTTCTTAGTTTTTTAAGGAACCTCCATACTGTTCTCTATAGTGGCTGTATCAATTTACATTCCCACCAACAGTGCAAGAGGGTTCCCTTTTCTCCACACCCTCTCCAGCACTTATTGTTTGTAGATTTTTTGATGATGGTCATTCTGACTGGTGTCAGGTGATACCTCATTGTAGTTTTGATTTGCATTTCTCGAATGATTAGTGATGCTGAGCATCCTTTCATGTGTTTGTTGACAATCTGTATATCTTCTTTGGAGAAATGTCTCTTTAGCTCTTCTGCCCATTTTTGGATTGGATTGTTTGCTTTTCTTGATTTTGAGCTGCATGTGCTGTCTGTGTATCTTGGAGATTAATCCTTTGTCAGTTGCTTCATTTGCAAATATTTTCTCCCATTCTGAGGGTTGTCATTTCATCTTGTTTATGGTTTCCTTTGCTGTGCAGGAGCTTTTAAGTTTCATTAGGTCACATTGGTTTATTTTTGTTTTTATTCTCATTATTCTAGGATGTGGGTTAAAAAAGATCTTGGTGTGATTTATGTCAGAGTGTTCTGCCTATATTTTCCTCTAAGAGTTTTATGGTGTCTGGCCTTACATTTATGTCTTTAATCCATTTTGAGTTTATTTTTTGTATGGCATTAGGGAGTGTTCTAATTTCATTCTTTTATATGTAGCTGTCCAGTTTTCCCAGCACCACTTGAAGAGGCTGTCTTTGCTCCATTGTATATTCTGGCCTCCTTTGTCATAGATTAGGTGCCCATACATGTGTGGGTTTACCTCCAGGCTTTCCATCCTGTTCCATTGATCTATATTTCTGCTTTTGTGCCTGTACCATACTGTCTTGATTACTGTAACCCTGTAGTATAGTCTCAAGTCAGGGACCTTGATTCCTCCAGCTCCATTTTTTTTTTTTCTCAAGACTGCTTTTGCTCTTTGAGGTCTTCTGTGTTTCCATACAAATTGTAAAATTTTTTGTTTTAGTCCTGTGAAAATGCCATTGGTAATTTGATTGGCATTGAATCTGTAGATTGCTTTGGGTAGTACAGTCATTTTCACAATATTGATTCTTCCAATCCAAGGACATGGTATATCTCTCCATCTATTTGTGTCATCTTTGATTTCTTCCATCAGTATCTTACAGTTTTCTTCGTACAGGTCTTTTGCTTCCTTAAAAGGACCAAACACCACGATCAAGTGGGATTTATCCCAGGGAGCAAGGGTTCTTCAATATATGCAAATCAATCAATGTGATCTACCATATTAACAAATTGAAAAACAAAAACCATATGATCATCTCAATAAATGCAGAAAAAACTTCTGACCAAATCCAACACCCATTTATGATAAAAACTCTCTAGAAAGTGGGCATAGAGGGAACCTACCTCAACATAATAAAGGCTATATATGACAAACCCATAGCAAACATTATTCTCAATGGTGAAAAACCAAAAGCATTTCCTCTAAAATCAAGAAGAAGACAAGAATGCCCAGTCTTGCTACCATTATTCAACATAGTTTTGGAAGTCCTAGCCATGGCAATCAGAGAAGAAAAAGAAATAAAAGGAATGCAAACTGGCAAAAAAGAAGTAAAACTATCACTGTTTGCAGATGACATGATACTATACATAGAAAATCCTAAAGATGCCACCAGAAAACTGCTAGACCTAATAAATGAATTTAGTAAAGTTGCAGGATACAAAATTAATACACAGAAATCTCTTGCATTCCTATACACTAACAACAAAAGATCAGAAAGAGAAATTAAGGAAACAATCCCATTTACCACTGCAAAAAATAAAATAAGATACCTAGGAATAAACCTACCTAAGGAGGCAACTGACATGGTCTTCTTCAGGCACATCTGAAAAACATCTTAAGGCTCATTCCTTACTCTATCACTAAACAGCTGTGTAATCTTGGCCAAGCCATGGAACATCTCTGAGCCCCGCTCCTCACTATGTAAGGATCATACTATCTTGACTTCTTATAGTAAATGAAAAATATTTGGGGATGATTTAAAATGTGAGACTGACCTTTTATTACATCCCTAGCCTTTGTGTATTTGTATGAAGAGTTTATATTTAAATATAAAAATGGTGTTGATTTCCCAGGAACCCCCAAAATATACCTTGTCTTCTCCCCCATAACCTAAACCTAGCTTTGAAGGAAATTCTTAACTATTCTTTTATTTATTTTTTTGTTTTTTTGGTTTTTTTTCAGTATGCGGGCCTCTCACTGTTGTGGCCTCTCCCGTTGCAGAGCACAGGCTCCGGACGCGCAGGCCCAGCGGCCACAGCTCACGGGCCCAGCTGCTCTGCAGCATGTGGTATCCTCCTGGACCGGGGCACGAACCCGTGTCACCTGCATCGGCAGGCGGACTCTCAACCACTGCGCCACCAGGGAAGCCCTGAACTATTCTTTTAAACAGTAAGATTGAATAAGGATTAATGAACTTCTATCAACTGTGGCAAATTATAACAGATCTTGGCTACAGCTACTGATTCATGTTACTATTCTGATCTTAGTGTTTATGCCCAAAAACCCACACTGGTATTGTGCTCATTCCTTCTTGTACTGTGGTTTCAGCGTGGTTTTAGGCACTCCTAATGCAAATTTTAGGTTCATGTACTTAGACATAATTACCTTTGGTTGCAAGGAGGATGCATACATGACAGAGGATAGAATTAGACAATTATGGTTTGAGAATTGCTGCTCCAAACAGAAAAGTTGAATTGTATATGTTTGTAAATAATTGTGGCTTAGTGTGTATTGTTGGCTTTGTTTTTCCTCAAAAAAAAAAAATTTCTTAAGTTTCACTTTCTGGGGGTTTCCCTGGTGGTGCAGTGGTTGAGAATCTGCCTGCCAATGCAGAGGACACGGGTTCGAGTCCTGGTCCGGGAAGATCCCACATGCCGCGGAGCAGATAAGCCCGTGTGCCACAACTACTGAGCCTGCACTCCAGAGCCCGCGAGTCACAACTTCTGAGCCCGCATGCCACAACTACTGAAGCCCGCACACCTAGAGCCCGTGCTCTGCAATGAGAGAAGCCACTTCAATAAGAAGCCCGTGCACTGCAACCAAGAGTAGTCCCCGCTCGCCACAACTAGAGAAAGCCTGTACACAGCAATGAAGACCCAACGCAGCCAAAAATAAATTAAAAAAAAAAAAGTTTCACTTTCTGGTTTGCTGTAACATCAACTCTGTCTGGTAGAAAGAAGACATTTGGATCAGTGTCACTACCGCACAGTCTGATTCATGACTGAGAGTACTGACTAAGCAATCTATAGCAATATTGAATATATTGTGTTGTGATTGCCTCTTTACTTATCAGCCTGGCCCATAGGCTATTATAAACTTGAAAGGCAGCAGGACTGAGTCTTTTTCCACATGCATTTCCAATGCCAGAACAGTTGCCTGGTACACGGTAGTTTTCAAGACAAATGAGATGAATTAATGAATGAAAGGCTGGATTAAGACCAACTGAAGCCCTCAGCCTAGTCTAACAATTGTGCCCCCTCAGTCCTTCCACTGCTCAAAATAAAGAGCTTAAAGATCATTTACACAAATCAGCTGGTGAGTTGAATACTACCCAGACTCACCAGCTATGTTTATATTGGATATAAGTGAAAGTCTCAAGCAATGAGATGGAAAAAAATGTGATATCTGACAACAGCTTCAAACCAAACTTTTAAACTTAAGTCACTCATCATGACAAAGAAAATGTTTAATAATACAGATTAAAGCAAAACATGGCAATAACCCCCAAAATTGGACTAAAGTCAAGGAAGGCAGTGAAATAGTTAAAGAAAAGATAGCTGGGGTGGAGAGAAACTTGTAGTACTCACCTTTCCTTGCTACACCTCCTTACTTTGCTGAATGGTTAATCCAGGGTTGAATGAATGGCAGAAAATGCAGACCTGACTAATGTTTGAGAAAGTCTCCTTTACATGTTCCCCCATCTGATTCTCCTAAAATACCTTAAGCCTCAGTTCACAGTTCCATTTCATGACTCTTCTTTCTTCATATGTCTATCCCCCTTTCCCAATCCTATGACATCGCTCCTGACTAGGACTTTTCCTATTCTAGCCTTTTGCACTCTGCACTCCCACCACCCAAGACTTGGTCTCTCAGACTTGGTCCTCTAGTTGTCTAGTCAACCATTTTGCTGCTTGATGTGCACAGCATTTTGTGAAAAGCATGATAAACCTACAATATATTTAAAAATAACAACTTCCCTATTTTGAAAAAAGTTATCTAGTTTGGTGACCAAGCACACATGCATAAATATATTCTAGGTCTCAGTCTCCTCATTATTATAACAACAGTAAAGAGTAGGTCTTTCTTGCTCTGTTATTCTTTGAATAAAAGACTTAGAAATAAACAAATCACCAAGTCCCCATTGATATAGTACTTGCAAATTGATATATAGATGGAAAGTTTTAAGGGATACAAAGTCTAGCCAGAAACATAGTTAAATGGGTTAGACAGACTTCTGAGAAGAAGGTACATTTTGAATAATACTGGATGACTATGATTTTAGGAATGGAAAGCCTTTATGAAGTCTTTCCTCCCACATCCCCATTATCCAGTTCTATCAGATCTTAATATTATTGCATACTTTTCTCAAATATTTTATTTTTAAGAAACAATGGTGGTTTCTAGGATCTTGATTCTATTCTCCTTCCTCCTTCTCCACTGGATAAATTAACTGGGAAAAGAATTAATTAATTAAGGTATAGGCATACTGTGGAATACTCTCCAATAGTTACAAGAAATAAACTAAATATCAACCTGAATAAATTTTTTAAATATAATGAACAGTTAGGTTGATTCCAGTTGTTCACCACTACAACCATTGTTCAATAAACGGTCATGTGCACATTTCCTTATACACAGGTACAAGAGTTTCTCAAGAGCATATGTTCAGAAGGGAAACTTGTGCATTTTAAAAGATATGCATATTTTCAGCTTACCAAATATGTTAAAATCTCTCCAAGTGGTTTTTGGCCAATTAGTAGCATATAAAAGTTTTCATTTCTCCACATCCTAAGTGACATTTGGTAATATAAGAATTTCAATTTTTGACAATCGAATAGTTGTAGAATGGTATCTCTCTTTTATTTTTATATACATTCTCTGATTATTTGTGAAGTAGTACATTAGTTTCTAAGTTTATTGGTTGTTCTATGGATTGCCTATTATATCCTTTTCATATTTTTCAGTTGTTTTTTTATGTTGATTTGTAGGACGTAGTTATATATCATAAGTAATAATATCTTGCTGGCTATATGTATTTAAAATAACTTGGTTTATTAGGTCTATGGTTGTTTAGAATTTGTTCTATTGGGTATAGTCAAATTGGACTATTTTTACATTATGGTTTGGGAGTTTTGTATCTTCTATAAGAAATCCTCTCCTGTATTTGGTTCTAATTAAAAGTTAAATTAAAAGTTAAAAAATAGATCTTTAATCTACCTACAGCTTCCTTTGTATGGTGTGACATAGGAATCTAATTTGTTTTTCTATATGAAAAAACAATTTTCACAACACTGTATTTATTGACATTGCTTTATATTCTGCCTCTAATCTATTCCTAAAAGTAATCTTTCTAGAAAACTGAAGTACATTCTAAAGGAGATATCCTCTCTTTTCAGCTATGTTTTAGACAGAAGTAGCTAGAGGAATTTAATGTATTACTGTCTGTGTGTATATTCCAGAGGCAATGAACTACCTGAAATCTTATTTTAAAATTATGAGATAGTACTGGACTGGAGGGCAAAGGGGGAAGAAAATGTATTAAAGATGCTGGGGTCCCTTAGGCATAACTCAGCTACAGAGGTCATCCCCAGCCACATCCTACGACCTAGGAGCATCATACTGGGGCATAACCAGAGTCTCTCACTTGTGCCATGAGTAGACCTTGGGCTTCTAGTGACTCTCTGAAATGTGTCCCTAGGACCTCATCTTTACCCTGCACTTATCTTTGGCCCACAATCCAGCAGTCCATGAGAATCTCCAGATCAGCACTTTTCTGGGAGTAACATCAGAGAGACATGTTAAAGGTGTTTCAGTGTTCAGCCATCTTCAGGGTGACATAGCCCGCTATCAGCTCACTGCCCTAAGGTTGGCAGCTCACTGTGATGTTTCGCTGAAGGAAGCTGACCACATACTGAATGGAGTGCTTTCCTCTGGGAAACATTGGATCATCTATCAGGGAAAGAGAAATGACAGTACAAACTACTCACCAATCTGTCTCCAGCAAGCGTCTCTGAGGAAGCCAGTGGACAGGAAACAGATGGGCATTACTGAATTATCTCAGATAATAAAGGAGGGGCTGTTAATATAATCAGAGGAGCCTGAAAAATTGCTGTTTAAAAAAACAAAAATTCTGAGCTCAGGTAATAAAGAGACATATGAAAGCAGTAATCCCTGGGTTCTTTTTTTCACTTTAACACTCCTATAATTTAAAAAATTTTTAATGGATTTTTATTTTCAAGACGTGGAAGAACAAAGGTCCTCCTAAGCTGAGAGCAAATGCTTCCAGTGTTTGCCTGAAGTCATTCCTTTTATTGGAGGAGTTACAGCCCCTCAAGAAGAATGGGTTTATAATGGAAAGAATGAGACATCATCAACCATAATGAAGCTCAGAAAATAAATAATAAAAACCCTGTTAATGCCTGACACTTTATGTTTCTAAGGAAAACCCCTGCCTTTTAGCTAAAATGAGATAGTTGCTTAGGAAATGGATAAACCCCAGGCTGACCTGCTCACAGTGGTCTGTTCCCTTCAGAATATTCCTCAAAGACAAAGCTTTTTATGAGAAAGACAAGCATATATTTAACATGATTCTTTTACTTTACCTTATTACCCTTCAGGGAAAATAGTTCCTTGATGTATGTTAGATTTCCCTTACTTTCAATCTCCCAGATAAATGCAGCAGAAACCCTTTCAGCAAAGTCTCCATTGAAAAGAGGAACGTGTTTTTTTCAGCTGAACCCTACAATGTTTCAATGCAGGAAGAGGAAACAACGTAATTCCCAGGGCCCCGTTCTTCCTGGGGTAAATGGAGTTTCTGCATGTAGATTCCTCCATAAGTGAGTGTATGAGTTCTTGGGGCAACGGTACTCTTTAGAACAGTATATGGAAATAAGTACTCAATTCATATCCTCATGGAGCTGGGTACAGTAGACATGGCAGTATATGTGAAATTATCCCTGTCCTCAAGGAACTCCTATTCCAGTGAGCAGTCAGGCATTAAACACTACTGCTGACAATTATTAAACACTTTATGTATGCTTTCCACTAGGTTTAACTCTTCACACAGATTTTATTCTGTAACCTGCACATCAATCCCAATGAGGTAGGAACTATAATTATGACTACTTTTGTGTGTGTGTGTTTTTTTTTTTTTTTTTGCCGTACGCGGGCCTCTCACTGTTGTGGCCTTTCCCGTTGCAGAGCACAGGCTCCGGACGCGCAGGCTCAGCGGCTATGGCTCACGGGCCTAGCCACTCCACAGCATGTGGTATCTTCCCGGACCGGGGCACGAACCCGTGTCCCCTGCATCAGCAGACGGATTCTCAACCACTTTGCCACCAGGGAAGCCCTATGACTACGTTTTAAGATGCTGAATCAGTCTCCAAAGGATTAATGAGCCTCCCCAGAGGCACTGGGCAGGACCAGGAACCAAGGGTTATTTCATTTCCCTGCTGGGCATACAGCAGGCAAGAATTTATACATTTGCCCAGTTCTACAAGCTGGAATTTGTACTGGTGGAAATAGACCCTTGTTGTTTTTAATTTAAATGTGATAATACCAACAGCTACAGTCGGTTCAGAAAACTTCACTCCCCATCAGTAAGCTGTGGTGAGTAGTAAAAATGTAGTGAAATCTCCTGCAGTATTGGTATCAGGGCTTATGCCAGGGCACCCTCTCCATAGGACCTATTTAGTAGTAGTTTCCATTAGTGAGATCCAAGACAAGCCAACATTAATTTTTACTCAAATGAATTCATACTAAGATAGTGGTGATTTGTGTATTGAAAATAAGGTGACGCCAATCCACCCTATCACTCATGAAATGAATTCCTATTATTTCTCATGCTCTCTTACACCCCAGTTGTTTCTCTGCCTTAATACTGTTAGAGCACAATAAGCTTTTTGCATAAACTGCGTTGGTTTTTATTTAAAGTAGAGTTTGGTCCCCCACCACATTCTAAATCCTGATGTTGCTGTGTTCATAAATTGTTTTAGGATATACTTCACATTCTAGCCTGCACTTAAGTTATGTTTTGTACTTATCTTATTCTTCTATTAAATTTTAGGCTCCTTGAAGGTGAGCACAATGTGTTATTCATTGCTGAGTTTTGAAAAGTTTCTGGGTACCAGGCAAGGTGCCCAACTAAAAAGTTTAACTGTAATTATTTAGGAAAATTTTTATAATGAGGATATTTAGCAGTCTTAAAATTACTGCATGTAGTTCTACAAAATTTTCATTATTGTGAATAAGTACATAGAATTAAAAGAATAAGTCTTCTCTTTCTTCTCTCTCTACTCCTACTCCTTCCTTCAAAGGTAACTGGTGCTCCAAGTTTAGAGTAAATCCTTCAGCCCTTTATCAGTGTATTCACATGCACATATTTATGATAATATATCAATTAAAAATAAAAAGTGCTGAGTGGTTAATATGTGCCTCACACTATACTAATCATCTTACGTATTTTAATTCATAATTCCTATAACAACCCTATTAGGTACACACTAACATTCATTTTACAGATAAGTAAATTGAGGCACTGAAAGTTTAGAGAACTTGTGCAAGGTCTCTCAGGTAAGTGAAGGAAACAATTCAAGCCTAGGAAGTCTGATGCACAGCTCAAACTCTCAATCATGAACAGACCATTTTTAACTACTGAAGATTCCTACACCTTTGGGAGATATTATAATGGAATAGGTTTTTAAAAATCTTTTCATAAGGAAAAATTTAAATGTATAACCAGAATCAAAAAATAGTATAATGAACCCCTACATATCCACTGCATAAATTCAACAATTGTCAACTCACAGCCAATCATGTTCAAACCACATCCTGTATCATTCCCCCAATGCTGGATTATTTTGAAGGAAATTCTTTGACATATCATTCTATACAGTACGTATCTCTAAAACATAAGGTCTTAAAAATATAATAACCATGATACAATTACCCCACTTTAAAAAATTGACAATAATCCCTTCAAATCAGCAAGTATCTCATAGGTGTTCAAATTTCTGACTTTCTCATAATTTTTTATAGGTTATTCAAATCTGGTTCTCAATAAGGTCCGTAGAGTTTAACTGGTGGATATGTCTCTTAAATTTCTTTAACTTAGATGTTCTTTCTTTCTCTTGCTTCTGTTTTCCTTCTAATGTATTTGTTGAAGAAAACAGCTTCTTGGTCCCATAGTATCTCCAGGGTAGATTTTACTGATTGCACTCCTGTGGTGCTTTCTCATATTCTTCTCTGCCCTTTTATTTCCTATAAATTGGCAGTTAAGTCTAGAGTCTTTTTTTTTCTTTCTTTTTTTTTTCACTTGGCTGCACCGGCTCTTAGTTGTAGCATGCAGGATCTTCACTGCGGCATGCAGGATCTTTAGCTGTGGCATGCAGGATCTAGTTCCCCCACCAGGGATCGAACCCCAGCCCCCTTCATTGGGAGCATGGAGTCTTAACCACTGGGCCACCAGGGAAGTCCCAAGTCTAGAGTCTTGATCACATTTAGGTTTGATTTGGAGGGGGGGGGTCAAGACTACTTAATGGGTGTTGTTTTGTACTTCTATCAGGTGGCACATAATTTCTGTTTGTCACTCTTTGCGTTAGCAGCCACCGATGTTCATTCCCTAGATATCATTTCATTAGAGGTTACAAAATGTTGATACTGTAATTTGATATTCCTTTCTTCATTTATTGCTTCAAAATATTCTGGAAACTTTTCCTCATTAACTAGTTAGTTCCCTCATTTTATTTACCAGTTTTTAAAATAATGAATTGGTTTCCTGTCATGATGTTAAATTGAAGACTGAAATATATTTTGGTATTAATGTGAGCTTATGGATTTAAGCATATTCGATGTTTGGAATCATTATTATTCAGACTCAAATATTTCCAGCTTTGACCAGGACATATCTTCAAACAGTCTCCTTTTGACGCGAGCTTAGTAGTCTTTGATAACTTTCTTGCTGTTTGACATAACAAGATGCTCCAGGCTTAACTTATACATTTCCTGGAAATCAGCCATCTATCTAAGGAATCCTGTTTTATTTTACTGGAAAATGTTATTTAGAGACCAGAGTATGGATGATAGTGTTGCTTATTGCTACAGAGTTGGTCATTCTTTCTAGATTTTTTTCAGTTGGTGGAACTAGGTTTCATATTTGTTTTCAAACTAAAATACAACTTTATAGTGATACTTTTAATTCAGACTCAAGATAATAGAGTTTTAGGGCTTCCCTGGTGGGGCAGTGGTTGAGAGTCCGCCTGCCGATGCAGGGGACGCGGGGTCGTGCCCCGGTCTGGGAGGATCCCACATGCCGTGGAGCGGCTAGGCTCGTGAGCCATGGCCGCTGAGCCCGCGCGTCCAGAGCCTGTGCTCCGCAACGGGAGATGCCACAACAGTGAGAGGCCAGCGTACCGCAAAAAAAAAAAAAAAAATAGAGTTTTAATTAATCTCTTTGTTATTATAGCTATTTCTTCTTTCTCACATGCTAAACCCCCTAGATTCCATAAACATCAACATAATAACTTCTTTATTTTTTTCTAGATCACATACTCAACAATCTCAGAACAATACTACTACAGTAGATGGCTGTCACTGATAGCTCCAATTCTTCACCAACCTCTTATATCTACACATTTTGCTGTTTAAACTTTTTTCCTTCTTACTCTGGACCCACCTAATGATTTTCAGTGGCCAACAGAATTTCAGCAACCATGAAACAAAAAGAGGCTAAAAAAATTCTTGTATGTGTCTGCTTTCCTTCTTGCACTACTGTGATGCCTCAAGAACATGCCTGGGCTAGCCTGCAGGAGCTACCAGGGGCCAATGGAGCCACATCGATTCTGTTATCTGCCTCTGCCAAGCCATTCTAGATTAGTCAACAGCCAGCTAACCCTCACCTTGAGCTCACCAAGGACAGCAGAACCATCTATCCAACAAAAAGTGATTACATATTCATAAGGCCTGAACATATAAGCTCAACTCTGCAGACTTGTGAGATAAATAAATATTATTTTGTCTTGTATTTGTTTGTTACTAAACATTTTGTGGTGAGGCATAATTTCTACAAATAACACAAAGTGATTACTGAAAAAAGTATTTTGCAATTCTTTTTGCTTACATTATACTAGATATGTGCAATCAAATTATATGTTTTTAAGACCCATGAAGAAGTTCCACTCTATGCAGTTATGCCCAACTTGATATAGAGTAAAGTTCATTAATTTTATTATGCCTTCAATTTTCAAGAATTAATTTTCATTTAATTTTGTTTGATAATAATGTAATAGTTACATGGTTCCAAGAAATCTATGAAACATGATATATTCAGGAGAAAAACATAAATCGAAAAGATAGATGCACCTCAATGTTCATAACAGCACCATTTAGAATAGCCAAGACATGGAAGCAACCTAAATGTCCATCAACAGATAAATGGATAAAGAAGATGTGGCATATATACACGACAGAATATTACTCAACTGTAAAAAAAAATGAAATAATGCCATATGCAGCAACACGGATGGACCTAGAGATTATCATACTACATGAAGTCAGAGAGAGAAAAACAAATATCATATGATATCACTTATATGTGGAATCTAAAAACATGATAGAAATGAACTTATTTACAAAACAGAAACAGACTCACAGACTTCGAAAACAAACTTATGGTTACCAAAGGGGAAAGGTTGTAGGGGGATAAATTAGGAGTTTGAGATTAACACATACACATTACTATATATAAAATAGATAATCAACAAGGACCTACTGTATAACACAGGGAATTCTACTCAATATTCTGTAATAACTTATATGGGAAAAGAATCTGAAAAAGAATGGATATATGTATATGTATAACTAAGTCACTTTGCTCTACACTTGAAACTAACACAACATTGTAAATCAACTATACTCTAATATAAAATTTAAAAAAAATTTAAAAGATTTATTCAGAAAAGTATAGCTTATATTTCTGTTCCTCCACACTTTTCTCCCACGCCTATAGACAGCCATTATTTTAGGTTTAGTTTATCTTGCCATTTAATAAATAAATAAATAGATTCAGATTTATGTATGTTCCTCCTCTTCTAGTTAAAGTAGCAGAATATAGAGAAAGCCCAAGTTGACATGTTTTATGCCTTGTGTTCAAAGCAAGGGTGTTAGTAGCTAGCTATGCTCCTGGGCAATAATAGTAACATTTTCATCAAAACCCATTAACATTAATAATAATAATAGTAGTAGTACTGTTAAAATAGTAGTAGTAATAGTAAGCATTAAATAGTAACATTAAATGTTAAAATTTCACATTTCTATAAAAACAAAACCAATGCTATCACAGTTAATATCAATTATGAGTCAGACATCTTCAGAACAATAGTTAAAGAAACTTACAAGAGTTTAAGTAACTTGTTCAAGACTACCCTGCTAACAAGTAACAAAGTGGGTGTGCATTGGATATATACTCTTCGTGTTCCACTGTATAGCCTCTCATTACACTCCAGTACTTTCTAAGTAGCAGCAGGCTGCCATATAATATGACAGGGTTAGATGAAACAACTCTGAAGTTTTCCCAAGCTTGAAAATTCTATGATTCTCTAATAATCTATATTTTAAATTCAAAACAAAATGGAGAGATTGATTATGAAGATGACATTCTCCAGCACCCACACATTACAGATTTTAGAAAGTTTTGAACTACATTGCAGATAAGCATTATATTGGTATTTTGTTTATATGACATTAAACACTAGTGCTTTTGGAATGTAATGCGGAGAAGAATTATTTTGCTCCTAATGACAGAAGCTCAATTCAAAATGAATTAAGATAAATAAAATGATTGAAGGGAACTGTTTACAACTAAAAAGTCCAGCACTAGTTATCTTCAGGCAGAGTTGGATACAGGTATTCAAATGATATTTTCAGCAAATGTCCCTCTACATGTAGCTCTACTTTCCTCTGGGTTGCCCTTATTGTCTGGTAATTTTTCCTTTTGCAAGAGCATCTTCCTAACAGCTCAGCCAATCTGACTGAAAGAACTTTTTAAAAAAAATCAGTGCTTCCCACAGGAGTCCCAGGACTGAGTATGGGTAACCTGATTTGGATATCATTGTGGTCAGAGGAATAGAATGTTCTTATGAGCAAATCTGGGTCATGTAGTCACCTTTGGCTCCAAGTGGAGAAACTAATCCCACCTAAACCACATGGACTAAGGATGGGAGAAAGGTGATCCCTCAAATGAAAGTGAGAGGTGTTACCAAAAGGAAGCGGCTAGATTCTGTACAAGTATATACAACTGATGTCCTTCACAAAGAGGATAAAGAAGAAAAGTGCTGGACATCCTCAGGATTGCTGAGGAGGTACAGTGATATAGAACAATCTAATTCTTTTTCTGTAATTGATGTTCTGGAAAAGTTGTCTGAAAAAGGTAGAAAGTAAATAGAAAGAATCATGAAATTATCCAAACCAGTTAAATTGTCAATCACCTCATGCTCCTAGCCTCCCTCAAAGGCACAGAAAGTACTCATTGAGTCACTGAATGGAAGTAAAAGAATCCATCCCAATTTAGTGCCAAGGTGGAACAGTTTTTCTTTTTTAAAATTTATTTATTTTATTTATTTATTTTTCGCTGTGTTGGGTCTTCGTTGCTGTGCGCGGGCTCCCTCTAGCTACCGCAAGCAGGGTGGGGGGGGCACTTCTCATTGCGGTGGCTTCTCTTGTTGCGCAGCACAGGCTCTAGGTGCACGAGCTCAGTAGTTGCAGCTTGCTGGCTCAGTAGTTGTGGTGCACGGGCTCTAGAGCACAGGCTCAATAGTTGTGGTGCATGGGCTTAGTTGCTCTGCAACATGTGGGATCCTCCAGGACCAGGGATTGAACCTGTGTCCCCTGCATTGGCAGGCGGACCCTCAACCACTACACCACCAGGGAAGTTCCAAGGTGGAACAGTTATTAATCAAAGAAAACACTTTTCCTACTTTTTTTTAATTCCAGAAAGCACAGAGATGATCACTATTAATATTGGGAAAGAAGAAAAGTGAGAGTAAGGCGTTGATTTTAAAAGATACCATTTTTCTAACAAATATCGTATGCTAACACATATATATGGAATCTAAAAAAAAAAAAAGTGGTTCTGAAGAACCTAGGGGCAGGATGGGAATAAAGACACAGACTTACTAGAGAATGGACTTGAGGACACGGGGAGGGGGAAGTGTAAGCTGGGACGAAGTGAGAGACTGGCATGGACATATATACACTACCAAATGTAAAATAGATAGGTAGTGGGAAGCAGCCACATAGCACAGGGAGATCAGCTCGGTGCTTTGTGACCACCTAGAGGGGTGGGATAGGGAGGGTGGGAGGGAGTGAGATGTAAGAGGGAAGAGATATGGGGATATACATATATTTATAGCTGATTCACTTTGTTATAAAGTGGAAACTAACACACCATTGTAAAGCAATTATACTCCAATAAAGATGTTAAAAAAAAGATTCCATTTTTTCTTAAAGGAGAATTCATTTGGCTTATCCTCCCGTATTTATTTTTATTTTTATTTTTATTGGAGTATAATTTATTTACAATGTTGAGTTAGTTTCAGGTGTACAGCAAAGTGAATCAGCTATACATATACATATATCCACTCTTTTTTAGATTCTTTTCTCATATAGGCCATTACAGAGTACTGAGTAGAGTTCCCTGTGCTATACAGTAGGTCCTTATTAGTTATCTATTTTATATATAGTAGTGTGTATATGTCAATCCTACTCTCCCAATTTATCCCTCCACCCCCCTTTACTCCCTGGTAACCATAAGTTTGTCTTCTACATCTGTAACTCTATTTCTGTTTTGTAGATAAGTTTATTTGTATCCTTTTTTTAGATTCCACATGTAAGAAATATATTTGTATTTCTCTGTGTAGAATAATCTGACCTAGAGATTATTCCATATGTGTTCTCTTGAAATTCCCTGCCTTACAAATTGTTGAATTAGATGCTAATCAAAGATCTTTGAATTCTTCAGAGAAAAATCTCTAAATATGAAAAATCAATGTTAAAAATATTAAAACTTGAAAATACAAAGCTTTTTGGGAATTGTACACCACAACAAAAAGAAAAAGAATTTTCAGTCACATTTAACAGATTAAACTCATTGATGATTTTAAAATCAACAACAACTATGTGACTGGCATTTTATCAAATTAAAATGTATTCTAGTTTATAACTCAGTTTTGTATACACTCTGAACATCAGAGCATAAATAACATACATACCAAATATTGACTTCAGAGCTGTGTGTAGGCAGAAAAATTTTCCTCAAAAATGGATATGTAACTGAGGCAGAATGTTTCAAAATCTTACATGAAACTATTTTAAGAGTCTGCCAAAGATTCTGGTAGAAATTTAGATTGTTGTTTTGTTCTCTTCAGAGTATCTTAAAGTAGGAGGCAGCCGAAAAAAAATTGTCCAAAGGTTTATTTTCTGTAAAACTTTATGCATGATCAATCTTTATGAATCATACCTTCAGCAAACATTTTGGACCCTTTGGACCTTTCATCCTGATCAATTATAAAAATCAATCCCACTGAAGGTGGCTTCAGAAGAGCAATTTTATTCACTGAGGTTGAATAATGGATATTCAATACCATTGATTCACCTCTTATCAACTTTCAGATCCAAGGTTAGCACATCAATTCATGCTCCCCAACTTTTCTTACTGTTATAACACCCTTATTCTTTAAACATGCTACAAGACACAAAACAGTGGTAGAATCTGAAATCTGTGCCAGATGAATAATAGAACTAATTATTCCCATATAGCTCCAATTCATAAGAGCTCCCACATGTGTGTCCTACTTTATGTTTATCAATCTCACTTCCAGCTCCAGAATGTGAGGAAGTCAGAGTTCCAATTCCTAGAAAAAGAAATTTGTCTTTTATGGAACAAAAGCTACTCTTCTTTTGTACACATCAAAATAATATTCTTTGGCAAATGCTTGGAAAGATATGCATGTGCATTTGCAGGTATTATATATAAACATATGTGTGAAGAATTACATGCATGGATATATACATATCATATATGAAGAATATATTATATTACATATATGAAGAACATGATGGATAAAGAATTATTACTTTTTGTATCTAGATGTCACACCACTCATATAAGAAGTTTAGAATGGAAAATATTTGTAATTCAACTTTTCCAAAGGAGACCAGTAATAAGATTATTCATGATGAGAACTCATTCAAAACTTTTTAATGTCAAAATAGTAGACCTTTTGCTACTGTCCTCTAGTCTTCTTCCCAAGATATTTAGTGAATTGGATATTTCTGCTAGATATTTTCTCTAGATATTAAATCTAAACTTAGGTTTTCCCCATCTGCCCCCCATTTTTTTTTAGATTTATGCCCATCACATTCTTGGTCTTCCATGGGTGATTATACTCTAGCCAACAATTATTTTGCATCTCATTCAATTGGACTTAACTTAATTACTAAAGAAACCCAGGGTCAAATTCTACCACAGATATGTTCTTCTCACACTGAAGTTAAAACAGTTCTGTGCAGGCAACAGAGAAAATCACAGGAGCAGGAGTGCTTTTCATGTCTCTTCAGAAGATAATAGCTCCAGGCCTCTTGTTTCTTAGCTCCCCTCTTCTGAAATTCCTGGATTGTTTTCCACTTAAAGGCCAAGCTACTGCTCCCTTAGCTAATGTCACAGGCAAGAACACTATCTGCCAAAAGACAAACCAGAGAATCATAAACTAGCCGACGGAGTTCCAACAGTGTCCATGAGCTTGCTGATTCACATGTTACTTATTCCCACTTTAAAATACAAAAAGTTATGCAACGGGAAACCACAGCACATTTAACCTGAAGCTTTGAAATGTGCACCGATGATAGCAATACGTGAAGTCAACACAGGAAATATAAGTTTAGAGTTATGGCAAGCTTGGAGAGTTTTTGGAACCACAGATCTTACTTTGATGTTCATAGCTATTTCAATCAGCAGAAGTAGCAGTTGTAGAGGAGAGAAATTTAGACTAGCATTTCTCAAGAGAGTTTTTCTTTCCTTTGAGGAATTCTTTTCAATTTATTAAATTATCTATCTCTTTTTCAGCTAAGTGTTTTAGAATGTAAGAATTTACCAAAGTGACAAGTAATCTACTGGGAACTAAACCAAAATGCAAACTGTTGTCTTTAAAACCACATGTCTTTAAATCCCTTGATTGTTAAGTTTTACCCCAAAAGAAGAGGTCTTAACTTTCATTGACTTTCACTAGGTAATAACTGGACTATTTTGAGTTATATTTCCCCCTACCTTGACAACTTAATTGACTTGTTAGAAGTATAATTTACTATATAAGAAAGCTCCAAAAGCATTAAATAACTTTTATGAAAAATCACAACAGTATATGTCTAAAAACAGAGTAGGATGGAATAAAAATTAGATAAAAATAATTTTAAGAACACAGATGTAATATTACAATGCTATAATTTCTATCCAAAAACATATTTATTCCACAAGCCTTAGCCTAATTGTCTACCTCAGATGTATCATGGTCATCCACACAGCGACTTTCTTTGGAATTAAACTTTGGAATTACTTGTTTACATAAGAAAACTCACCTCAGATGTAGCATCTGTTTCTCACTAAGGCTTAGCTTTTACCTAATTCTCCAAATGGGTTGACTGAGGTTCAAAAATGTGAGGTGACTTGCTCAAGATCATACAGTGAATCTAGGGCAAGCAGCGGCACTCCCTAGAGTAGTAGATGGATATCTTGGCACAAAACTCCACTGATGCTGCTCTCAGGCCTGTGACATACTTACATTCACTTGATAACTTTAGTTCATTGAGTGAATTAATTGACATCTTTATATTTTTTAAGTGTACCAGAAGAAAGAGAAAAGTGTCATGGAACTTGAATGTGTTCACCAAGTCTTCTTCATTAAATTATGTCTTGACTCCAAAAGCAGCCTAACCTAAAATATTAGGTTCACAGGTAATATTATGCCTTGTATAATACAGCAAGAATGTAGCAAAGGGAAATATATATATATGGCATATATTAAAAGGTTAAAAAAAAACAGCAAAAACCTGTTTACATAACCTTATGTATTTATTCCATATCAAACATATTTTACTGTCTTTACATACTATGAAAGACTGCTTATAAGTACTAATTCTTGCTTGGATAATTTATTGTTTTTCCATTACTCATTGAAAAGAACCCCAAGTAATAGTTAAGTTTACAATAAATCCAAACAATTATATTTCATGGAAATTAACTTTGTCATAACGTAAGTATAAATTTACATATACTCAGCTGAAATAAAGTGAATACTCTTACAATTTGCCACTATGTGAACTTAGAGTTTCCTATAATATGGCCATATATTTCAACATTTTTATTTTAATAATGATCTTTAATTTTATGTATATAGAATTGTTTCAACCCTTTCTTAATCTACAATGAATAGAATTATTCAAATTCATTTTTTCCAGAGAATAATGTCTTTTGTGTCCATTTTTATAAGAATACTTCAAATCAGTTAACATATCTACAGAGGTTACGTTCAGACTTATGTTACTTTTCTACAGAGCCAAAGTTCTAAGTTCAGTTGTTTCTACATGACTGTAATTATCTGTGACTGACTCAGTGATTCCTAATTCTGGCACTGCAACTAAAATGTTCTCTTCTATAATCTCCAATGAGTATCACATAATTCTTCAGACAGTCCCACCAAACAGTTGCTCAAGTTACGTTCTACTCCATTTTAAATGAAAAATAAGTGGTCATGATAGCACAGGGAACTCAATTCAATATCCTGTAATGGCCTATATGGGAAAAGAAACTAAAAAAGAGTGGATACATTTATACATATAACTGATTCACTTAGTCGTACACCTGAAACTAACACAGCATTGTAAATCATCTATACTCCAATAAAAGTTTTTAAAAAAAGAAAAATAAAAAATAAATGGGTTATGTCACATGGTAACATTAAGGGAAGCATGATATAGAGTGAAAGATACATGAAAGCCCTCTGTATTATCTTTGCAATTTTTCTGTAAATATAAAATTTTCCACAAATAAAAGTTTAATTAAAAAGAAGAATGCTCCACATCATTTTTAGGAGGAATAAAGTCAAAGTTAAAATAAAAAATCAGGTTCTGAAGGTAGAAAAAGGTAGGGATTCTTTGCAATAACTTTATGGTTCTTTCACAAATGTCACTAACCTGTAACTATTATTTCTCTTCCTCCTCTTACAGTTCTCTGAAACGTTGTTAATTTATTAAAATGGTCAAAATGTCTGTAATAATACCAAATATCAAAAGCATGCCCCAATACTAAAAGTATACCCAAGTCTATCTATAAAAATGACTTATCATGAATGTTCTTCAATCACCTAACAGTAAAGAACACAGGTTACCAACAAACTTTTGATAAAGCAATCAACAAATACGTATGGAACAATTGCTATATCCCAGATATTATACTGGGCACTGGAGATACAAAGCTATAAGGCATGGCCCTATGCTTGGAGAATTAAAACTGTAGCAGGGAGAGATGTAGGCAACACGTAATGAGAAACTCTAATCCAATGATGCTGTGCTCCTGATGGGTGTTCAGGAAGGCTCCATAAAGTGGATTATCTTTTACTGCAATGGTCTTAAATCTCATATTTGATAGCATTGTGTACTTTATAAAATGGTCTCATATAGTTTTTCTCATTCAAGCCTCTTCACAGGATGGGCAGCCATTTCATTCCTATGTTACTGATGAGAATTACACCCAGTTTCACATGAGGTCCAGAGGGTTTAATTCATGTCATAAGAACTGCTTTTGCCCCCTTTCTACTACTTCATACTTTCCTAGGGGTATTGCCAGACTCATTCTATAAAAATTCCATTCTTTCTTGATATTAAAGTGAATGTCCAATATATTTCTTTTTCCTTGGCCTTTATTCTGTCTTCACCTACTTCTCAAAACAAGGTAAATGATGGTAGTTTTTCTCATTTTATATCAAATCTCCTTTCCTAGGGTTGGAGATTCACTTTTGAAAATAAGTGATTTTCCTAGAGCCAAAAGTCCTATAAATAAATAAGGTACATTTTGGAAGTCAACTTATAAGCATTCATTACTTTGTAGTGTACTGAAGGAAGCTTGCTCACAAAAAATATTCCGTATTAAAGTGCACAGCAACACATTGGTTTTCTTTTTTTATGTGCCAGGAATTATTCTGAATCCTGGAGATACAAAAATAAATAAGACATAGGATCTTCACTAAAGGAGCTCCTGGTCTTATGCAGGTGGGAAGATGGATCAGTATAATGCATAGGAGAACTGCTATTGTTTATGTATTCTCAGGACCTTAAGAAAAAACTTACAAGAAGTTCCTAAAGTAAATGGTTGAGCTAGAAGCAGACACAAAGGTTTGGAAATGTGGCTGCAGCTGCTCAAGAAATTAATAGTAATTTAGAACAAGTAGTATAGAGGGGGAGGAACAAAAGAGGAATGAGATTACAGATGGGTGGCTTTGCATGTCAGTCTAAGGATCATAGGATTTATTCTGAAAATGAGGAGCCACAGAAGGATTTTAAGCAAGAAACATGTAACAAGAGATATAATACTAAAAATATGGAGATTACTCTAGCTGCTGTGGAGAGAATATAGGAACAGAGGAAAAGCACAGTCAGAAATAAGTGAGAACATGACAATAGCCAAGAACACACTGATGAGAAGGATAAACTTGTTTGACAGGGTAGTGACAGCTAGTCTTGAGAAAAATGGAAGGATCCAAGATTTATGAAGGAAGCCAATACAGTTCAATGGACAATTGGGTGTGAGCAGAGTGGATATGGTGATGGAGAGAAGGTCAAGGAGGTATCTCTGATTGACAGCTTAGGTGGGTATTCATTGAAAAGAGGAAAAGGGAGATTGCCGAGAGGTCAAACTCTAAGGGGCTTCAGGGAGGTTAGGGGTGAGCAGGTGTAGAATATAAGATGTTTAGCTTGAAATACATTGAGTTGGAGGTGCCTATGCATCTGCTGTGGGTCTGCAACTAAAAAAAAATGTGAGTCATATTCAGGAGTTATTTGCCCTGATAGTATTTGGGTTTCTGAAAAGTGTGTGTACTTTGAAGTGAAGGGTTCAGTTTTAGAGAGGTTTAACGAGTTTGCATCATGGATTTACCTCTACTTAATTATCAAAGTCTCAGCTTTCCTATCTGTTATTATCTATTACATATGATTGTTACAGTTATAGATAAAAAGATGTGTAAAGTAACAAGCATGAAATTTAGCATAAAAAAGGAACATAATAATTGTTCATTATCTTTCAAAAATGCTCAAAGCATATCTTCTCTTAAACTAACATATTTTATAAAGGATTTTTTTAAATAAGGGCAACACTCTAACAGGGCCTGGAACATAGTAAGTTACTCAATAAATATTGCTAAATTGAAATGTAAATTGCCAGGTCATTTTTTTTCTTTTTTTTTTTTTTGCTTTATAACAAATTTAATCAGTTATACATACACATATGTTTCCATATCCCCTCCCTTTTGCGTCTCCCTCCCACCCTCCCTATCCCACCCCTCCAGGCGGTCACAAAGCACCGAGCTGATCTCCCTGTGCTATGCGGCTGCTTCCCACTAGCTATCTACCTTACGTTTGGTAGTGTATATATGTCCATGCTGCTCTTTCACTTTGTCACAGCTTACCTTTCCCCCTCCCCATATCCTCAAGTCTATTCTCTAGTAGGTCTGTGTCTTTATTCCTGTCTTACCCCTATGTTCTTCATGACATTTTTTTTTCTTGAAGTCCATATATATGTGTTAGCATACAGTATTTGTCTTTCTCTTTCTGAGTTACTTCACTCTGTATGACAGACTCTAGGTCCATCCACCTCGTTACAAATAGCTCAATTTCATTTCTTTTTATGGCTGAGTAATATTCCATTGTATACATGTGCCACATCTTCTTTATCCATTCATCCGATGATGGACACTTAGGTTGTTTCCAACTCCAGGCTATTGTAAATAGGGCTGCTATGAACATTTTGGTACATGTCTCTCTTTGAATTATGGTTTTCTCAGGGTATATGCACAGTAGTGGGATTGCTGGGTCATATGGTAGTTCTATTGGTAGTTTTTTAAGGAACCTCCATACCGTTCTCCATAGTGGCTGTACCAATTCACATTCCCACCAGCAGTGCAAGAGGGGTTCCCTTTTTTCCACAACCTCTCCAGCATTTATTATTCCTAGATTTTTTGATGATGGCCATTCTGACTGGTGTGAGATGATATCTCATTGTAGTTTTGATTTGCATTTCTCTAATGAGTAAAGATGTTGAGCATCCTTTCATGTGTTTGTTGGCAGTCTGTATATCTTCTGTGGAGAAATGTCTATTTAGGTCTTCTGCCCATTTTTGGATTGGGTTGTTTGTTTTTTTGTTATTGAGCTGCATGAGCTGCTTATAAATTTTGGAGATTAATCCTTTGTCAGTTGCTTCATTTGCAAATATTTTCTCCCATTCTGAGGGTTGTCTTTTGGTCTTGTTTATGGTTTCCTTTGCTGTGCAAAAGCTTTTAAGTTTCATTAGGTCCCATGTGTTTATTTTTGTCTTTATTTCCATTTCTCTAGGAGGTGGATCAAAAAGGATCTTGCTGTGATTTATGTCATAGAGTGTTCTGCCTATGTTTTCCTCTAAGAGGTTGAGAGTGTCTGACCTTACATTTAGGTCTTTAATCCATTTTGAGCTTATTTTTGTATATGGTGTTAGGGAATGATCTAATCTCATACTTTTACATGTCCCTATCCAGTTTTCCCAGCACCACTTATTGAAGAGACTGTCCTTTCTCCACTGTACATTCCTGCCTCCTTTATCAAAGATAAGGTGACCATATGTCCGTGGGTTTAACTCTGGGCTTTCTATCCTGTTCCATTGATCTATCTTTCTGTTTTTGTGCCAGTACCACACTGTCTTGATTACTGTAGCTTTGTAGTATAGTCTGAAGTCAGGGAGCCTGATTCCTCCAACTCCATTTTTCGTTCTCAAGATTGCTTTGGCTATTCGGGGTCTTTTGTGTTTCCATACAAATTGTGAAATTTTTTGTTCTAGTTCTGTGAAAAATGCCAGTGGTAGTTTGATAGGGATTGCATTGAATCTGTAGATTGCTTTGGGTAGTAGAGTCATTTTCACAATGTTGATTCTTCCAATCCAAGAACATGGTACATCTCTCCATCTATTTGTATCATCTTTAATTTCTTTCATCAGTGTCTTATAATTTTCTGCATACAGGTCTTTTGTCTCCTTAGGTAGGTTTATTCCTAGATATTTTATTCTTTTTGTTGCAATGGTAAATGGGAGTGTTTCCTTGATTTCACTTTCAGATTTTTCATCATTAGTATATCGGAATGGCAGAGATTTCTGTGCATTAATTTTGTATCCTGCAACTTTACCAAATTCATTGATTAACTCTAGTAGTTTTCTGGTAGCATCTTTAGGATTCTCTATGTATAGTATCATGTCATCTGCAAACAGTGACAGCTTTACCTCTTCTTTTCCAATTTGGATTCCTTTTATTTCCTTTTCTTCTCTGATTGCTGTGGCTAAAACTTCCAAAACTAGGTTGAATAAGAGTGGTGAGAGTGGGCAACCTTGTCTTGTTCCTGATCTTAGTGGAAATGGTTTCAGTTTTTCACCATTGAGGACGATGCTGGCTGTGGGTTTGTCATAGATGGCCTTTATTATGTTGAGGAAAGTTCCCTCTATGCCTACTTTCTCCAGGGTTTTTATCATAAATGGGTGTTGAATTTTGTCAAAAGCTTTGTCTGCATCTATTGAGATGATCATATGGTTTTTCTCCTTCAATTTGTTAATATGGTGTATCACTTTGATTGATTTGCGTATATTGAAGAATCCTTGCATTCCTGGAATAAACCCCACTTGATCATGGTGTATGATCCTTTTAATGTGCTGTTGGATTCTGTTTGCTGGTAGTTTGTTGAGGATTTTTGCATCTATGTTCATCAGTGATATTGGCCTGTAGTTTTCTTTCTTTGTGACATCCTTGTCTGGTTTTGGTATCAAGGTGATGGTGGCCTCGTAGAATGAGTTTGGGAGTGTTCCTCCCTCTGCTATATTTTGGAAGAGTTTGAGAAGGATAGGTGTTAGCTCTTCTCTAAATGCTTGATAGAATTCGTCTGTGAAGCCATCTGGTCCTGGGCTTTTGTTTGTTGGAAGATTTTTTATCACAGTTTCAATTTCAGTGCTTGTGATTGCTCTGTTCATATTTTCTATTTCTTCCTCATTCAGTCTTGGCAGGTTGTGCGTTTCTAAGAATTTGTCCATTTCTTCCAGGTTGTCCATTTTATTGGCATAGAGTTGCTTATAGTAATCTCTCAGGATCTTTTGTATTTCTGCAGTGTCAGTTGTCACTTCTGCTTTTTCATTTCTAATTCTATTGATTTGAGTCTTCTCCCTTTTTTTCTTGATGAGTCTGGCTAATGGTTTATCAATTTTGTTTATCTTCTCAAAGAACCAGCTTTTAGTTTTATTGTTCTTTGCTATCATTTCCTTCATTTCTTTTTCATTTATTTCTGATCTGATTTTTATGATTTCTTTCCTTCTGCTAACTTTGGGATGTTTTTGTTCTTCTTTCTCTAATTGCTTTAGGTGCAAGGTTAGGTTGTTTATTCTAGATGTTTCCTGTTTCTTAAGGTGGGATTGTATTGCTATAAACTTCCCTCTTAGAACTGCTTTTGCTGCATCCCATAGGTTTTGGGTCATCGTGTCTCCATTGTCATTTGTTTCTAGGTATTCTTTTATTTCCTCTTTGATTTCTTCAGTGATCACTTCGTTATTAAGTAGTGTATTGTTTAGCCTCCATGTGTTTGTATTTTTTACAGCTCTTTTCCTGTAATTGATATCTAGTCTCATAGCATTGTGGTCAGAAAAGATACTTGATACAATTTCAATTTTCTTAAATTTACCAAGGCTTGATTTGTGACCCAAGATATGATCTATCCTGGAGAATGTTCCATGAGCACTTGAGAAAAATGTGTATTCTATTGTTTTTGGATGGAATGTCCTATAAGTATCAATTAAGTCCATCTTGTTTAATGTATCATTTAAAGCTTGTGTTTCCTTATTTATTTTCATTTTGGATGATATGTCCATTGGTGAAAGTGGGGTGTTAAAGTCCCCTACTTTGAGTGTGTTACTGTCGATTTCTCCTTTTATGGCTGTTAGTATTTGCCTTATGCATTGAGGTGTTCCTATGTTTGGTGCATAAATATTTACAATTGTTATATCTTTTTCTTGGATTGATCCCTTGATCATTATGTAGTGTCCTTCTTTGTCTCTTCTAGTAGTCTTTATTTTAAAGTCTATTTTGTCTGATATGAGAATTGCTACTCCAGCTTTCTTTTGGTTTCCATTTGCATGGAATATCTTTTTCCATCCCCTTACTTTCAGTCTGTATGTGTCTCTAGGTCTGAAGTGGGTCTCTTGTAGACAGCATATATATGGGTCTTGTTTTTGAATCCATTCAGCCAATCTGTATCTTTTGGTGGGAGCATTTAGTCCATTTACATTTAAGGTAATTATCGATATGTATGTTCCTATTCCCATTTTCTTAATTGTTTTGGGTTCGTTATTGTAGTTCTTTTCCTTCTGTTGTGTTTCTTGCCTAGAGAAGTTCCTTTAGCATTTGCTGTAAAGCTGGTTTGGTGGTGCTGAACTCTCTCAGCTTTTGCTTGTCTGTAAAGGTTTTAATTTCTCCATCAAATCTGAATGAGATCCTTGCTGGGTAGAGTAATCTTGGTTGCAGGTTTTTCTCCTTCATCACTTTAATTATGTCCTGCCACTCCCTTCTGGCTTGTAGAGTTTCTGCTGAGAGATCAGCTGTTATCCTGATGGGGATTCCCTTGTGTGTTATTTGTTGTTTTTGCCTTGCTGCTTTTAATATGATTTCTTTGTGTTTAATTCTTGACAGTTTGATTAATATGTGTCTTGGCGTATTTCTCCTTGGATTTATTCTGTATGGGACTCTCTGTGCCTCCTGGACTTGATTAACTATTTCCTTTCCCATATTAGGGAAGTTTTCAACTATAATCTCTTCAAATATTTTCTCAGTCCCTTTCTTTTTCTCTTCTTCTTCTGGAACCCCTATAATTCGAATGTTGGTGCGTTTAATGTTGTCCCAGAGGTCTCTGAGACTGTCCTCTGTTCTTTTCATTCTTTTTTCTTTATTTTGCTCTGCAGCAGTTATTTCCACTATTTTATATTCCACCTCACTTATCCGTTCTTCTGCCTCAGTTATTCTGCTATTGATCCCATCTAGAGTATTTTTTATTTCATGTATTGTATTTTTAATCGATGCTTGATTCATCTTTAGTTCTTCTAGGTCCTTGTTAACTGTTTCTTGCATTTTGTCTATTCTATTTCCAAGATTTTGGATCTGGGAAATAGAATCTTGGATCATCTTTACCATCATTATTCTGAATTCTTTTTCAGGTAGACTGCCTATTACCTCTTCATTTGTTAGATCTGGTGGGTTTTTATCTTGCTCCTTCACCTGCTGTGTGTTTTTCTGTCTTCTCATTTTGCTTATGTTACTGTGTTTGGGGTCTCCTTTTTGCAGGCTAAAGGTTCGTAGTTCCCGTTGTTTTTGGTGTCTGTCCCCAGTGGCTAAGGTTGGTTTCGTGGGTTGTGTAGGCTTCCTGGTGGAGGGGACTAGTGCCTGTGTTCTGGTGGATGAGGCTGGATCTTGTCTTTCTGGTGGGCAGGTCCACGTCTGGTGGTGTGTTTTGGGGTGTCTGCAGACTTTTTATGATTTTAGCCCACCTCTCTGCTAATGGGTGGCATTGTGTTCCTGTCTTGCTAGTTGTTTGGCTTAGGGTGTCCAGCACTGTAGCTTGCTGGTCGTTGAGTGAAGCTGGGTGCTGGTGTTGAGATGGAGCTCTCTGGAAGATTTTTGCCATTTGATATTATGTGGAGCTGGGAGGTCTCTTGTGGACCAGTGTCCTGAAGTTGGCTCTCCCACCTCAGAGGCACAGCACTGACTCCGGGCTCCTCAATTTGGGATGATTTGTTGTCTATTCATGTATTCCACAGATGCAGGGTACATCAAGTTGATTGTGGAGCTTTAATCCGCTGCTTCTGAGGCTGCTGGGAGAGGTTTCCCTTTCTCTTCTTTGTTCTCACAGCTCCTGGGTCTCAGCTTTGGATTTGGCCCCGCCCCTGCGTGTAGGTCGCTGGAGGGCGTCTGTTCTTCGCTCAGACAGGACAGGGTTAAAGGAGCAGCCTCTTCGGGGACTCTGGCTCACTCAGGCCGGGGGGCAGGGAGGGGCATGGAGTGCGGGGCGATCCTGCAGCGGCAGAGGTCGGCGTGACGTTGCACCAGCCCGAGGCGCGCCGTGCGTTCTCCCAGGGAAGCCGCCCCTGGATCCCGGGACCCCGGCAGTGGCGGGCTGCACAGGCTCCCGGAAGGGCGGTGTGGGCAGTGACCTGCGCTCGCACACAGGCTTCTTGGCGGCGGCAGCAGCAGCCCCAGCGTCCCACGCCCGTCACTGGGCTCCGCGCTTTCAGTCGCGACTCGCGCCCGTCTGTGGAGCCCCTTTAAGCAGCGCTCTTAATCCCCTCTCCTCGCGCATCAGGAAACCAAGAGGGAAGAAAAAGTCTCCTGCCTCTTCGGCAGCTCCAGAGTTTTCCCGGACTCCCTCCCGGCTAGCTGTGGCACATTAGCCCCCTTCAGGCTGTGTTCTCGCCGCCAGCCCCAGTCCTCTCCCTGCGCTCTGACGGAAGCCCGAGCCTCAGCTTCCAGCGCTGCGTGCCCCGGCAGGCGAGCAGACAAGCCTCTCGGGCTGGTGAGTGCCGCTCGGCACCGATCCTCTGTGTGGGGATTTCTCCGCTTTGCCCTACCCAGGTATGTGGGGAGTTTCTTGCCTTTTGGGAGGTCTGGGGTCTTCTGCCAGCGTTCAGTAGGTGTTCTGTAGGAGTTGTTCCACGTGTAGCTGTATTTCTGGTGTATCCATGGGGAGGAAGGTGATCTCCGCATCTTACTCTTCCTCCATCTTACCCGGAAGTCCAAAGGTAAAGTTCTGTGGGCTCTGTGAGTTCCAAGATTTTGGATTTTCTCGCCAGGTCATTTTAAAATGGGAATTCATGGTCATATGACATGGATTAGAAATTAACAGAAAGGTGGAGAAGGAGGGAGAAAGAGAAAGAGATACTCAGAAAGAGAGATATGGAGGAGTGTCTCCTGAGGAAGCTTCCAATGTAGCCACATAAAATGAGGTAGGGAGCATCCTCTGCTTTTCCAGTTTCCAGAATGGAGATGGGAACTATCTGACCTGTATATGTCTAAAACACTTTGTGTTAAAACTCCCTGGGTGTGATAGTTTTTGATGACAGATTTTAAAACTCCTGCTTTGATCACTCTAACGGTCTTATAGGTAAGTTGTATTTGTTAAATTACATTTGTCTAGAAAATTTTCCATTTTAGTAAAATTTTCACTAAGGTTTTCAACAGAATTCACTTATTTGTTCAGTCTCTCTGTGTCTGTGGAACTTTCCCCTTTTCACTCTTAACAATGCTTATTTAGGGGTTTTTTTTCCTTCATCATTCTTGCTATAGCAAGTATAATTTATCAATATATGTAAAGCACTATCTCTTGATTATTCTATTATTTTGGTACTTTTCATTTCACTAAAATTGTCTATAGTTTCCTTATTTTGATATATTTGGGTTGACTCAGATTTTTCTCTTAGTTCTTAAATTCAAGAACAGCTATTAAATTTTGAAATGTTTTCTTCTTAACAAGTGCTTTTTGAGGCTATAAATTACTCTGTAAGCACTTTTACTTGCATCCTGTAAGTTTTGATATTGTTGTTCCCTTCTAAGTATCCACTGAAAGATGAACTGTTGACAACTGTGCTTATTGGATATTATATATTATTGGTCCAGTTATTGATTCCATTTTATATATAGCATTGGTAGAAAACATGATTTTTTATAATATTTTTATGTTTGAGCCCATTTTTGCAAGCCTAAAAGGGTCAATTTTTCTAAAGTTTCCATGAAATAATGTATATCCTCTAATTTGAAAGTTCAGACTTCTGTAAATATCTATTATTTAAAATTAGCTAATTGTGTAGTTCAAATCTTCTATATCTTTACTAATTGTCTTTTTATCTATCAAACACTGAGAAGTGTGTGTTAAAAAATTCACTAAGTGGGGAAGTATACATTTCTCATTGTAATACTATTAACTTGTACTTGATAGTTATGTTGTTAGGCATCTATACCTTCAGAATTATTATGCATTCCTTGTGAATGTTGCTTTTTACCATTACATTATGGTCTACGTTATCCCTAATAAGATTTTCCCCCATGTCTATTTTATATAACAAATATAGCTATATCAGAATTTTTATTTGCAGTTTCCCTGTAAAATTTTCTCTATCCCACTACATGCATTCATTCATTACATTTTAAGCATGTCTCTTGTAGACAGCATATGCCTGGAGTGGGTTTTTTTTAATTTTTTTGAAATATTTAAAAATTTTACCAGAAAATTTGTAGCTACAGTGAATTAATTTTTTTTTCTGAATGATTTGAGCATCAGTTGGAGACATAATTCTGCACAACCCCAGAATATTTTCTGTGCAATTCCTACAAGCAGAGCATTTGCCTATATGAACACAATACAACCATTAAAATCAGGAAATTAGCATTGATACATTGCTATTATACAATCTACATACCCCATTAAGATCTTAGCAGTTATCCCAGTAATGTTCTTTGTAGCAAAATTATACAACCCAGGGCCACAATTACATTTGCAATGCCTTTTTTTCTCTTTTACTCTGAAATAGTTCCTCAGACTCTCCTAAACACTCATGAACTTGATACTTTCAAAAATTAAAACCAATTATTTTGTAGAATGTCCCTAAATTTAGGTGTTTGATGTTTCCTACTAATTAGATTCAGGTTACACATTTTGGGCAAGAAAGTCACAGAAGTGGCACTGTATTCTTATATCCTACCAGATGGTACAAAATTTCAATTTGTCCTATTACTTGTGATGTTAACTTTTATCACTGGATAAAGTTCCAAGTTTCTCCACTCTAAAATGTTTTTTCCCCTTTGTAATTAACAAATCTTTGAGACTAGGTCAATATTACATTCCTCTTCAACTTTTCACTCACTAGTTTTAGCATCCATTGATGTTTTGTGACTGAATTATTAGTATGATGGTTACCAAATGATTTGTAATTCTATCATTCCATCTACATATATTAGTTTGCATTCTACTGTAACAAACAGCTTCCTCTTCTCTCCATTTAGTTATGCATTTGTTTATATCCATATGAACAAATGGCTTTCTATTTTATTCAATGGATCCTAATCCATTACTTTCATTATTTTGATGCTCAGATCATTCCAATATTTGGCTAATGGGGCCTCTTCAAGCTGCTTCTGTCTACATCAATTTCTGAGCACTTCCCAATTTTCTAGAATAATATTGGGTTGGCCAAAAAGTTCGTTTGTTTTTTTCCGTAAGATGGTTCCAGTAGCACTTAGCTGTCTTTAACTTCATTAGAAACAATTTTGTTAGATTGTATTGTGAGAGTTGTCATATCAGCATGCATTTAAAAAAAAAACATCAAAATTGGTGAATTTTTGTGTAGCCATTTTAATATTGAAGATGGAAGAAAAAAGCAACATTTTTGGCATAGTATGCTTTATTATTTCAGGAAAGGTAAAAACGCAATTGAAACACACAAAAAGATGTGTACAGTGTATGGAGAAGGTGCTGTGACTGATCAAACATGTCCAAAGTGGTTTGCGAAGTTTCATGCTGGAGATTTCTCGCTGGATGATGCTCCGGGGTTGGGTAGACAAGGTGAAGTTGACAGTGATCAAATCGAGACATTAATTGAAAACAATCAATGTTATACCACACGGGAGACAGCCGACATGCTCAAATTATCCAAATCAAGCACTGAAAATCATTTGCACCAGCTTGGTTATGTTAATCACTTTGTTGTTTGGGTTCCACATAAATTAAGCGAAAAAAACCCTCTTGACCGTATTTCCGCATGTGATTCTCTAGTTAAATGTAACGAAAACCTTATGTTTTTAAGACAAATTGTGACAGGTGATGAAAAGTGGATACTGTACAATAATGTAGAATGGAAGAGATATGGCACAAGCGAAATGAACCACCAACAACCACATCAAAGGCCAGTCTTCATCCAAAGAAGGTGATGTTGTGTATATGGTGGGATTGGAAGGGAGTCCCCTATTATGAGCTTTTTCCAGAAAACCAAATGATTAATTCCAACAAGTACTGCTCCCATTTAGATCAACTGAAAGCAGCACTCGAAGAAAAGTGTCTGGAATTAGTGAACAGAAAATGCATAATCTTCCATCAGGATAACGCAAGACTTCATGTTTCTTTGATGACCAAGCAAAAACTATTACATCTTGGCTGGGAAGTTCTGATTCATCAGTCGTATTTGCTAGACATTGCACCTTCAGATTTCCATTTATTTTGATTTTTACAAAATTCTCTTAATGGAAAAAATTTCATTTCCCTGGAAGACTGTAAAAGGCACCTAGAACAGTTCTTTGCTCAAAAAGATAAAAAAATTTGGGAAGATGGAATTATGAAGCTGCCTGAAAAAATGGCAGAAGGTAGGGGAACAAAATGGTGAATACATTGTTCAATAAAGTTCTTGGTGAAAATGAAAAATGTGTCTTTTATTTTAACTTTAAAAACTGAAGGAAACTTTTGGCCAACCCAATAAGATTTTCTATGCTCATCTTGTACTTTGCTTGCTCCAGCCCTGAAACCAGGTGTTCTCCAAGGAGCCCTAGTTCCTTATAGTTGAGAATTATATTTAGAAACTAAGATCTGTGTGCTAGGTATGCACATTACTGTTGGGATTTCACTTCTCAGTGGACATAACTAAGGGATATATGCAAAAATGTCCATAAAAATTTACATCTGTGTTTCTATCCACCTATTTATATAGATATAGATATATAGGTACAGTAAAAACATGAGTTCATACCAATATTTCCAATTCCAGTCTAACAACATAGGATTAATTCCAGGTTTTTTTTTTTTCCTTTTCATATTTATGACCCGCTTCTCCCATAGTGAGAAATCAGATTCCCATTCTATTAGTCTGTTTGGGTTACCAAAACAAAGACTAGGTGGTTTAAACAACAGAAACATATTTTCTCAGTTCTGAAGGCTGGAAAATCCAAGGTCAAAGTATAGGCCGATTTGGTTTCCGCTGAGAGCCCTCTTCCTCATTTGTGGTAATTGTTACACAGCAATAGAAAACTAATAAACTTCCCTAATACATTTACCACAGAATTCATTTCAAAGCAATTTCCATCTCCTCAGCTCTAAATTCTATCTGTATATTTTTGCCCTCTGGATGGACTTACCTCCCACTTTCTGATAAGCTGTCTATATGAATATCTTCAAATCTCTTCCCTTTCACTTTTTTTTATCATTATATTTTCTTCATTTACTGTGTTTTCTTGCTTCTTCCTGTCAGAGAATAAAACGTCTCTCCAATGGCAATGCTTACACTTACGCCTTTGTTCTCTTTTCTTCCTGTCTCCTCTGGACATTTTTCCCAGAAAAAAAAAAATCCTCCCTCTATTTTCAATACAATCTCCTCACTCATGGGCACTCACTCTTTCTCTCTTCTCTCTCTCCTGACTCAATCTACAAATACTGTCATGCCTTAACATTCTAAGCTCAGTTCTGGTACTCTTTCAAGCTATTATCACATCACCCTCTTTACTTTTATTTTTACCATCTAACTTTTTCCAAATAAACTATACTTGTGGTGTTTAGTTTCCACTCCTAAACCACTGTTAATCCCTTGAAATCTGATCCCAACCTCCATCACTCTGCTTAAACTGCTCTTTCAACAGTCATTAAAGTATAGGCAAACTGCTAATCTAATTTTTTTTTTTTTTTTTAGTTTTCACATTTCTCAATCACTCAGTGGTATCAGGATTGTTGGCCAACAATCCCTTCTGGACAATAACCATCCTAGTTCTTCTTCTATCCATGTGATCACTCCTTATATCTCTGTTTCTCTGGCTCCTACCATTCCCTAAGTCTAAATTCTACACAAGGATGTGTGTAGTTTTTTAGTTTTTTGCTCTTCCCTCTGTGGACCAAAAAAAAAAGACAAGTAATCCACAATGGCTCCCATCATGACTAAAGTGAAATCCAAATGCTCACCCTGCTTTCCAAAGCTTTCCATTTGTTGTATCCATACTACCTTTCCAACATTACTGAAAACTAGTCTCTTCTAGTCAAAATGAATTATTTTCCAATTCTTAAATATTTCTTGAATTCCAAGTTCAGTGTTCACTCCATACACCTTATGAACAGTTTAAAATATTTGTCATGGGAAAACATTTAAAATGTTTTTCCTCAGTGTAAATATTCAAGTTCTATATATATATTTCAATAATAATAATACAATGATTATTACCAACACTTACAACATCTCAGGTACCATCCTAAGCACTGTGTATTCATTAATTCATTTAATCTCTAAAACAACACCATGACCCAGCTCAAATGTTACCTCCCCCATAAAGTCCTCCACATACACACCTGTGTACTGTGGGAGACATTTTTGTCCATCCTGAAATCTAAAATTCTCAAAAGTTTATGTCTTTGTCTCTACTGTAGATATGTACATTTATCTCATTTTGCTTACTCATCAATAAGGTTTTGAGGGCAGGAGTATTGATAATCCCTTGTTATCCACTTAAATCTTCTTATTTATTCTTCTTGTCAAAGCACTGAAATCACCTATTATAGGAAATCTCCTGATTCTAAACTCTGCATTAGGTGTTCTTTGTCTGTGCCCTCAGTTCTTTGCATGCCTTATCATCTTTAAATAGAGATTGCTCTATTACAATTGCCTATTTACTTATATGTGTCCTCACTAAACATTTTCCTATTGAGGCAAGCACAGGGTCTTATTCCTTTTCCTATTTATAGCAATTGTCACAACACATTGCAGTGCGTATACTCAATAAATGTTTGTGGGATGAATAAATAATTATCCCAAGCATGACCATCTGATCTCCCAAATCACAGGAGATCACAACCCATAAATTGAAAGGATATATTTACTATTGGAGAAAACACATTATAGCACTGAGGAAGAAACAGTAGACAATGAGAATTTTACCACACAATATAGTACAAGATAATAAATTATGAGACTAAGTCAATAGGAACATGTTAAATATAATGGGGGCCCTACCTCACCCCATGCAAAGATTAATTTAATGTGGATCTTAGACCCAAACATAAAAGCTAAAACCATAAAGCTTTTAGAAAGAAACATAAGAGACTCTCTTTGTGAGAGGGGCTTGGTCCACAAGTTTCCTAGACAGGTCACAGAAAATAATAACCATTCTAAAAAACAAGAAATTTGATTTTATCATATTCAAAAATCACTACTCATCAAAAGATATTGTTAAGGAAATAAATGGGTAAGTCATGGAGTGGGAGAACATACTTGCAAAACATATATCTGACAAAACACTGATACACAGCATAAATAACTCTTCCAACTCAATAATAAACAGACAAATAACCCCAAATAACATGAAAGAGTGGCCAAGAAGTCCATGAAAAACTGCTCAAAATCATTAGCTATTAGGAAAATGTCAATTAAAATCAAAATACCACTATACACTTACCAGAAAGACTAAAACTAAAGGATGTAACATCAGATGTCATCAGAGCACCTGGAATTCTCATATATATTTTTGGTGGCATTGTAAAATGTACAACCATTTTGGAAAAGCTATGACAATTTCTTACAAAACTAAACATATACAAACACTATGACCTAACAATAAGAGTCCTAGGTATTTATCCAAGAGAAATGAAAATGTAAGTCCCCCAAAATATTAAAATATAGAAGCTCTATTGATGATGACTAAAAACATGAAAAAACTAAGTGTTCACCAGTAAGTAAATGGATAAACAAACTGTAATATACCAAGCACTCAGATCAGTAAAAGGAAACAAGTGATGTACCAAACATGGCTCAAATTAAATATATTAAGTTGACAGAAGGAGAAAAAAAGCCAAACATAAATGACAACATTCTGCGTGATTCCATTTACATGAAATTCTAGAATGACAAATTCTAGACAAATGACAACTCTATAATGACAAAAGGAGGGTCAGCGTTTGCCTCCATGAAGCAAGTAAGACTGGAAAGCATCATGAAGAAACTTTCTGTCTGATGATAAAGTTTTGCAGATGGAAATGCATTTGTATTACACATGTACATGCATTTGTAAAAATCCAGCACATATACACTAATAACTGTATTTCACTGTATATAAATTATTCATCAAAGGTAAAAAGTAGTCAAGTGCAATGCTAATAATCTGATACTAATGAGTATCAAAATTAGTTAAGTATGCTAAAATATTTAAGAGGAAATATATCTGAAATTTACTTTGAAATGCATCCAAATTAAGTTAGATTAATAGGAGAGATGGATATATAAGTGTTTAAGAAAGTATAGTAAAATGGAGAACAGTATGGAGGTTCCTTAAAAAACTAAAAATAGAACTACCATACAATGCAGCAATCCCACTACTGGGCATATATCCTGAGAAAACCATAATTCAAAAAGAGTCATGCACCACAATGTTCACTGCAGCTCTATTTACAACAGCCAGGACATGGAAGCAACCTAAGTGTCTGTCAACAGATAAATGGATAAAGAAGATGTGGCACATATATAGAATGGAATATTACTCAGCCATGAAAAGAAATGAAATTGAGTTATTTGTAGTGTGGTGCACGGACCTAGGGCCTGTCATATAGAGTGAAGTAAGTTAGAAAGAGAAAAACAAATACCATATGCTAACACATATATATGGAATCAAAAAAAAATAAGGTTCTGAAGAACCTAGGGACAGGTCAAGAATAAAGACGCAGACGTAGAGAATGGACTTGAGGACACCGGAAGGGGGAAGGGTAAGCTGGGACAAACTGAGAGAGTGGCATGGACTTATACATACTACCAAATGTAAAATAGATAGCTAGGGGGAAACAGCCGCCTAGCACAGGGAGATCAGCTCGGTGCTTTGTGACCATCTAGAGGGGTGGGATAGAGAGGATGGGAGGGAGACACAAGAGAGAGGAGATATGTGGATGTATGTATACGTAGAGCTGATTCACTTTGTTATAAAGCAGAAACTAACACACCATTGTAAAGCAATTATACTCCAATAAAGATGTTTTAAAAAAAAATAGAAAGTATAGTAAAATGTTAATTGTAGACTATGTTTTAAGTACATAAGTGTTCAGTGTAAAATTCTTTCAATTCTACTGTTGGGCAAAGCAAAAATACAATGGGGGCTACAGTACTGTTGGGGGAGACTCTTTGTCATTATACTTCCTTAAGAATTATTTGAAATTTTTGCCAGAGGCAAAAAAAATAAAAAGAAAATTTAAAACTTAGGGTGAAGCATTGTCATATTTACATAACTAATTTATCTGTGAAATTGAATAGTACTGAAAATTATATTCAGAAAATCATAGTTGACTAAGGTGTCTAATTATTCATTTAGACCCAATGAGATGCAAGTACTACAAACTGAATATAGAATTGTTCAATAGTTAGGGATAGGGACTATAGGAGAAGGGGTAAAAAGTAGAGAAAAAGGACATTCACAAATTCTCAGTTGTTTTCTTTTTTTAACCATTTTAATCTCTTACTAAACTTCTTGGGTGCTACTACACACATTAATACTTGAGTTTTTCTAAAGTTCCACTTAAACAGCAAGTACATCTCCCTAAGTAATTTATTTCTTAGAATTATTCCTTCTTCCATCTGTCTCCACTCCTGTCATTTCCTTACACTTCCTCTGTAGCCTATTCAGTTTCATTCAGTTGTCTCTTGTTTTTGAAACATTTTGTGTGAAGACTAAATCCCCATTTCCTCCTTTTTGATCTCCATTTAGTCTTGATTACAAAGCTAACTGAATTATGGTCAGTATTATTTAGCTCCTTCCTCCACCCACTCACCTTTATGAGACCAGTCACATCATCTGCTTTGAAAAAACAGTTTTTATGATGGCTCACTTTTCATGATTGCTTTAACATGGATCAAAAAGAAAAGCCATCTTGTAAAATCTATGTTCCCAGAGTAAGCAAATGCTAAGAAGCACAGAGACCCTTAAAAATGTTTGGTAGTTTGGGGTTTAGTTAAATATAAAAAATGTGCTAGAATAACATTCAAGAAGAGTTCTAAGATAAGTTAAAACTCCTTTGTTCTCTTCTTCCATAAAAAGACCAACCAGTGGTTCCTTAAACCAGGTAATGTTAAGTTGTAATTCCTCTCATTTGAAAGCAATTCTCTAATTGGCAATAATATTATTTAACATCTTTAAGATTCAGGACACAGAGCTAGATAAATGGAAGGACACCAACTCTTCCCATCTTTGCTAGCCAAAGTTCCATTCCTGAAATCCCTTTCCCTACATCCATTTAGAAAAGTTCTATAATCAGTAAAGGCATCTAAACTGAAACAATATAGTTTCTGACTTTAGCTGTTATAGAAAATCATGGAATAATAAATGTTAAAGCTAAACAGAGTGACCATCTATTGCAGTATTTTCTAAATAGCTTTGTGAAGATCTCTTGTTCTATAGGATGTTATTTGGTGTGGTTCCCTGATTAAATAAGGTGAGAGTTGCTAGATTCAATCAAGTTCAAGTCTACAATAAACCAGGGTAGATTTTAGTAATCTCTTTAGGAGAGTAACTCATCTTCTCTGCTGTCATTTTAATTTGCAAAGAGGCAAGATGATTAGCCTAGGTTATGAGTAGCAAAACTAGGACCACAACACAGGTCTTCTGGATTTCAAGTCCAGGGCTATTTATACTACATCCCAATACATCCTAATAATTTCATAACATGGCATTAAAGATAATACCCACAAAATTTGTAGAATATATTCTAATACATCTGACATTTCCTTCTTTTTTTTTTTCCTTTCTGTGAGAGCACAAACCAGATATGTTATCTTTTAGAGTATTCTGGGGTTCATCTATCAAAACATGGACATTGTCAGGAAAAAGTTAACACAGAGATGATCATATTTCCCCTCTTCTTATTCTCTCTTCTAATCAAAAAACAAAACAAATCAAACAAAAAGTCCAAGTAAAGAATTTCAAAAAGTCCCTGCAAATAGAAAAGATTCTTCTTTTAACAAAAATAAAGACTTTAGTTAGAATTAAGACACCAGAATAAAGGACCAACTAAAAGGTAACAGTACAATTTCTCCTGTTCTACATTGTGTGAAAAATAATCTGGTTATTAGCTTAATAAGCAGTGAAGAAAAATATCACACTTCAGCAATGTCTCCAATGAAGATATGAACAGGGAAGTTTAAAGAGTTGTTAGTATTGAGCTGGCAGAGGTTACTTCTAAGGAGCCCAAGGAGATAAAGCCAATCCAGTAAGAGTAGGAGGAGGAAGTGGTATACAGTAGAGTAACTCCTCTAAAAGTTTCTCTATTCCATGTCTTCCAACTGTAAAATGAATAGCATTTCTCTAATTATTTTGTTAAAAGACATTTTCATAATCTAGACTATCATTTCAACTCTTTGGCAAATAGATGTTAGTAGAAAAGATTATTCTCCCAAAGATATAAAAAACATGAACTCCAACTTATTCAAGTCCCCTTTTTAATCTCTGAAAGATGCCTTCCAATGCTCCAGCCAAGGATAAAAATTACAAACCCTCTTCCAAAATGGGTGCCTAAAGTAGTTAGGAGTGAACAGAACATGACTCAAAGGAATTAAGATTCATTTTGACCCCCCAAATAATTTAGGAGCAGTCTCTACCACTGGATCAAAAATGTATGCTGTGTCATTATAAAGCTAATTGAAAAAATAGAAAAGAAGATGTAGCTATGTCCCTGTGATTGTTATTCATTTTTTTAAAAAAAAAATGTTCAAGTCCATATTGACTCCTGTGATATACAGTCTTCCAGGTAACCAAAAAAAAAAACTAGATTTTTGCTTAATCAACCAGGCTAATTAAGGCTTCTGTTCTGATCTTTGGATGACAAGGCAGAGTGTGGCTTCAATCAAATTGCTGGTTGACTCTTCCATGGGCCTAAATCATACCCAGCAATGTAATCAAACCAGTTTGGCTAAATTACACACAATATATCAGTAAATGGCTTTTCTGGGTCACTAGGCTACACACAATCTGACATTAAAGTATAGTAGATAAAAAGAAATGTTTTAACATTTCCAAGAAACTCACATGCATTAGTTAAGGTTTTAACTAATAAGAAACTATTAGAAGAAAAAAAAAGAGACATGAAAGCATAACAACATCATGTCCATCCCAAACGTCATTAGCTGCAATCTTTAATCAGGCACTCATTCCAGTTACTGGGCGGTATCGCCAGCCTCCCAAAGGGAAGTCAGCCACAGACCAAGAATGAGAAAACCAATTTGAAAAAAAAAAAAAGAACCTGAATGATAACTGAGCCCAGATGGGGAGAAGAAATGTTAACTGTGGAACTGGTCTTTTTTAAAGGCCACCAGTAAATTCAAGCCGCAAGAGAAATTTGCCCAAAGAGGGAAAATACTGCTTTTCCCCTATAGTAAAAAGGGAAATGAACATACTCAACTGGACCCACCAACAGAGTTTTTTCCCAAGTTTTAGTGTGGAACACAAGGTTCATGAGCAGGAGGTATGGGCTTAATTGGTCACTGCCCCAGTGTAGGAAAGCAGCAGCTGTTTCTTATTATTTGTGTATATTTTTCTTATGGGTAAAAACGTGGGTGGAGTGTCATGGCATACTGCTGTGCAGACTTCCCAAAATGGCAAGGGCAGAGGACTGGCTTTCCTCTGCTACCATCAAGGGTATGATCCAGAAGTTATCTAACCAAAGAAACTCCAGCAGAAGTAGAACCTGTCCCATGGCCACTGGCATGCAGCTTTATAAAAAAAGAAATGGATTGAGGGGCAGCTTTTAAAAAGTGCACTTAAAATTTTGATTACAAATAATACCAAGAGATATTGGACCTACATATAACCAAACACTAAACATCATTAAGTCTTTACAAACCTATGTTAGTTACTTAATATTTTAAATCACATGAGCAGTGGCTAAAATAGATACTACCAAAAACCATTACGTGGCAGGGAGGGCAGCCGAAGAGAAAAATACCCAAACCTCCCTCACCCTCTTACAGATCTACTGCAAACACCTCCCTCTGCACACACATTTGGAAGCAGAAGGCAAGGCAGCCCTAGGGACACAGGGCAGGGAGGGGCAGAGAATGGATATGGAGGGGCAATGAAAGGTGACCTGCATGCTTCTGTAAACTCTGTTCTTAACAGGGCAGTATGAGTGAGCCTTTTCAAACCTTAGTCAGAGGTGTCAACTACTATTCTGCTTAAAATCCTCCAATGACTTCCTGTGGCATCAAGAGGAAAACTAGAATCTTCACAAAGGTCGGCCCTTGCTGTTCTCCAGTATTGCTCTTCCTGCGGATTCAGAATAACTCATTCCCTTACTTCTGTGAGGGCTTTGTACAAAGGCCCCTTTTCAGTGTGATGGACCACGACTGCCCTGTTTAACAGTTCAACCCCAGCCCCAGCCCTGAACAGCCTGCCCTTCTAGGATTTATTTTTCCTGAGAGCACTATCACCATTAGCCTGACTATATGCTTTACTCTTTTGTTTATTGTCTGTCTTTCCCCTACTAGAATATAGGCTGCAGGAGTACATAATATCCACAACACCTAAACAACACCTGGAACATAGCAGCCATTTAATATTTGTTGAATGAATACATGAAGGAATGCATTAGTGAGTATTTTAAGATATTTAATTTTAACATGCTTTGTGATCATTATTACTAATTTATGGACAATATTCAATATCTCCTATAAAATGACTGTATATAATAAATGCTTTCAAACTTTGATTAGATGCTTATTACTTATAATTTAGGCTAACTGACATAAACAATTCCCAGCACCTTTTCTTTAAGTTGTCAAGCAACATGAAAACTGAACAAGTTTCTTTGGACAAGGGCAAAATGACATCTCTTTGATTTTAGAAACGAAACAAATCTCCCCCTTTTTAATGCAGAGTTGTAAGGGTCGCAATGAATGACCTGCTAATGACCAAATCCTACAAACACTCTTCAGTAGTTATCTTTCCTGACTTCTCTGGGTTATTTGACACTCTTGAGCACCCCTTTCTTCAAAAAATTTCTTAGTGGTTTGATTTATTATGGCTTACTAAATAGGTGGGAGACTCATTCTTCAGTAAAATCAAATCTATTTCGTTAAATCTATATTCTATTAACTTAATAAAACTTGTGATTTAAAAATAAAATGTAAAGTGTTAGCGTTTGACTATATGGAGAAAGAAAGAAAGAAAGAAATCAGAAAAAGAAAAATCAAATCCCACCACTAGAGAAAAGCAATTTAAAAGCTCAATGTGGGACTTCCGGGTAAGATGGTGGAAGAGTAAGACGCGGAGATCACCTTCCTCCCCACAGATACACCAGAAATACAGCTACACGTGGAACAACTCCTACAGAACACCTACTGAACGCTGGCAGAAGACCCCAGACCTCCCAAAAGGCAAGAAACTCCCCACATACCTGGGTAGGGCAAAGCAGAGAGATTCCCGCACAGAGGAGCGGTGCCGAGCGGCACTCACCAGCCGGAGAGGCTTGTCTGCTCCCCCGCCGGGGCGGGCGGCACTGGAGCTGAGGCTCGGGCTTCGGTCAGAGCGCAGGGAGAGGACTGGGGCTGGCAGCGAGAACTCAGCCTGAAGGGGGCTAATGTGCCACAGCTAGCCGGGAGGGAGTCCGGGAAAACTCTGGAGCTGCCGAAGAGGCAGGAGACTTTTTCTTCCCTCTTGGTTTCCTGGTGCGCGAGGAGAGGGGATTAAGAGCGCCGCGTAAAGGAGCACCAGAGACGGGCGCGAGTCGCGGCTGAAAGCGCGGAGCCCAGAGACGGGCGTGGGACGCTGGGGCTGCTGCTGCTGCCGCCAAGAAGCCTGTGTGCGAGCGCAGGTCACTGTCCACACCGCCCTTCCGGGAGCCTGTGCAGCCTGCCACTGCCGGGGTCCCGGGATCCAGAGGCGGCTTCCCTGGGAGAACGCACAGCGCGCCTCGGGCTGGTGCAACGTCACGCCGACCTCTGCCGCTGCAGGCTCGCCCCGCACTCCGTGCCCCTCCCTCCCGCCCGGCCTGAGTGAGCCGGAGTCCCCGAAGACGCTGCTCCTTTAACCCTGTCCTGTCTGAGCGAAGAACAGACGCCCTCCGGCGACCTACACGCAGAGGCGGGGCCAAATCCAAAGCTGAGACCCAGGAGCTGTGAGAACAAAGAAGAGAAAGGGAAACCTCTCCCAGCAGCCTCAGAAGCAGCGGATTAAAGCACCACAATCAACTTCATGTACCCTGCATCTGTGGAATACATGAATAGACAACAAATCATCCCAAATTGAGGAGCCAGGAGTCAGTGCTGTGCCTCTGAGGTGGGAGAGCGAACTTCAGGACACTGGTCCACAAGAGACCTCCCAGCTCCACATAATATCAAACGGCGAAAATCTTCCAGAGATCTCCATCTCAACACCAGCACCCAGCTTCACTCAACGACCAGCAAGCTACAGTGCTGGACACCCTATGCCAAACAACTAGCAAGACAGGAACACAATGCCACCCATTAGCAGAGAGGCTGCCTCAAATCATAAAAAGTCCACAAACACCCCAAAACACACCACCAGACGTGGACCTGCCCACCAGAAAGACAAGATCCAGCCTCATCCACCAGAACACAGGCAGTAGTCCCCTCCACCAAGAAGCCTACACAACCCACTAAACCAACCTTAGCCACTGGGGACAGACACCAAAAACAACGGGAACTACGAACCTGCAGCCTGCAAAAAGGAGACCCCAAACACAGTAACATAAGCAAAATGAGAAGACAGAAAAACACACAGCAGGAGAAGGAGCAAGATAAAAACCCACCAGACCTAACAAATGAAGAGGTAATAGGCAGTCTATCTGAAAAAGAATTCAGAATAATGATGGTAAAGATGATCCAAAATCTTGGAAATAGAATAGACAAAATGCAAGAAACAGTTAACAAGGACCTAGAAGAACTAAAGACGAATCAAGCATCGATTAAAAACACAATAAATGAAATAAAAAATACTCTAGATGGGATCAATAGCAGAATAACTGAGGCAGAAGAACGGATAAGTGAGGTGGAAGATAAAATAGTGGAAATAACTGCTGCACAGCAAAATAAAGAAAAAAGAATGAAAAGAACAGAGGACAGTCTCAGAGACCTCTGGGACAACATTAAACGCACCAACATTCGAATTATAGGGGTTCCAGAAGAAGAAGAGAAAAAGAAAGGGACTGAGAAAATATTTGAAGAGATTATAGTTGAAAACTTCCCTAAAATGGGAAAGGAAATAGTTAATCAAGTCCAGGAGGCACAGAGAGTCCCATACAGAATAAATCCAAGGAGAAATACACCAAGACACATATTAATCAAACTGTCAAAAATTAAACACAAAGAAATCATATTAAAAGCAGCAAGGCAAAAACAACAAATAACACACAAGGGAATCCCCATCAGGATAACAGCTGATCTCTCAGCAGAAACTCTACAAGCCAGAAGGGAGTGGCAGGACATACTTAAAGTGATGAAGGAGAAAAACCTGCAACCAAGATTACTCTACCCAGCAAGGATCTCATTCAGATTTGATGGAGAAATTAAAACCTTTACAGACAAGCAAAAGCTGAGAGAGTTCAGCACCACCAAACCAGCTTTACAACAAATGCTAAAGGAACTTCTCTAGGCAAGAAACACAACAGAAGGAAAAGAACTACAATAACGAACCCAAAACAATTAAGAAAATGGGAATAGGAACATACATATCAATAATTACCTTAAATGTAAATGGACTAAATGCTCCCACCAAAAGACACAGACTGGCTGAATGGATACAAAAACAAGACCCATATATATGCTGTCTACAAGAGACCCACTTCAGACCTAGAGACACATACAGACTGAAAGTAAGGGGATGGAAAAGGATATTCCATGCAAATGGAAACCAAAAGAAAGCTGGAGTAGCAATTCTCATATCAGACAAAATAGACTTTAAAATAAAGACTACTAGAAGAGACAAAGAAGGACACTACATAATGATCAAGGGATCAATCCAAGAAGAAGATATAACAATTGTAAATATTTATGCACCAAACATAGGAGCACCTCAATACATAAGGGAAATATTAACAGCCATAAAACGAGAAATCGACAGTAACACAATCATAGTAGGGGACTTTAACACCCCACTTTCACCAATGGACAGGTCATCCAAAATGAAAATAAATAAGGAAACACAAGCTTTAAATGATACATTAAACAAGATGGACTTAATTGATATTTATAGGACATTCCATCCAAAAACAACAGAATACACATTTTTCTCAAGTGCTCATGGAACATTCTCCAGGATAGATCATATCTTGGGTCACAAATCAAGCCTTGGTAAATTTAAGAAAATTGAAATTGTATCAAGTATCTTTTCCGACCACAATGCTATGAGACTAGATATCAATTACAGGAAAAGAGCTGTAAAACATACAAACACATGGAGGCTAAACAATACACTACTTAATAACGAAGTGATCACTGAAGAAATCAAAGAGGAAATTAAAAAATACCTAGAAACAAATGACAATGGAGACACGACGACCCAAAACCTATGGGATGCAGCAAAAGCAGTTCTAAGAGGGAAGTTTATGGCAATACAATCCCACCTTAAGAAACAGGAACTATCTCGAATAAACAACCTAACCTTGCACCTAAAGCAATTAGAGAAAGAAGAACAAAAACATCCCAAAGTTAGCAGAAGGAAAGAAATCATAAAAATCAGATCAGAAATAAATGAAAAAGAAATGAAGGAAACGATAGCAAAGATCAATAAAACTAAAAGCTGGTTCTTTGAGAAGATAAACAAAATTGATAAACCATTAGCCAGACTCATCAAGAAAAAAAGGGAGAAGACTCAAATCAATAGAATTAGAAATGAAAAAGGAGAAGTGACAACTGACACTGCAGAAATACAAAAGATCATGAGAGATTACTATAAGCAACTCTATGCCAATAAAATGGACAACCTGGAAGAAATGGACAAATTCTTAGAAATGCACAACCTGCCAAGACTGACTCTGGAAGAAATAAAAATATGAATAGACCAATCACAAGCACTGAAATTGAAACTGTGATTAAAAATCTTCCATCAAACAAAAGCCCAGGACCAGATGGCTTCACAGGCGAATTCTATCAAACATTTAGAGAAGAGCTAACACCCATCCTTCTCAAACTCTTCCAAAATATAGCAGAGGGAGGAACACTCCCAAACTCATTCTACGAGGCCACCATCACCTTGATACCAAAACCAGACAAGGATGTCACAAAGAAAGAAAACTACAGGCCAATATCACTGATGAACATAGATGCAAAAGTCCTCAGCAAAATACTAGCAAACAGAATCCAACAGCACATTAAAAGGATCATACACCATGATCAAGTGGGGTTTATTCCAGGAATGCAAGGATTCTTCAATATACGCAAATCAATCAACGTGATACACCATATTAACAAACTGAAGGAGAAAAACCATATGATCATCTCAATAGATGCAGAGAAAGCTTTTGACAAAATTCAACACCCATTTATGATAAAAACCTGCAGAAAGTAGGCATAGAGGGAACTTTCCTCAACATAATAAAGGCCATATATGACAAACCCACAGCCAGCATCGTCCTCAATGGTGAAAAACTGAAACCATTTCCACTAAGATCAGGAACAAGACAAGGCTGCCCACTCTCACCACTCTTATTCAACATAGTTTTGGAAGTTTTAGCCACAGCTATCAGAGAAGAAAAGGAAATAAAAGGAATCCAAATGGGAAAAGAAGAAGTAAAGCTGTCACTGTTTGCAGATGACATGATACTATACATAGAGAATCCTAAAGATGCTACCAGAAAACTACTAGAGCTAATCAATGAATTTGGTAAAGTTGCAGGATACAAAATTAATGCACAGAAATCTCTGGCATTCCTATATACTAATGATGAAAAATCTGAAAGTGAAATCAAGGAAACACTCCCATTTACCATTGCAACAAAAAGAATAAAATATCTAGGAATAAACCTACCTAAGGAGACAAAAGACCTGTATGCAGAAAATTATAAGACACTGATGAAAGAAATTAAAGATGATACAAATAGATGGAGAGATGTACCATGTTCTTGGATTGGAAGCATCAACATTGTGAAAATGACTCTACTACCCAAAGCAATCTACAGATTCAATGCAATCCCTATCAAACTACCAATGGCATTTTTCACAGAACTAGAACAAAAAATTTCACAATTTGTATGGAAACACAAAAGACCCCGAATAGCCAAAGCAATCTTGAGAACGAAAAACGGAGCTGGAGGAATCAGGCTCCCTGACTTCAGACTATACTACAAAGCTACAGTAATCAAGACAGTATGGTACTGGCACAAAAACAGAAAGATAGATCAATGGAACAGGATAGAAAGCCCAGAGATAAACCCACGGACATATGGTCACCTTATCTTTGATAAAGGAGGCAGGAATGTACAGTGGAGAAAGGACAGTCTCTTCAATAAGTGGTGCTGGGAAAACTGGACAGGGACATGTAAAAGTATGAGATTAGATCACTCCCTAACACCATACACAAAAATTAGCTCAAAATGGATTAAAGACCTAAATGTAAGGCCAGACACTATCAAACTCCTAGAGGAAAACATAGGCAGAACACTCTATGACATAAATCACAGCAAGATCCTTTTTGACCCACCTCCTAGAGAAATGGAAATAAAGACAAAAATAAACACATGGGACCTAATGAAACTTCAAAGCTTTTGCACAGCAAAGGAAACCATAAACAAGACAAAAAGACAACCCTCAGAATGGGAGAAAATATTTGCAAATGAAGCAACTGACAAAGGATTAATCTCCAAAATTTATAAGCAGCTCATGCAGCTCAATAGCAAAAAAACAAACAACCCAATCCAAAAATGGGCAGAAGACCTAAATAGACATTTCTCCACAGAAGATATACAGACAGCCAACAAACACATGAAAGGATGCTCAACATCTTTACTCATTAGAGAAATGCAAATCAAAACTACAATGAGATATCATCTCACACCAGTCAGAATGGCCATCATCAAAAAATCTAGAAACAATAAATGCTGGAGAGGGTGTGGAAAAAAGGGAACACTCTTGCACTGCTGGTGGGAATGTGAATTGGTACAGCCACTATGGAGAACGGTATGGAGGTTCCTTAAAAAACTACAAATAGAACTACCATATGACCCAGCAATCCCACTACTGGGCATATACCCTGAGAAAACCATAATTCAAAAAGAGACATGTACCAAAATGTTCATAGCAGCCCTATTTACAATAGCCCGGAGATGGAAACAACCTAAGTGTCCATCATCGGATGAATGGATAAAGAAGATGTGGCACATATATACAATGGAATATTACTCAGCCATAAAAAGAAATGAAATTGAGCTATTTGTAATGAGGTGGATGGACCTAGAGTCTGTCATACAGAGTGAAGTAAGTCAGAAAGAGAAAGACAAATACTGTATGCTGACACATATATATGGAATTTAAGAAAAAAAAGTGTCATGAAGAACATAGGGGTAAGACAGGAATAAAGACACAGACCTACTAGAGCATGGACTTGAGGATATGGGGAGGGGGAAGGGTAAGCTGTGACAAAGTGAAAGAGCGGCATGGACATATATACACTACCAAACGTAAGGTAGATAGCCAGTGGGAAGCAGCCGCATAGCACAGGGAGATCAGCTCGGTTCTTTGTGACCGCCTGGAGGGGTGGGATAGGGAGGGTGGGAGGGAGACGCAAAAGGGAGGGGATATGGGAACATATGTATATGTATAACTGATTAAATTTGTAAAATAAAAAAAAATTTAAAAAAAAATAAAATAAAAGCTCAATGTGTATTCTATTTTTAAAGTATTTTACTTTAAAATGTTATGTTTACTCTTGTTGAAATATATGCACACACATCTATATTTTAAAGTAGAAAATCTCATGTAGGAACGTGCCAAATTTGTTCAACCCATGAATCATGGTTATATACTTAGATTGTTTCTACCTTTTCTAGTTAAATATAGCTGAATTAACACCCTTTTATGCAAATTACCTACTATATCCTCAAGAATAACTCTTAAAACTGGAATTGCTGGTTTACAACATCTGTAAAAACTAAGAATACTCTCAATATTTATTGCTTATTTATGTTTCTTTTTACTTATTGCTTTAGTTTTGGATATTACTGTCTAGAATCCTCAGAACAGTAGAGTGAACAGATGTGCTGGCCTTATTTCTGATTTTAGGAGAACTCCCTCCTGATACCTATTTTAACCAGATTTCTCAAACTTAAGAACAAATAGTAAGCATAATGAACACACAACTAGGGAAGTGAATATTTTTCTAAACAGAAATTGCAAACTATTGACCTCTGATGAATTTACCATACCATTTGGATTTGTTTGCCAAAAATCTCTTATTTTTAAATTGAGCTAATAATTTAAATTTAGAAATTTTCACATGTAAAATTAAGAAATTTTCATTTCTTGGAAAAACAAAAGATCAGGCAATAGTCAGTCTTCATCCTTGGTAGGCAAAAATGGCTGGAACTGAATAGTCACTTGCCCTCTAGATAAGGACATGAACATTCTAGCTGACCATGGTCCCCACAGTTCACTGAATATATGCATATATGCTTGTACTAAAATTATTCCATTCATATATATATCCTGCCTGATCCACAGAGGCATTGGAGTTTTGGTCCCTATTCCAAAATAGGAGTTTTAAAGACTCCATAGAATTCTATTATATCATAATCATATACCATAATTTTTTTAACAAATGACCTATTTTTAAACATTTAAGGTAATTTTCCATTACTTCCATTTTAAACATATTCTAATGTATAACACTGATTGTTTATTTAAGCTCTATTCTGAAACTATTTTGAAAGTTTTAGGTAAGCACTTCTAAATATCCTAAATGTAAATTAGTGGATGAAGGACCTTGATCAGTTTAGATAGATACTCACCCATCACTGGTCCAGTTGCTGCAAGGGCATTTGGGAGGAAACTCTTAGGAGAGTTCAATGAAAGGAATGAAGACAACCAAAACAGGTTCTACTATGTGCAACTGAACAGGTTTCTGTGTGATCATTGGTCACTTGAATTTCTACTTTTTAGAATTGTCGGTTTATATTCTTTGCCCATTTTCCTAATGATGAGTTCATTTAATTCTCACTAACCTGAAAGTGCTGTTTATTTATTAAAGATATTATCCCTTTGCCATATATATTACAACTTATCCACTGGTTGTCAGGTAAAGTTTCATTTTGTTTACAGTACTAATATTACAACTACTACAATTATGCTGTAGGATTCTTGTGAGGATTAAATAAGTTTTACGTGTGGATAACTTGACACAATGTTTGGAACAAAAAAAATTCTAAATAAACAATAGCTGTTATTTTTTGCTTTTATGCATAGAAGGGCCTTCTACCTCCAATATTTTTAAGAATTTAGATTATCTTCCCATCATTTTATTGTTTTGTGTTTTATATTCAGTTTTAAATTCATGTCCAATTATTTTGGTATATGCTCTGAAGGAAAGATTTCACCTAATTTTATTTGGTGTCCAAACTACCCCAACACTATCTAGAAAATAATTATCCCTGCTCCACTAATTTGGAATTCCACTATTTTAACATTATAATCCATTAAGTGTATCTGAGTCTGTTTGAGAGCACTTTATTATATTCCATTTTTTGACAAATACTACCCTGTTGGAAAACAATAAGTATTTCTCTAAGTATTCTTTGTCATCTCATACAGTGAGTTTTCTCTCATTTTTCTTCTTATTCTTTGTTGACTACTTTTCCCAATTTATTTTTCCACATTAGCTTCACTTTATAAAATTATCCTTCCCTCACCCCCAAATATACCTAAGAAATTTTTTTACATAAGTTCTATTCTGAAGATTTTATGTCTTTATGATATTGTGTTTTCATCCAAAACCATTTATTGACATTTTTTTTTCTTTTTATATGTCTGTGATTGCAATTTCCTCCAGGGAAAAATAGTCTTTCCTTACTTTCTACCCTCCAAATCTCACCTGAGTGCTTCCCATTTGCATTTTCTAATGCAGACCCATGTGGAAAAGGCGTTCAGGGATTTGTAGTTCCTGACTTCTTGGCAATGTGCAAAGCGACCTCAGAAGGGAGTTGGGGTAGCTGCCAAGTTGTTTTTAGATAATTCAGCACATGAGGCACCTTCCTATGATTAATGATTTAGAGGATTAACTCAAATATTTTCTTGAGCATGAATTTTGGTCACTCTTGGTTTGATACAGATATCATTATTACGTTACAAAAGCTTCATTCTAATCTTTACTTCCAAGTTTGCTAAGACATTTTTTACCAGAAACAAATGTTGAGTTATACCAAATGTCTCCCTTCTTGAAACTCTCTCCTCCTGTGGTTACAATGACTCCACTCTCTCCTTTTTCCTTCCTATTTCTTAATCCATTTTTTCTCACTACCTTTTTTTTGGCTCTTCATTCTTCATTTTCCTTTTTGCTATCTGTGTTAGCAAGGATTCCACACTTGGTTTGCTTTTCATGTATTTGCTCACCATTATTATAGTTTCCATATCCCCAGCCCAGGTTTACTGAATTCTAAACATATTTCCAACTCTCTATCAAGCTTCTCCTCAAACTCTGTCACAGAATGAAGACCTTATTTTTTTGCTACAAATCACTTACACTTTGCTTATCTCCTGGCTCTGCTAACACCAAGAATTCACCTTTTTAGTAGCTCAGTTAAGGACAAAACCACCTACCCAACGGCTGGAAACATCAGCATAAACTTCATTCTCTTCTGTATCCATAAATCACAATTTTACATTACAAATGTAGTCTAAATATGCTTTCCTACTATATGTTAAAAATCCCATTGTCTCTACTTAAGGTTTATTGCAGAAATCTCCTAAGAGCTCTGTCTTCTCTCCACATCACTCTCACCCACCCAATACGTAACTCATACCATGGTTATCTTTCACACATGCAAAAGAGATCTGTGTTTTCCTTATTCAAAAACTTTCTTGACTTGCTATCAGTATCAGGATAAAATTCAAGCTTATTAACTACATATAAAAGGCCTGAAGAATTTGAATCCTTCCATAATTGACAATAGCTCTCCTCGGCCTATAGCCATTTCTCCACACTGACTCACATTCTATTTCACATTTCAATAATGTGCCTCTCACTTTTTTCTCCATATGGAAACTTCTTATTGTGCCTTCAAGACTGTGTTAAAAATCAACTCCTCAGGGCCTCCCTGGTGGCGCAGTGGTTAAGAGTCCGCCTGCCGATGCAGGGGATACGGGTTCGTGCCCCGGTCTGGGAGGATCCCATATGCCGCGGAGCGGCTGGGCCCGTGAGCCATGGCTGCTGGGCCTGTGCATCCGGAGCCTGTGCTCCGCAACGGGAGAGGCCACAACAGTGAGAGGCCCACATACCGCAAAAAGAAAAAAAAAAAAAAAATCAACTCCTCTCTGAAGTCCTTCTGAGTCTCTAGGTATAGTCTTTCCCAAATTCCTTTTTCCACTTACCTAATTTTACTATAATCATTTCTTTACAAGTTTGACTTCTTCATTAGACTATGAGTTCTAAGGCCATTAGAAGTCTAATGCTTCTCTATGCCTCTGGGACACAGCAAAATTTAAGGGCTCGATAAGCATTTGATAACTAAATATACCTGATATACATATGCCTTAAAGATCTGTAACCTATTTTAACTTAACAAAATGTATAGAAGGAAAATTAATAAAGGACTGATAAAAGAAAGACTGCAATTTTTCCAAGGGCTATCACCTGTGGCCACATGACTTCAGCCATGTGATGGAATAATTAAATTGGAATTGAAATGTCCAAATAAGTTATACAGTCTTTTTCCATCACTAACCTCCCTGAACTTGAGTTTTCATCTATGTAATAAACATAACATTCTTCCTATTCATCAGAATTGTTCTGGCAATTAAGTGAGGCTGTGTGTAGGAAAGCTCCTTTAAATTTGGAAAAGATGTGTAGATGCAAAATGTTTTTATTATCCATATTGAGTCATGTAAGTAAATCTTTTATTTTAAAAAATTCTTTAGTTAAGTCAAAGTTTTATATAAAAAAATTATTGGTCCTCATCTGTTGGTACTCCCTCAGCTCATAGCCAAATAAATAAGAAATAATCACATATTCACATGAGATATGGAAAGAATGTATCCTCAGTTTCAGTTTAATCAAATCATATTTAATTAGAAACAGAATATCTGTATTCTAGACCCTTTCCAGATAATATAACAAACTCCCTAATGCCAGACCCTTCAAAAATTTTTTAAGAAATAATTTATTTACTATTGGTCTGGGATATATGGCCAATGTAATAAAACACTAGACACACATGAGGTGTAAATATTAAAATAACAGATCAATGTTTATCATTATCTGAAATTAATGTATTGTATCCTAGAAAGGCAAGGAAAATCTGCTCAAAATCTATTACAATCAGTAAGAAACACAACAAAATGGCTGGATGTAACATAAATACCTTGAAAAACATGCAAGTATATTTATTGGCAATGACAACAGATAATACATGGGAAAGGACTCATTTTATACTTCAAACCAAATGGTTAGCATACATTAGGTCCATACCAAAAGGTCCTTGATACTTGGTTCTATACAAAACAACCATAAGAAATTTGGTCCATAAGACAATTCATCCACACCAAAAGGTCCTTGATATTTGCAGGACCATTTGGTCCTGTCCAGAACATCCATGGAGACATCTGGCCCACACCATAAGGATCTTGATATTTGGTCCTGTCTAAAACCATTTGGCATGGACAAAATATGCTCATGGACATTTTAGATAGAACCAAATTTGAAGGACCTTTTGGTGTGGACCACATATCTTTTGGACTGAATGTCTTATAGACGTTTGAACAGGACCAAATGGGCTATAGGAAACTGAGTGTATAAAATAGTTAGAAATAGGCCTACTTATTGAGAGAAACAAAAAAAAATTCTACAAAACTTTTAAGAAGGGAAAGATGCAGTGTTCCTAAATGGAGTACTGAATAAAAGAGGTGACTTTTTAGAATAAACAAAATTATAACAATCTATTCTAAACAAAATCTCAATTTTCAGGGATAGGGAAGAGGCTGAACTTGACAAAATAACTCTAAAATTCTTCTGAAAGAATATTAAACAAGACTAACTATGAATCTTTTATTTTAAAAAGGGATTTGATGAATTTTCTTTAGCAGGTTTAAAACATAAAAATACAATTAATAAAGTAAAGTGATACTTCTATAAGAACAGACCAATCTTAGTTGAGAACAGTGGAAAAAGTGTCACACGGATAACTGCTTAAATAATACATTCTCTCAGGAACAAGACAAGCTTGTCCACTCTTACTACTATTATTCAACATAGTTTTGGAAGTTTTAGCCACAGCAATCAGAGAAGAAAAAGAAATAAAAGGAATACAAATCAGAAAAGAAGTAAAGCTGTCACTGTTCGCAGATGACATGCAGCTATACATAAAGAATCCCAAAGATGCTACCAGAAAACTACTAGAGCTAATCAATGAAGTTGGTAAAGTAGCAAGATACAAAATTAATGCACAGAAATCTCTGGCATTCCTATACACTAATGATGAAAAATCTGAAAGAGAAATCAAGGAAACACTCCCATTTACTACTGCAACAAAAAGAATAAAATACCTAGGAATAAACCTGCCTAAGAAGACAAAAGACCTGTATACAGAAAACTATAAGACATTGATGAAAGAAATTAAAGAAGATACAAACAGATGGAAAGATATACCATGTTCTTGGATTGGAAGAATCAATGGTGTGAAAATGACTATACTACCCAAAGCAATCTACAGATTCAATGCAATCCCTATCAAACTATCAATGGCATTTTTCACAAAACTAGAACAAAAAATTTCACAATTTGTATGGAAACACAAAAGACCCCGAATAGCCAAAGCAATCTTGAGAACGAAAAACGGAGCTGGAGGAATCAGGCTCCTGGACTTCAGACTATAGTACAAAGCTACAGTAATCAAGACAGTATGGTACTGGCACAAAAACAGAAAGATAGATCAATGGAACAGGACAGAAAGGCCAAAGATAAACCCATGCACATATGGTCACCTTATTTTTGATAAAGGAGGCAAGAATATACAATGGAGCAAAGACAGCCTCTTCAATAAGTGGTGCTGGGAAAACTGGACAGCTAAATGTAAAAGAATGAAATTAGAACACTCCCTAACATCATATACAAAAATAAACTCAAAATGGATTAAAGACCTAAACGTAAGGTCAGACACTATCAAACTCTAAGAGGAAAACATAGGCAGAGCACTCTATGACATAAATCACAGCAAGACTCTTTTTGACCCACCTCCAAGAGAAATAGAAATAAAAACAAAAATAAACACATGGGACCTAATGAAACTTAAAAGCTTTTGCACAGCACAGGAAAACATAAGACCAAAAGACAACCCTCAGAATGGAGAAAATATTTGCAAATGAAGCAACTGACAGAGGATTAATCTCCAAAATTTACAAGCAGCTCTTGTAGCTCAATATTAAAAAACCAAACCACCCAATCCAAAAGTGGGCAGAAGACCTAAAGAGACATTTCTCCAAAGGAGATATACAGATTGCCAACAAACACATGAAAGGATGCTCAACGTTACTAATCATTAGAAGAATGCAAACCAAAACTACAATGGGGTATCACCTCACACCAGTCACAATGGCCATCATCAAAAAATCTACAAACAATAAATGCCAGGGAGGGTGTGGAGACAAGGGACCCTTCTTGCACTGTTGGTGGGAATGTAAATTGATACAGTCACTATGGAGAACAGTATGGAGGTTCCTTAAAAAACTAAAAATAGAACTACCATACGACCCAGCAATCCCACTACTGGGCATATACCCCAAGAAAACCATAATTCAAAAAGAGTCTTGTACCACAATGTTCATTGCAGCTCTATTTACAATAGCCAGGGCATGGAAGCAAACTAAGTGTCCATCAGCAGATGCATGGATAAAGATGTGGCACATATATACAATGGAATATTACTCAGCCATAAAAGGATACAAAACTGAGTTATTTGTAGTGAGGTGGATGGACCTAGAGTCTGTCATACAGAGTGAAGTAAGTCAGAAAGAGAAAAACGTATACCGTATGCTAACACATATATATGGAATCTAAAAAAGAAAAAGTGGTTCTGAAGAACCTAGGAGCAGGACAGGAATAAAGATGCAGACGTAGAGAATGGACTTGAGGACATGGGGAGGGGGAAGGGTAAGCTGGGACGAACTGAGAGAGTGGCATGGACTTATATATACTACCAAATGTAAAATAGATAGCTAGTGGCAGCCACATAGCACAGCGAGGTCAGCTCAGTGCTTTGTAACCACCTAGAGGGGTGGGACAGGGAGGATGGGAGGGAGAGGCAAGAGGGAGGAGATATGGGGATATATGTATATATATAGCTGATTCACTTTGTTATAAAGCAGAAACTAACACACTATTATAAAGCAATTATACTCCAATAAAGATGTTAAATAATAATCATGATAATAATACATTCGCTGTGAAACTTCATCAATTTCCTCATGCTACTTTCTTTCACCTTCTGTGTTGTTTCGTTAATTTTTATTTGGCTGGCTTACATAATATTATCAATATCCAATCAGTTTTACCACAAAAAAGGCAAATTTATGTATCTATTGCATCCCTTCATGCTTGGGTATTGCAATTTGTGTTTTACATGTCTGTGTCACACTGTGCTTTCCTTAAAGTCAGAAAACTTTAAAAAATTTATCCGTGTATCCCTATCACCTAGGCAGTGCCTAGTCCATTATAAGAGCATAAAAAACATTTTATTAAGTAAATACTTTTTGAAATATTTTTTAAACCGTGTGACTCTAGCGTGTAAGCACACCATTTCTTAATACAAATGAACTTTTCCTAGAAATCAAGATTGCCTCTGACCCAAATCTGTCTTGAGTATGTTCACTTTAGATTAAATATCCTATAGAAATATGATGACAGTGAGAAATCAGGGAAACCAAACCAGTAAGAAAGATCAGAAATAGAAACTAGGCTTTTCATCTATAACCAGTCTAGCAATATCTATGTTTAGAAACCAGAGCCCTTCACGTGTATTTCACATGACAAATATTTTATCTGTAAACTTCAGAGTTTCAATTAAAATATAGGTTTACTGTTAAAGAAATTAGGAGTTATTAGCAAAATCTGTAATTAATTTGGATGGTTTTAAGTATGGATCATCAACCCTGCTATATCTTTTATTTGCAAAGACATAAACTCCATTACCATTCCTATTAAAGAAAGTAATTTAAACCTCAAAAACCTAATTGCATTTAAGCAGTGTTAAGGAAAGGAGTTTTTAAAAAATTTTTATTGGAGTATAATTGATTTACAGTGTTGTGTAAGTTTCAGGTATACAGCAAAGTGAATCAGTTATACATACATATACATCCACTTTTTTAAACATCTTTATTGGAGTATAATTGCTTTACAATGGTATATTAGTTTCTGCTTTATAACAAAGTGAATCAGTTATACACATACACATATCCCCATATCTCTTCCCTCTTGCATCTCCCTCCCTCCCAGGAAAGGAATTTTGACCTAACAAACATGAAGACAATAAAACTTAATTTTATAGAGCTATGTTTGGCCTTGAATCATATTATGTTAAAGAAAATGAAAAACTAATAAGACATTACAATAAAATCTACATGATTATAGACAACATTTTGCCAGGAAACAATTGTGCATGTTTGCTTAGGCAGCACCAAAATAATAGCAAAATGGTATCCCTATGGCTATTACCCCAATTAAATTGTTTAAGTCTGTGTTTTAAATTAAAAAATTATCATATGCTAATGGAAGTTCTTCTAACCAAATTCTCATTTGCCTTGGAAAACACAAAGCAGTTAGCCAAAATACATTACAAAAACCAGAATGAGAATAAAGGAATTTATAATAATGCTGCAAATAAGGTTAACTCTTATTGAAAATGGTTACTTTTTCCTTTGATAATAGGAACCTAAGAAATAACTTCCTTTCACTGTGAAATTGATAGGATTTAATAATTGTTAACAAAGAAAATTACAAATTGTACTAAATGAATCACTTTGTTAAAGAAGCGTCTAGAACAGAAGTGAAATTTTAAAGCCCAAACTTGGATCGCAAATTCCCACAAATATGTCTGGATACTAGTTTGATATGTTACATAACAAAATGTGTTAAGTCTTTTCATCCTAAATATTACATTTTTAAAAAAAAACAGGAGAGGATCTTAAGAGGTTTACTGATCACAACATAAAATAAGGATCTCTCTGAAAGTACCTGAAATGAACTGGTCAAAAAAATGAAATGCCAATGTAGAAAAGATACACTACCTGATGTACCATCTTGCTGGCTATTCTTTCTATTCTGCCAAGTTTTAAAGTTAGTTACAGGTTCCACTAAAAATGGCAAGACTCCTGGGGACACTGGGTGACAGAGTTTCACAAGGCCACTAGTTACAACCGCAGTCTTTGGTTAGAAAGGGTTATTTTCTTTAGCTTTCTTATATATGTGCCCAACCAGTGCTGTGGACTTGAGGATGTTTCATGATGTGTTCAGGGCAACAGTGAGCAAAATGTTTTTTGTCTTCTGTAGTTCAGTTTTTATACATAAATTATTTTTAGAAGAAATTTTAAAACCTTAGCCAATATTTAAAACCTTAGCCAATATTTTGTTTCCATTTTAACTAATTTATCTTTTTTGTATAATACATTTGTAAAGTGATTTTTGGAGTATAAATTATACATTCTATAAGTGCCACCCTTACAGGTGAAAAGTTTCTTTTTGTGACCATTTGGAGACCTTGAATGAGGCAGATTCTAAGCTTCAGCCTTACTCTCAAACTATGTTACTATTAAAAATTCTTTTCAGAGTCAAAAAGTCAACCTTATAACCTCGAACTCTATGTCTCCCTCCTTATTTTAACTCTAATATTCTTATGCTCACAGTAGGTCTGTCATCTGGAAGGCAAAAGGGAGTTGTTGAAGAGGAAATTCTTAAAATTAACCACCCCCAAACCCTAGACCTTGAGCCTATGAATATGAAAGAACACTGTTGCCAAATTGACACCAGTCACAAAAGACTTTGAAAATTAATTCAAAAAGAGTTTGCACATGTTGTCAAATCCCTGAATAATACTGCCCTGATCCAAGTGAGCCATTATGGAGGAGTGGGAAATCTCCTATAACAAGCAAATGATTATGGGTGGAATGAGCTGAATTGATTGAAGCAGACATTTGACATCTGGGCATATTTCCCCAGGCCTTGAATAAAGAGATAGTTCATGTTTTTTTGAAAATCCAACTACTATTTCCTTCAAGAACTTTCCCTCCAGTAGATTTACCATGGAGTATGGGCAGCATAAGACCATCTCTATCCAGCAGGGTACAAGGTAGTCACAACTGTGAATTCTCCCACATCCACATTTTTAAAGTGTGTATAAAATCATATACAGGCAATCTGAAGATCAGAGGACAGTTATATGCCTGCTTTTTCATTGTCTGGAAGATGATAGCAGTGGTTTACACACTAACTACCCATACATAAAACTCAGGTCTTCTTTTAGCACATGCTGATTGAACATGTGTTTTCTCCTTCTCAACCACTCCCAGAACATAGGCACAAAAATGATTTTTATCATCAGCCATATTCTACGTGTGTTTCTGCCAACATACATACAACTTTTCAGAGATTTATCTCATCATCCACTGAAAAGTGGAGCAAAAGAAAAAATAAAACCTTACTAAAATATCTGGCAAGCCGACAGTGGCCAACCTGTGGCCCTCTCCTATGATCTTTGCATGATCGGTAAAGAGTAATGTAGTCAATAAGGCCAAAAAAAGAAAAAATATGCTTGGGCTCTGAAATTCAGATAAGGTGGTTTTATGGTTTTAATTATATTGTAATAACTACATAGAAGTAAATATACTCTTCCTGTTTTAAGTTAGGTGAACATCTGTCGTAAATAACTCCAGTGCTCTTTCTTTTGTAAACTAATTACACAATAGACCCAATAAATTCATGGAGTGTTAGGATGCAGAATTTAATTACATAATTCACTTAACCAAAGTTTTGCTCTTGCTTCAGCGCAGTTCACAATTCTCCACTTTTACAGAATGTAGCAGGAGTGCATTACATAATGGCCATGTTGATTTCAGGTTAGAAAGGAAGGTAAAGAAATGCTTTGTGGCTGTACTTTTCTACCTCTCTCTCTTAACCTGAACAAGGTGAACTAATGCCATTTACTCTGAACAGATGCTAAAGTATTCAATTTAAAAATATAGGTGCACTATTTTTAAGTCACTTAACTTGTGACAGTGCTTTTCTGAGTTCCATAGGAAGAATAAGCAAGAATTCATTCATTTATTACTCATAAATCAGTACTCATTCATCATCTGCTGTATGTCAGAGAATAGATTATGTGCTAGAACTATAAAGAAAGATGGAATTTCTCATTATGTTGGGATAAATAATAGAGATTATTAGAATATGTTCTATAAGGGATATATATGCAAAGTATTCTGGGACCCTGAAGAAGCTACTCCTAGGAAGAGTCAGAAGAGCACTCTGAAAGGTAACATAGGAGGCATATCTTCAAGTTGTTTGCAAGGAGCAGAGGCTCAGTATTGTGTTGAGCCTGAGAGTTTTTGTTTTTGTTTTTTTTTTTTTGGTACAGAGCACATTAACTACAAAGATAACTAGAAAGTCACCTGGAACCAAAAAAGGCCCAGGTGCCAACTACCTTCTGTCCTTTTCCAAGGGATTCATAGCCTGATGACTTTATTCTGTATTCCTGCTTCATGGCCATCTCCATACTCTCAGTTCTTTTACTATAGAGTGACCACTTACTACTGACAGTCAATCCTATCCATATTTTCTAGTCCAGATCCTAGAAGCCACCAGAGTATTGGACAGAACCCTTCACACAAGTCTACTTCATAATCATTAGCCAAACTGAAGATGGAATGTTTTGGATTTTAGTCCACCCTTGATCCAGTCAATAGTATAACCTATACAAGAACCACTCATATTGTGTCGGTGAGTAAAGTACCAAGGAACAAGGTAATTTATTAAGAAGGGCAAGTTGAAGAGAGTAGGCATTGAGAACTGTGTAATTCTAAAGTATGAATATGAATTTTCCCAGTAAATAAGGTTAGAAATGTCATGTCTAAGCAACATTGTTTATATGGATATGAAGATACAATAACAATGATAATAACTACCACTTATGAAAACTCTACTATGCTCCAGTTACTGTGGTAAGTACTTTACAAATATCAAGCCTAATACTCAAAATAATTATGTGAATCATGACTATCATTCCCATTGAATAGAGGATAAAACAGATGTTCAGAGTGTTTAGGTAGCTTGTTCAAGGTCAAGTAGCTCATAATTGTCAAATACAGGATTTGAATCTAAATATACGTGATCCCCAAAAATTGTGCCTCTCCACTGCTCCATGCTGATTCTTCGGAGCATTGAAAGAACCTGATACACATTTATATGATTGCAGACTTGGCTTTGATGAGTATAGCAGAAAGTTAAACTATGAAGTAAAAGTGAGTCACTTTTAGAACAACTTTGATAATTACACTAGTAGTTTGCACTTGTCCTATACAAGATCTCCCTGGAAAGTGACAGAACAACAAGATGGACAGAGATTCAAAGCAGAGAGACTTAGGAGGCAAGTGAATTATAGTCTCAGGGAGCAACTTTAATGTCTGAAGTAAAGCCACTGCCATGGGGCAATTGAAGGGGGGGAAAGATTTGGAGATTTTGGAAGTAAAGGGAAGCAACAGAAAGTGGGTGAAATGTTAACACCGATGGGGCGGGGACAGGAAGAACAAGCAAATGAAAGAACTTGAGTAAGAGTATATAGCAAGACAGGAAAGAACAGTATCATGGAACCCATGAGGGGACAACGTTTCAAGACAGTGGGAGTGGCCAAGACTGTTAAATGATGCAGAGTGGTCCATCGCAATAAGGACCAAATGGAAAGCTCATAACAAAATCTACTTCCCATGGGGCTGATTAGAAAGCATTAAGCAAAAGAAACGCTAAAAGTACTTGTAATTATCCCTTTCACATAGTATTCAGGAAAATTTTCTTCTCAAAATCAAGGTTATTTGTGTAGCTATTACTGATTCTTCAGAGATGGAAACCTTTCTCCAGAGCAACAGAACCACAGGTTACACTATTGAAGGAAAGCTCCATGAAGGGAGTACATTAAGACACAGCTTCAAGACCAGTTTATCCTATTCCATGCTGAGGGTCATCCAGGTCCAAATATCACATATTTTCTCTCCAAAAGTTATTGTATGTTAACCCCTCAAATTAATTGTAAATATAATCTACCTTCTAGTTCCAAAAGCTTCCAGAATATCATCCAAATGATGGAATACTTGGAATGACTTGAGAAACTGATATTGCTATTTTATTGATTAAAAAGACAAATGGCTATTTCAGTGTACTATTCTTTGTTATTCTTATCATATAGAGTAAAACCATAGGATATTTTTAAGTTTCAAATCTTTCATACATTTATATCCCTTCATGTAGGGTGTTGGGAGGGTGAAGGGGGACTGAGGTAGTCTTTAGTGCTAGTCAAAAAATACTTATGTCTCTCCTTCCAGAAACATGGAGGATTTCAATTATCTTGTTCCTTACAGTTGTGTGTGGCCAAATGACTTACCTCAGCAAATGAAATGTGACAAATGGCAGTCTGGGTGTGTATATGAACTAGTACGTGATTCACCATGCTCTTGTTTTGTTGTGCCACACCAACTGGCCAGTTTCCAGAGATTTACTCTCTCGGTCTAGGATCCGAGTGAGAATAAAATGGATCAGCATCTCCAGTCAATCCATGATGGACACGTAACATGAGCAAGAATAACTTTTGTTGTTTAAAGCTGTGAGATGTGGGTGTTCGTTACTACAGAGTAATCTATATAGCCTGTCTGAATGGATATACATAGTGTGTATAGTTTGTGCAATGGTGAGAAAGATGTGGCAGAAGAGAAAGAATGAAGGTTTGGTAGAATTCACCATCACAAACAAAACAATTAGTGCTGACTTTATTATATTCATGTTGAATAGCCACATGGGATGGGAGAGAAAAACACACAGGCTAGGATAGTATAAGAGACTCAGGCAAGGCTACCTATAATCATTCACCTTGGGGAGCCATCACAGCACCCAAATACTAACTATGTTGGAATAAACTCATCATATAGTTTCTTACAACCACAAGAAAACAAGAACCAAATTCTTCATCTTGCTTAAGATGACACATGGTAAAACCATGGAGAAGTAGTAGCCCTCATAATCTTTATGGTGTGGATCTGGAACACCAGGGATTGCTTAGGGCCTGTTAAGTCTCCCAAATTCAATTGATTTTTATCAGCTAGTAAGCATAAAGCTTTACTCTGTGGCCTCAAAACTGGCAAGAATAGTTTCAGCCAAAGGCAATGCTTTCTCACTACATGGTTAAAAATATACATATTGGTTTGGCAATTTCTTAGTTGCATATGGGTAGAATGTATTTTAAAATTTTGTGAATTTTGAAGGCTAATATCTTTTCAAACTCTGGAAGAAATTGTGAATTTAGAAAATTTCATGTTAATGTTAAAGGAAGTTAATATATTTAATCTTAAAGAATAATGAAATAAATGTTCAATAAGTTATTAAATAGTATATACATGTGACAATATTTTAAATGATTCCAACACTTACATACACTAAAAGAACTTCTGCAAACAAAACATTGGCCTCCAGCAATGCAAGTTTTTTGTTTTCTTATTGTTTAACTATTTTCTGAACATAAATTGCCTGAGAAAAAATCAGATTTCCTTAAAGAATGAAATAGTATAAATGGGCTATCAATAGTATTTTAGTTAAAGAAAACTACTTACTCTTTTAGAATAATTGAATATGAGATGTATTGTTGGTACAAGGGAAACAAAATGTAATAATATGTGAAAAATTTAGAGGCTAATTTGTAATTAATTCTAGAGTAACTATTAATGTTTTACAGGCAGGTGTTCTAAATTCACTTAGAATTTAGCCCTATTAATCCTGTAGCATATTGCAAGAGCAGCAGTATGTCCAAGTAATGAAATACTTGGTTCATATTTGATAGAATTATCCATAATTACCTTTAAACCTCCATGTACTATGTAAAGGAAACTTGCCTTGAGTTGTTTCATACATTGAACCTTGAGGCTAAAAAGCCCCTGAAACAGAAATAGTTTTCCCCAGAATTTATAGCTCTAATTCTTATAATCTTCTCCTTCTCTTTACTAGCCCCCACCTTCCAAATTCTTCAGTCTGTACCTCAAATGTTTACATGGCTTTATTTGAGAGGATAAGAACAAAATACTTTACAGTGCCAAGGGAATTCATGAGTCCTGAGTTGAACAGCCAAAAGTCCATTTTCCTACTGCTACAGAAATGTATCTATGTACCATATATATAGATTTAAATCTACATTTCATTATATATATTTAACAGATTATTTATACTGGATATGTATAAATATAAAGAAATACCAGATATTAAATATTATATTAAATATTTACTAAATATATATCAATAACATATTATACTAAACAAATATTTAACATTAGAATATATTTAAGCATGATAGATCACAACTAACCTAGAACAATGTTAGGTATATAACAGGCATCCAATAAATATTTGTTGAATATGTAGCTAAGAAACTTCAAATTCATGAATTAATTCATATCTATGAAAAAGTAAGCCTTTGATGTCAAATAACTATCTGAAGATATCTAAAAGATAAAACTATTACTGCCTGTGAGCCATTGTTAAAACAATATGGAAGGACTACCCATATGTTACAGCAAACATGGGAGATTCCTTTTAATTTTAAAGGACTGTGGGAACAGACATTCAAAATAGAAATCTTTTTTCTTTTTCTTTTAAAGTGTGATTTGACTAGATTTGAAGTAGCTAAGCTGGGTGTAGCGTCAATTTAAAAAAACACACAAATCTTTCACTGTTCTTAGAAGTGGGCCCTGAACTTGTGCTCACTGAATAAATTATTATTATACCATATAGATCAATCCCAATCTAAGAATGAAAGTATGGAATCAACATTTCTGATGCTATTCACATAACGAATAATCATTCGTACATGATTAGAAATGTTTTAGTTATTGGAATTTCTGGATCTCTGTATTGAGATTTCTCATTTCCAATATTAGGCATACAGCACATCTACATGTATCAAATCATCACGTTGTACACCTTAAACTTACACAATGTTATATGTCCATTATATCTCAATAAAACTGGGAAAATAAGAAAAACGTCTCACTTAACTAAACAGAATCTTCACTTAGCCACATTTTTTGCTTTCCCCATTTAAATCAGAGAGACAAGAAAACAAGCTTATGTCTGTGTTTTTTATTTTTTTTAACGTAACTTTCAGTGTATATCCTGAAGTCAATGTAGGTTTGAATCAAGTCTTTATGACTTCCACATCCACAATAATATCAAAATATGCAATGATAACTGAAGTTTATAGAAATGACCCTGGATCCTGTAGGATCAAGGAAATTTCAATCCAAGGTCATTGTGCTCTGTTTATTAAAACAAAAAATAGATTTTTATATCTTATTAAAATATACAACATCAAATAGTTAAAAAAACATTTTTCCTCAATTAATCAAAAAATGCCAGTATCAAGATATCCAATTCCCTAGCCATTCTGATTAGCTGAATTTGCAACAATCAGATCTTTGCATTAAAGTTCTCACTCTTCCTATCAGTGTTTTCTTTACAGAAGAGCATATGTTGCTGCTTAATTCCATCACCAGACCACCTTCTAGGTTTTCTTCTAATAGTACCGACTTAACAGAGACCATAGCAAATGCTCTTGGACTGGGTTTGAAAAATCTCTCAAAATCATAAAATTACCACCATACATAGAAATATGAACTTTTCTGCAATAGATGCACCTTTTTTTAGAAAGCTGAATTTTCTAGGATTAAGGCAGAGAAGGAGATGCCATCAATGAAGATTTTGCTTTTTAAATTATGTTTAATTTTTTAATGAATAACATGGTGCAGGTAAACAACTTTCAATTTTGCTGAGCACATTTCCAAACAGCCATAATTTCACAGAATATAAGAAAATAGCTTTAATAATTATCTAATACTACCAAATTTAAACAGGTTAATACTGACAGAACTAGAAATGAGTAATTTAGAATTAAAAATATACTAATATACTTATCTAAAAAAACCCATCAAATGTATCACTAATACAGAAATCTCATGATCTAACAAAGATTAATTTCTCCACAGAGTAAGTCATGATTCAAGATATCATATTAGCCTTAAAGATGACAAATTCTATATTAAATGAAATGTTATCCCATTCAAAAACCTAAAAGTGATCCTTGATTCCTTTTTCTCACCCTACATATCACAAAGGCCTGATGATTTTACCTTCTACATCTCTCTCCTTGCCATCACTTTCTCTATTCCATCCACTCCCTCCATTGCCATCTACCTAGTTCATCTTCCCTGACACCTCCACTCCTGCTCTGCTGAGAGACAGCTGAGTGGTTTACATAAATCTACTCTTACTCATCCAGAGTGATCTGTAAAATATGGTAATTTGACTGTCATCTACTTTATGCTTGACCCGCTCCCTTGCTTCAATTATTTTAATTGTTTCCTATTGCACTTATAATAAGGATAAACATTCTTAGCATAGTCTAGGAGGATGACTATTTCTAAAGTTTCATCATCTTTTCCTTCCTCTCTATACTTTGGCCACACTAGTATATTTTATGTCTTATTTATGTGTTGCATGGACTCTCACATTGAGGACTTGATGCATGTTGTTCTCTCTATTAGGATTCCATTTCCACCTCTATTTATGTAAATAGGTCCTACTTAGTTGTCATTTATCAGCTCAAACATCAGCTCCTCACTTTCCTCACCTTCCTATGTCAAAACCTTCTATTGTATGCACTCAAAGTACCAGTCATCTGTCATTAATGGTGCTTCTCACAATTGCAATTTTATATTTAATTTTATGACTATTTGGTTAATATCTCTCTCACTATTACATTAAATTCCATTAGAGCAAGGACCATGTTTGGTTTCTTCACCACTGGGTCTTTGACTTATTACGCACTAGGTATGCAATTAATATTTGTTGAAGAAATTAAAACTGAAGGAAAGTCTCCATCTCAATAGATGCCAGTGATGCCAACTGCTCAGAACATTTTTCAAACTCTTCCTTTATTTACAGAATGTACACATTCATATGATTTTCTTGTTCACTTACCTGCCATAACCCTCTAGAAAAACATAACACATTATGCTATTAAATCAGAAACACACACACACACAAATAATTGCATCTGCCAAAATTAACATTCAACTGCTAAACTACTGAAGTTTTAATGTGAAAAAAATGAATGATATTTTAAACAAGATTATTTTGCCATGTTTAACTGGAAGGAGAGAAGACATGAACATTGAGTTCATACAAATTGCCAGATATTGTGCCAGGTTTCATATATTTTCTCACATTTAATTGTGCCAAATACATAGAATTTTCACAATTTTATAGATGAGGAAACTGAAGCTCAGAGAATTTAAGTATCTTGTGCAAAGTTGTATGACCAGTAACTGATCAGTTCACATTGCTTATTAGAATTATGTAATTCTATAGTTCTTACTTTTAAAAAAAATAAGATTTTCCGTCAAGACACAATCAAAGCAACTCTGAAACAATGAGGATTACAGGACTACCATCATCACTTCGTCTTCAAAACATAATATATTATTTTTCATTTGGATCATTTCATCTGGCAAAATATATTAAATAATTACAACATATTTGGAGTCAGGAGACCTATTTAACAAACAGAATGGAGGAGTAAGAACGGCCACTGAATTTTGGTTTACGAACAATATCCTTTCTGTGGTCTGTATTCCTATTCATTAACATATGGTTTAAATTTTGGCTTTCCAGTGAGTTGTAGTCAAAGTACATTCAATATATTTTAAGTGAAAATTAGTGTCTTCAATATTCAAATGCTTCAATGGGGAGAAAGTGTTTTGATGAAATCCAAGCAAATTGACTGAATTTTCTATTTTTATAAACTGTGGCACTTTTATGTATGTAAATGCTTAGGGCTAGGGTCGGTTTTACGAAAACTGGCATTTTCTTACTGTTATTTTCCAAAATTTTCTGTTTCCGGTAAAAATTAAAAATGAGGGCTTGGCACAGTGGTTGAGAGTCCGCCTGCCGATTCAGGGGACATGGGTTTGTGCCCCGGTCAGGGAGGATCCCACATGCCGCAGAGCGGCTGGGCCCGTGAGCCATGGCCACTGAGCCTGCACGTCTGGAGCCTGTGCTCCGCAACGGGACAGGCCACAACAGTGAGAGGCCCGTGTACTGCCAAAAAAAAAAGAAAATTAAAAATGAGTTATGAAAGAAAAATATTAAATAAAAAAATTATCTTAGATATCTGAAAGATTTACCATATTTATTACTAGATACATTTAATAATTCATGGGATAACTCTTAAAAAAATAAGGTGGTAATTGGATTTTGTCAAAAGCAAAATAATGCTTATTTTGAAATATAGGTCAGAACTAGTCTTACTCAACTTAGAAAATATCTAGAAAAAAAATTATTTGTCTGATGCCTTTCAACACCAAAGGCATGTCCACTACACTAAAAGGAAAAGTTTTGGACCAAGTCATGCAATACTTTCAACATTTTCACATTTTAAAAATGATAAATTATTTGTACCATTTGTACCAGACGAGGGCTCCAACCTCTGTCCTCTGCATTGGCAGGCAGATTCTTAACCAATGCACCACCAGAGAAGTCCCTCTGGAGTGGTTTTGAAAGACAGTGGCTAGGGAAAAATCCTAATATTCAGAGATTTGGGTGGTGGACCTGGTCATTTCCTTTATATGCATAAAACAGCACTGTCCAATAAAAATTTAACGTGAGCCACAACTGTAGTTTTCAATTTTCTATACTCACATGTAAAAAAATATTTCTTTAACCCAATGTATCTAAAATGTTATCATTTAACATATAATCAATATTTTTAAATTAGTGAGATACTTTATTTTCATAATAAGTTTTCTACATCTGGTCTGTATTCTGCATTTACAGTACATCTCAATTTGGACAGTCACATTTCAAGAGCTCAATAGCAATTAGATATGTGGACCAGTGGCTACCCTACCAGACTGTGTAGGGTTAGAATAAACATAAACATGTGGGTGGCAGCAAGTGACCTGGCCAGCAAGTCAGGGACCTAGAAGCAAAAAGCCTGGAAGATTAGAGGTAAGAAGGTCTGGCGTAGAGGCATGTGGACCAACATCTGAAAAATGGGCACAAAGGGAAAAGATCTTTGTATTATACATTAATGCCAACCAGAAACTACTCACCATGGAAGAGGCACTATACACTCTGCATACTAGTAGACAAAATGTCTTGACAATTTGATGTTGGCCAGCCTTTGTCTACAACCACCCAGTGCCAATACAATTAGCACATGAACCAGCTATTCAGTGGTAGAACTGAAGGCTATGCATGTATGCAGTGACTATGACTCCCACTTACCAAGGTTGATCTAACTTGCCAGCAACAGAGACCAAGGTGAACCCTTGGTATGGCACTATTCCTAGAAGTGTCCTACCACTTGATGACATTCGGTGGTTCATGATCATGGAATAAACACCTATTACCATAGATTTGCTTTTCCTGCTCACAAGGCCTCACTATACCACGTGATATAGCACTGACCTCTCTCTTCTAAGTTTAGCCTCATGCTTAAAGTTTAAACTAGTTAATATATAGTATTTAATATATATTTATGTATAGATTCATATATATATATATATATCTCACTACACTAGGGTGAGACATTTACATGTAATTTACAGACATCACAAAAGCTTGGATTAGGAGGAAGTAAAGAAAATTATTGGGGTTATGTGTTCAAAATTCCTTTCTCCAAATTCTACATTAAGTTTTAAATTTGATTATATTTTACAAAAATGAAATTTTATTAATCTTTGTTCCAATGTGAAATATGGTTAGTGAATTATTTATAGAGAAAGCCATCACCTTTAAACTTTTATTCTCAGCACACCAGTATCAGGGCACTTTTGCTCTCAGTGCCAGAACTCAGTTGTGTCTCCCTCAAATAATCTGTCATGCAAGATGGTAGGCAGAGTCCCAAAAAGGCCAGAAATCAAGGATTTCATCAAGCTTGTGGAATAAGGTGTATAAACTATTTTTTGCTTGCTTACTAATAACTGTGAGCTAAATAAATTTCTGTATATGTTGCAGATTTTTGTCTAAAACTTACTTTAATTAAACCAGGGAGGGAGTGGTAGGGAAGTAGCTAAAACTTACTCCAAAATTTTCAGATTACCATTATATACCCACCTCCACAAAACTAAGAGTTGTTCATGAAAAGATTTGCAATTTGTAATTTAAGTCTCCTAGCACCTTTTTATATAAATCTAAGATGACTGGAGAAGGAAGAAACACTTGATACAATTCATTCCAATGATACAAAAAAGAGATCAAATAAAAGACCCAAAAGTTGCATTGAAAAATATTAATGGGCTTGGGGTTTTCTCTTTGAGTTGGGGAATATTAAATACTTTAAATAATAATCTGCTGAAATCCATATAAACATATGACTTATGCAGCAGAATAATTTTAGAGAAATTTGCCAAATGTAAATACATAATTTTTACCCAAACTGATATAAATTGGGTTAGTCTATTGAGGCAGTGTTTTTGTTTTTTAACATCTTTATTGGAGTATAATTGCTTTACAATGGTGTGTTAGTTTCTGCTTTATAACAAAGTGAATCAGTTATACATATACATATGTTCCCATATCTCTTCCTTCTTGCATCTCCCTCCCTCCCACCTTCCCTATCCTACCCCTCTAGGTGGTCACAAAACACCAAGCTGATCTCCCTGTGCTATGTGGCTGCTTCCCACTAGCTACCTATTTTACATTTGGTAGTGTATATATGTCCAAGAGGCAGTGTTTGTTGACTTTAAATGTGAGTACAGTCAAATCCTGATGTATAGGTATGATATGTTTTAAATATACTTATAGAATAATTTTGATATCTAATTGCTAATTTTAAGGTTAACCTTTAAAAATAACTAAGTAACATGTCTTTCAATTCAGAAAACAGATATTGAAGAGCACATCTGCAAACTATCATAGATTTACAACAAAATTCATTTCTATAATCTTCTTTGATGTCTCAGAAATGGGACATAGTTTAACCTGCTGGGGTCATGAATACTCTAACAGGAGGGGCTCTTTCAATAACCCTTTAGCAGATCCTAAACTCCTGTAGTCTGTGGTGGGAACACTGTAATGATTAGGCCATATGCAAAACAGTTACATCCTAGTTAAAATTTTGTAAGGCTGTGAATAATGAAAATATTAACAGACCTAGAGGGAAGCTCTAAGTTTAAGGAGTACATAATAAGGCAACTAGAAGGTTCCCAAGGGATATATTTTTAACAGAGTCTTATTGTAAGGTCTGAAAATAAACAACAGATAAACACTGAGAAAATAACACCAAATACTTATTTTTTAACAATATCACATTTTTGGTAACTATTGTATATTTTAAGAAAATTCTGGACAATATGTACAGTTGATCTTTGAATAATGCAGGGGTTAGGTGTGCCCATCCACCCAACAGCTGAAAATCTGCCAATAACTTTACAGTCAGCCCTCCATATTCATGACTGTGCATCCGTGGATTCAACCAAGTGCAGACTGTGTAGTACAGTAGTAGGTACTTACTGAAAAAATCCATGTATAAGTGAACCCATGCAATTCAAACCCATGTTGTTCAAGGGTTAATTGTAATTTCAAATTAAAATGTACTCAATTTTACAAAGACAAGGTTAAAAGACATTGTGAGGCATGTATACGTATATGTGCGTGTTTAATTAACCCACTGTTCAAATATAAAGCAGTCATGAGAAATTGACAATGAATGTTATAAAAGTCCTCAAAGTTATGTTATTGCTTAGCCTTTGAGCATGAAAATGTTTGCTAGAAGCAACAGCACTCTATAGGAAGCTTTAATCTTTTGTAGATTGTTGGAGGACAACTTAGTTTTCTGTTAATATATTTATGATACATATAGTATGTATATTATATTTATGATGTTTATATTTATGATACATGAATATTTATGATGTCTATTCAGTTAATTGAGTATATGTATAATATAGTATATTATGATAAACAATAAAGTGAGTTGTTTATTCAGAGGGGTTTGGGACCAGAGAGCTTGCTCTAGTCTGAGCTCTACCACTGACTAAATAGGTGATGCTGAGGAAGCTCTTTAACTCCTTTAATTCTGTTTTCTCAACTCTAATGCAGAGATGATAGTACTAACATCATAAGGTTCCTATGGAGATAAGATTAATAAAGTACTTTCATAGAGTGCTTTATAAAATACTACTTTAATAAATGTGACATTATTCACCACTATCATCATTATCATCCTCAACTGAAACCCACTCCATGCAGAGCACAAGATACAGAAAGTTAGAAGGAGGAAATTTGGCTCATGCCATCGAAATGTTTTAAAAATCAACTCAGCAGGCTCTGGCAGCACATTTATTAAAGTGGAACAATATAGAGTAGACTGGCATGGCTTAGCCTAAAGATGCCACCAAACTTCATGAAGCATTTTATATATGTCAGAACCCTGAAAGATTTAACTGCGAAGACATAAACTAGAAATTTTGTCTTAAAACCAGAATATGGGACATAAGATTGAAAGCAGAGGTAATTTGAAATACATATACAACAGTGACTGAACAAATTCTTCAAAAAGTATCTCTAAGATGTTAACTATCCTTTAGAAACTACAATTTAATAAAGCACAATTAACTGGTTCTTTGGATTAGCTGTCAGTTGTGAATACATATGTAGTATTGAAAAATGCAAATTTTTGGCATATGATAATACAAAAATTGTTGACAATGCAGCTTAAAAAATAAATTTAAATATAAATATTCCTGATTTTGAAAGTGGTATAATGGTTTCGGCTAAATGTCCGTTTTGTTGCCCTGATGATTTATGCGGAAATACATTAGTGCGTTTTGCTTTTTTGATCAGGAATGTTTATATCAAATGCAGTTGTTCAGTTCAGACAAGCACATTTAGATTTTGACACAGGAGATGCATTTCTTCCATCACTGCATAAAGAACACAGAACACAAACAAAAATTAATGAAGCCATTATAGCTGTCCCAGCAATTACTGCTGATCCAAAGACAAACCACAGGCTGGAATAAGTTGGAAGATGAACATTTAGGATTTCAACTTTTCATCTAACTAGTATAGTGAGAGCCTACGCACAATTCTGGAATGTGTAAGAAAATCAAATGTTATTTTTTCAGGAAATGAAACCCCATAAATTTGACCAGATACTCTGCCATTTGGGTTTTTTTTCCCTCTAGTAAGTACTGAGGAAAATGAGAAGTTAAATTAAGAGAAGGGAAATACTATGTATACAAAGATGTTTACTTTAATTTATCTGCAATAGCTAAAGTTGGGAAAAATTCAATGCCCAACAGAGTGAAATAATATAAGCATAGGACAATGACAGCTCATTGAACTGCCTGTACCCCAGTTCTGACTTCTTGTAAAATGCCAATAATACAGAGAAAACTATCTACTCGACTATCTAATATTCCACCGCACTTAATACCCAAAAGTATTAAGTACTTTTATATATTCTAAATCATAATCCTCAGAACAATTCTTTGAGACAAGTACTATTAACATCATTTTAACATATGATGAGTGAATTTAGAAAGACTTGGTGAGGTTATACAATGTACTCAATGTCATACAGCTCTTAAGTGATGAAGCTGGAACTGCAGCCACATCTACCAAGCCCAAACACTTCCCCTAGCACATTTCTAAACTAAATATTCTCCCCCTAAATGTTCTTTTTCCCTAACTTCCTTTTTCTGCTACCTGGACAACCACGTTCAAATTCTTGGCGTCATTTCCTTCCCCTAACAGTAAACTGAAATAACTCTTGTATCTTTCCTCCTCCATCATTCTCCCACTTCAAAAATCCTTATTACGTCTATGCTTGGAAATTGAAATTGTTCTGTTTCCTGTCTCGTTGACCCCAGTCTCTGCACATCTTCAATCCATTCTATGACTATCTCATCTTCTTCCAGCTGATCCCCTCCACTGGCTTTGTTCCCTAAACCCTAACATGTAGAGGCTGAAGTGACTTGTTTGCTGTTCAAACCACTCTTTAGTCTGTCCTCAAACAACATGGCAGAATTTCTCACCTATGGCTTTCATTTATACATTCTAATTTCCAAGTAAATTTGAAAAGGCATCGTTTTATTTACATCCTAAGTTTTTCTTCTTGTATGCTTTATTCTATTTCCTCATCCTGGAATTCTTCTTCATTTTACCCAATTCCTAATTTTCTCAGGTAAATGTAAATACCCTATAGAATAAAGATTTAAACAAATTGCAATCAAGAGTCACAGTGGGTGTCTCCAAATGGTGGGTGGGATTATGTTTACTTTAAATTTTCTTTTTTATATTCTAAGTTGTATATAATGGGCATTTATTTTCATCATTTGAAAATTATGTTATTAATGACTGTCAATATACAGTGAGCTGAGTAGAAATTAAAGGGAAAGGTTGACTGGAGCCATACATGTCTTCTTTTAAAAGACTTCAATGAAATCTAAGGCATATCTAAAGGCATATGTCAGTCGAGAAAGATGTGTTATAGATGTTACAATAAGATCATCCTGTTGAGAGGCTCTGGAAAGTAAGAAGGAAGAGTAATTGGTTTGCTTGCTTGTTGTTTGGAAGAATGCATCATGGGATACTTATGCGGTTAGACGGCAGGTCTAAGAATGTAGTCTGGGCACAGTGAGTTCATACATAGACTTGAGAGTAATCTAAGTGGAATAGATTTGGTTGTTCAATTATGAACACAGAAAATAATAGTGCAATTTGATTTGTACTTTATAAAGTCAATAGAAAGGTATTAGATAACATCAGAAAAGAGTTGGAAGTGATGATAAGCTGTGCAGTAGCACAAGGCTATTCTTGCTGCTGTGCCCTCCTGAATACAGAGCAGGGAAATTTGCCTAATTATAATAGATTAAATTCACATTTGCAAATGTGGAATGAGAAACACCACGTACGGCTATCAAAAGTAAATACTAGCCATTAGACTTCATAAATGAGCTAGAGTAGCATATTCAAATATAAGTTTGAAATGAACAGAGGAAAGGCCACATGAGCTTTGATATCAAATTATAGACCTCTAAGAACTTCAGGAATAAGGACTGCCACTTTCATTACATGATATGGGGAGGAGCAAATCATACCTCTGAGGATAATAGGCCTTTCTCACTGGTTACTTAGTTATTTGAAAGAAGTGTAAGGAAAAGAGGACTTTCTGCATAGATGTATATACAATATATCAGAGAACAAATATATTACAATGCATTATACATTCATGAAGTTGTACCTGAAATTTTTCATTTTGTTCTCTCTACTGGTCATGGGCTCAGAAGAAAGTGGCAATGTTGAATTCTATTCAGATAGTGAGTCAAGTATTTAATGTAAGAGCTAATATTGTAAAAATTTATTTTAAAAACATAGGAGATAAAAAATATAAAAATCTTAGAGAAAAATACATTAGAACACAAGTAATAGTAACCATGAAAGAAAAAATGATACATTTAATTTTATCCAAGCTTAAAACTATTCATCAAAAATTATCATTAATAAAATGAAATGGTAAGCTAGACACTGATGAAAATATTTATAATAGATACACTTGTCAAAGAGCTCTTATAAATTACTAACAAAAAGACAAACCCACACTCAGTAAATCTCACCCTTCTGTAAGTAGTAAAAAAAAAAAAGGCAAACCCAATTTTTCAAAATGGGCAAAACCTTGAATAGACATTCACAGAAAAATCTAAATCCAATCAGCATATAAAAAGGTACCCAACATCATTAGTCATGAGGGAGATGCAAATCAAAACCACAGTGAGATCTCACTACATATCAACCAGAAGGTCCAAAATTAAGACTAACAATATCAAGTTGGGGCAAAAATGTGGAGCAATGGAAACATTCATATATTGTTGGTGGGAGTTTAAAAAGGTACAACCACTTTGGAAAACTGTGTGGCAATGTCTAAGAAAGTTAAGCATCACCTATTTTATGACTCAGCAATTCCACTCCTAGGTATATTCCCAAGACCAATAAATGTATATGTCAGTAATAAGCCCTATACAAAAATATTCACAGCAACTTTATTCATAATGAGTCCAAAATGAAAACAACACAGATGTTTATTCAGCAGGAGAATGGATAAACAAATGGTGGTATAATTTACACAAAAGGATATTATGGAGAAAATAAAAGGAAAAAACTACTGATACAACTGCTACTTGAAGAATCTCAAAATATTTTGTCAAGCAAAAGCAACAACAGGGGCTTCCCTGGTGGTGCAGTGGTTGAGGGTCTGCCTGCTAATGAAGGGGACATGGGTTCGAGCCGTGGTCTGGGAGGATCCCACATGCCGCGGAGCAACTAGGCCCATGAGCCACAACTACTAAGCCTGCGCGTCTGGAGCTTGTGCTCCGCAAGAAGAGAGGCCTCGACAGTGAGAGGCCCGTGCACCGCGATGAAGAGTGGCCCTCGCTTGCCACAACTAGAGAAAGCCCTCGCACAGAAACGAAGACCCAACACAGCAAAAATAAATTAATTAATTAATAAACTCCTACCCCCAACATCTTCTCTAAAAAAAATAAAATAAAATAAAAGCAGCAACAAAAGAATACATACTGTATGATTTCATTTGTGTGAATTCTGGAAACAAGCAAAAACATCTACGATGATAGAAATCAGAATAGTGATGGCCTCTGGTGGGGGTAAAGGATGTGGATTGACTGCAAAGAGCCACAAGGAAACCTTCTGTGGTGATGGGTATGTTTCATATCTTGATTTGGCTGACGAATGCATGGATGTATATATTTATACAAATTTCATATATATACTTAAGATCTGTGCATTTTGCTGTATTTACATTGTCCCTCAACAACAACAAAATCAGAAAAAACTACTGAAGAGTGAACTTTAAGTAAACCTGGGCTTGTAAAAAAAATACTAAAACAAACAAAAGATTTTAAATCCATGATCTCAATGAGAATAATGAATAGTTATACCTCACTACTTGGCCTATTTCCACCTGCTCACCACTTTTGCTTCCATCTATTCGGCAAACTTGAACAACCTTTACACAGTGGAACAGACATTAATAAGAGGGAACAGATTATTAAGTGCTGGCTTTGCCACTAACATGTTTCATGATCTTGGGCAAGTCACTTCCTCTGGACCTCTGTTTCCTCATCAGTAATATGAGGACCAGACTAGGTAATTTCTAAGGCTACTTCCAGCTCTAACTTTCTGTATATAACTCCAAATGTGAGTTCTGCTTCTTAATACAAAGAATAGCACCAGAGTTCTATGACCTAATGAAAACATTTGGCAGCAACAGCAGACCTGAAATCTGGCAGATATTTCAAAATGTTGGGCTGCCAAGAAAAGCTTACCAAGGTCATAAGCCTATTACACAATGATATATTGGTCATGCTAGTGTTGACAGCATCTCATATGATCCTGTCCCAAATGCTGGTAAAGTAAAGCAAGGCTATGAATGAGATCCAGGGATACCTAATTCGTTGTATGCAACCCTGTTAAGAGATTCGAGAAAAGACTTGGAAGCTGATATTAAGATCTGTTCCCAGTCCTTTGGAAAACCTTTTCAACTCATCTGAGCAAGCACTCAAGAAGCAACAAACAACCAATGTTCTAAATAGAAGCATTCCTGTGGGCTTAAAAAAGTTACAATACAAATAAATAAAACTCCTTTTTTTTTAGGTTAGCCATTTAATTTCCAATAGTAATAATAGGTTTGAGTGTCCTGAATGACTATATAAGATGCTGATTATTCTTCTCATTTACCAGATACTAATGTCTTCTACAGATTGGAAAAGGGATAGCTTGACCACCTCCCAAAGCTATATGAAACCAATACAAAAGTACACTGAGTTCTGAAGACAAGACACAAATTTATTCATTCCTCAAGGGCATTATTTAGTACATTTCAAAAATTGACTGTCCCTGGGAAGTCTACATAATTTATCACTCATCTCCCAGAGCCCTTTTAGTCCAAGGAATAACAGGACCTTCTCATTCCTAAGGCATTCATGGTTAATGACTAAAGAATAAAGAACATTTTTAAAGCAAATCCAAAAGTGATTTCATAAAGGGCAAAGAACTGGATTTCATATTTTTCTGCTAATCACATACATTCATCCTGGAGGCATTCTAAGTGTAATAAATAATACATATATCATTTTCTGCAAGGGCTGCTTGTTTGTCTATTCATCTGTTATGTAGTGAAAATAGCTTTCATTTTCTGGAATATACCCTAACATCTAAAAATGACTCCAAATGTATGAGAAAGAATAGGAGAATGGAAAAACTTAACACAAACACCTGATCATATTTCAATGCTGTGATGCAGAAATGATGGAGAGGCACAAAACTAGATCAAAATGTGCCAAGTAAATCTGATGGTTCTTGAAGCAGGATGTATTTCAAATTAATTTACACTTAAGTGCAGTCACTGAACAATAAAAATTATTTTGAAAAGAAGATATTTGGGGGTCTTCTCATAATTAACCTCAAAGAAGAATGAATTCTCACCAAATAAAGTATTTCCATTTCATATATCACAGTACGGAATTATAACTGAGAGCCACCTTAGGAAGATGAACTGTTTTAAGTACATCCTAGTTCTATTCCCTTTGTGTTACATGGAACTTTTCTTGGATAACTGACTTTAGAGGCTTTTGCAAATATATATTGCTTTATTCAAAAAACACGTCTAAAAATCTTACTAAAGCAGGAACTCATTCAAAACAAATTTCTTTAAGGACTGTTGTCTTTTCCCCATCCTGAAGGCTGTGGGCAGTGGAAGGAAAATCTGTGTTACTTCAGAATTTAAACGAGGTTCAAAAGCATTCTTAACACTGTCTTCCAATTGTACACATGTATACAAGGAAGCTTAGTATAATTTCCAGGATTCAATAGCAAAGACTTGAATTTTTTTTCCCAGAAATTATAAGATTCTCTACAGAGCTGATGCTAGTAACAGTAAAGAGATGATGAATCCTAGGAAAGTGACTGGGGAAGTAGAAGGATACCAAAAACAAGATAGCTTATTATGACTCTTAGAACAAGTAAGACTAATATGATAACAACTGCACTGATTATAGTTTGCTAGCTGTTGAGGCCCCCAGAAGAACCTGAATAACAGGATGTATCATGGAGTTTTCACAGTATAGTTTATTCTCATTATTTGGGGATCCAATATCTGCACATTCACCTACTCACTAAAATGTACTTATAAACCTTTAACAACAACACCTGTGATGCTTTTGTAGTACTTTGTGGACATACACAGAGCTGTGAAAAATTTGAGTCATCCTAAATCACATTCTCAGCTGAGGTCAACAAGACAATACTCTGCCTTCTCGTTTTAGGTGCAATGTAAACAAATATCTCTTTCATTGTCTATTTAGTACAACTTTTTTGCATTTTTGTCCTTTTTGTTGGTGATGTTACTTTTTTTTTTTTGGTGCCAGAAATTTTAGCAGAGACCTAAAATGGAACCAACTGACTAACACTGTAGTAAAAAGAAAATAAAGCAATGATCTTGGCTTGAGCTGTCTGGTTCAGTGGTCTGGAGGAACGTCACACACAAGCTCAGTCACTGCAATCAATGGTTTTCTGGCTGTCACTTCTAACATAGTAGAATCATGTTAGGGGGAATGGAAAAAAGTGAGCACCACTTCTTCCCATGTTCTCCCTCCTACTGCCAGTCTCCCTCTGTCCCTGTGTTGGATGCAGCAGAGATCACCCACCCATCAGCCCAGGGCAGGCCAACAGGGAAGGGCTAATCACTCTGTTCTGCAACTACAGCCAGATTCACCTCCAAAACAGTACCTGTGGCTCTAGCCTGGACTCCTGTATAGGAATCTGGCTCTGGCAGTGGCAGCTAGAGAGGGTAATAGGACTCCTGCTGAATGAAGGAAGTTGGATGAATGAATGGGTGAGCTGCAGGGGTCACTTGCAAAGGGACGAGGAGTGATAAGGAAACAACGTGTTCAGGCAGATGCTTTTGACATCTATCTCCCAAACCTGCCTGTGACACGAAGGGAAGCCGTCTCCCATGGGAGAGAAGTCAGTGGGGTGGGAGGCCATATTCTCACGACTGAGTCTTTCCAGGAGCCAGGGTTTCAAGGCACAAGGCTCCTGGTTCCTTCTCTCAACCAACCCCTCTACTCTTTCCACTCTCCCTCACTGTAATACTACTACTACTACTACTACTACTACTACTACTACTACTTCTTCTTCTTCTTCTTCTTCTTCTTTCTTCTTCTTCTTCTTCTTCTTCTTCTTCTCCTCCTCCTTCTTCTTCTTCTCCTTCTCCTCCTTCTCCTTCTTTCTTCTTCTTCTTCTTCTTCTTCTTCTTCTTTCTTCTTCTTCTTCTTCTTTCTTCTTCTTCTTCTCCTCCTCCTCCTCCTTCTTCTCCTTCTCCTTCTCCTTCTCCTTCTTCTTCCTTGCTGTCTTTTGATGCATGCCTTGCCCTCTTGCCTGTATCATTCTCAGAGTCTGAGCTGTCAGAGTCAGATAACTTTCTGTCTATATGTTTCTCTTTTTTTTCTTTTCTTTCTTTCCTTTTCTAGAAGAATTTCTCATGGGGTCAGGATTTTCAAACTCTGCTAACTTTGCCTCTTCCTTCGCCTCTTCCTCATCAGGTATCAGAGAGTACTTGGTCCCACCTGGTTGCATGAAATAATCCTTTGCAAAGTGGCCTTTACAGCCACACTTCTTGCAGGTAGTGTTCAGGACAGCCTCAAGGGTGATCTTCTGCCCAGTGTAATCCTGGAAGGCCACCACTCTTCTTGCTCAGTGATAACACTGTTGGGGTCAAGGTCCTTCCCAGTCCCTTGGTTGACAACTTTCATGGAGAGGAATACTTTTATCTTATCATTTTTCATCTCTCAGCCAATAAGCTTCACCCACAATTTGTCTCCAACATCTACTCTTTCAGAGGGCTTATCTACGTGACAGGATGACATATGAGCTCCACGGACCAGACCTTGCTCCCGACAGCCTGGGATTTTGATGAAGTCTCCATAGTCTGTCACCATAGCAACCTCTCCTTGGAAAATAGTGTAGGGAGAAGGCAAGTTCTCCGTGGTCTTGGGTCTTCCTGAATCATCCTTAATGTTCTGTGATTCTTCCATTTCTCTTCTGCTAAAGCTAATTCAAGCGTCTTGGTGTCAATGTCAGGTCTCCCAGCTGCAGCACTGCTCAAAACCCCTGATACTGCTTCTTAAAATGCCTTTCAAGCATGTGCTGAAGTGTCGGCTGGTGCTCCTAACCACAAGAAGGCTCTTATATGCCTTACAGAGAAAATAAGTGTGTTAAATAAGCTTCATAAAGACAGGAGTTATAGTTCTATAGCCAGGGAGTTCAATGTTAATGAAACAACAATGTATATTAAATTAGGGACAGGACAGGAATAAAGACGCAGATGTAGAGAATGGACTTGAGGACATGGGGAGGGGGAAAGGTAAGCTGGGACGAAATGAGAGAGTGGCATGGACATATATACACTACCAAATGTAAAATAGATAGCTAATGGGAAGCAGCCACATAGACAGGGAGATCAGCTCGATACTTTGTGACCACCTAGAGGGGTGGGATAGGGAGGGTAGGTGGGAGACGCAAGAGGGAGGAGATATGGGGATATATATATATGTATAGTTGACTCAATTTGTTATAAAGCAGAAACTAACATACCATTGTAAAGCAATTATAGTCCAATAAAGATGTTTAAAAAATTAGGTATTTTTATATAGAAACATACATAAAACAATGATATGTATTGATTATTTGATGAAAATGTTGCGAGCAGAAGCTCAAAAGAACTTGCTCTCATATTTCTCCTAGGAGCAATGATTGAGTATTCATTAATTCAGTGTTTGCAAACACTTTTTATAAAATATAACCACAGCAAATAATGAGATCAACTGTAAATATATCCATTACAATAAAAATAACAATAGTGTAAAACTTATTCTCATGCTAGAAGGCTTAGTCAACTGTTGATAGAAACTAAAATTATTTTTAAATATTGTTATTTTATTGTATAATAAAATTATGCCCATAGTAAAAAATATTTAAAATGGAGACAAACAACAAAAGATCAGAAAGGGAAATTAAGGAAACAATCCTGTTTACCATCACAACAAAAAGAATAAAATACCTAGGAATAAACCTACCTAAGGAGGCAAAACACCTGTACCCAGAAAACTATAAGATACTGATGAAAGAAATCAAAGATGACACAAACAGATGGAGAGATATACCATGTCCTTGGACTGGAAGAATCAATATTGTGAAAATGACTATACTACCCAAAGCAATCTACAGAATCAATGTAATCCCTATCAAATTACCAATAGCATTTTTCACAGAATTAGAAAAAAATTTTTTACAATTTGTATGGAAGCACAAAAGACCTTGAATAGCCAAACCAATCTTGAGAAAGAAGAATGGGCCTGGAGGAATCAGACTCCCTGACTTCAGACTATACTACAAAGCTAAAGTAATCAAGACAGTATGGCACTGGCACAAAAACAGAAATATAGATCATGGGTACAGGATAGAAAGTCCAGAGATAAACCCACACACCTATGGTCACCTAATCTATGACAAAGGAGGCAAGAATATACAATGGAAAAAAGACAGTCTTGTCAGTAAGTGGTGCTGGGAAAACTGGACAGCTACATGTAAAAGAATGAAATTAGAACACTCCCTAATACCATACACAAAACTAAACTCAAAGTGGATTAAAGACATAAATGTAAGGCCAGACACTATAAAACTCTTAGAGAAAAACATAGGCAGAACACTCTTTGACATAAATCGCAGCAAGAGCTTTTTTATCCACCTACTAGAGTAATGAAAATAAAAACAAAAATAAACAAATGGTAACTAATTAAACTTAACTTTTGTACAGCAAAGGAAATCATAAGCAAAACAAAAAGACAACCCTCAGGATGGGAGAAAACATTTGCAAATGAAACAACCAACAAGGGATTAATCTCTAGAATATACAAACACTCATGCAGTTCAATATCAAAAAACAAAAACAAAACAAAAAACAAATAACCCAATCAAAACTTGGGGAGAGATCTAAATAGACATTTCTCCAAAGAAGACAGATAACCAATAAGCACATGAAAAGATTCTCAACACCACTAATTATTAGAGAACTTCAAATAAAAACTACAATAAGGTATCACTTCACACTGGTCAGAATGGCCACCATCAAAAATCTACAAACAATAAATGCTGGAGAGGCTGTGGAGAAAAGGGAACCTTCCTACACTGTTGGTGGGAATGTAAACTGGTATGGCAACTATGGAGAACAGTATGGACGTTCCCTAAAAAACTAAAAACAGAACTACCATATGACCCAGACCTCCCCCTCCTGGGCATATATCCAGAGAAAACCACAATTCAAAAAAAGATACATGTACCCCAACGTTCACTGCAGCACTATTTACAATAGCCAGGTCATGGAAACAACCTAAATGTCCATCAACAGAGAACTAGACAAAGAAGATGTAGTACATAAATACAATGGAATATTACTCGGCCATAGAAAAGAACAAAATAATGCCATTTGCAGCAACATGGATGGACCTAGAAATTGTCATTCTGAGTGAAATAATTTAGACACAGAAAGACAAATATCACATATCACTTATATGTGGAATATAAAAAAGGGGGGATACAAATGAACTTATTTACAAAACAGAAGTAGAGTGATGGATGTAGAAAACGAACTTACGGTTATGAGGGGATTGGGGGAGGGAGGGATAAATTGGGAGACTGGGACTGACATATACACACTACTATATATAAATAGATAACTAATAATAACCTGCTGTATAGCACAGGGAACTCTACTCAATACTCTGTAATGGCCTACATGGGAAAAGAATATTAAAAATAAAAAAAGAGTGGATATTTGTATATGTATAACATTCACTTCACTGCACACCTGAAACTAACACAACATTGTAAATCAACCATACCACTAAAATTTAAGAAAATTAACTTTAAAAAATAAACTATTGTTTTAAGTAACTTTAAAACAACAAAATAAATGCAAAAGTTTTCATAATGCTACCATCAGAGAAAACTACTGCCAACATTTTGATGTTTAAATTTAGAGAAGAGTTTACATATATATATATATATAAACACACACACACACACACACACACACACACACATACATATGCATATAGTGATATAAGCTGATATTTTCACTTAACGTCTTGTGTATCTTTCTATCAATAAATAGTTTAATAGTTACCTGGTATTTTACATAGTTTATTTTACTAATCTTCATACTATATGTATTTAAGTGATTTCACAGAGCAATACACACACCCTTTTTGTTATTATAAATAAGACACTACAATAAATGTATTTGTTTATATAATCTGGTAAACTTGTACAATTGTTTGCTTGGGGGGAAAATTAGAAATGAATGTGTTAGGTTGTTTCAGAGGTTTTGATAGTTGTCAAAACATACTCAATGTCAGACCAAATAACATTCCCATTTCAGTGCGTAAAAGTGGCTTCCCTTCACTGTTACTAAATCTATACATTGAAATTAATGTTTTCTTATATGCCCTGATGGACAAAAATGTGGCTCTAATTTGAAGATTAATTTTATTAATTTGAATATCTTTCCATACTGTTTGGACACTTTTACATTCCTGTTAAATGTGTTTTCACAAATTTCTACTAGTCAGCTGTTGAATTCATCTTTTGTTCATTAGTTTGTAAGAAATCATTTTTTTTTTTTTTTTTTTTTTTTTCTTTTTGCGGTATGCGGGCCTCTCACTGTTGTGGCCTCTCCCGTTGTGGAGCACAGGCTCCGGATGCGCAGGCCCAGCGGCCATGGCTCACGGGCCCAGCCGCTCCGTGGCATATGGGATCCTCCCAGACCGGGGCACGAACCCGTATCCCCTGCATCGGCAGGCGGACTCTCAACCACTGCACCACCAGGGAGGCCCAGAAATCATTTTTTATTAATGGATATTCTTACCATATATGTTGCAAGCATTTTTTTTTCAGTGTAGTGGTTAACTTACTTTTTTTTTTTTTTTTGCAGTACGCGGGCCTCTCACTGCTGTGGCCTCTCCCATTGTGGAGCACAGGCTCCGGATGCACAGGCTCAGCAGCCATGGCTCACGGTCCCAGCGGCTCCGTGGCATGAGGGATTTTCCCAGACCGGGGCATGAACCCGTGTCCCCTGCATCGGCAGGCGGACTCTCAACCACTGTGCCACCAGGGAAGCCCGGTTAACTTACTTTGATAATACCTGTATTTTGTTTCTTTATATTTGGTGGTAAAGAATTAAATTATCATATAGTCAAAATCAATTAAACTTTTTTGTTACTACTTTTGACATCATGTTTCCCAAATTATACAAATACCTCACTACATATTTATGGTACTTTTGTGATTTAAATTTTTATATTTAATAACTTGTAACTAACATTAATTCATCTGCAAGTAACTATTGAGTAAAATATGTAATGTTGAGAATCTAGGGTTTCATCAAGAGTTTATTTCCAGGTTAATAAGAGTTTTAATTAGGAATTAAATCAATTTAGTTAACTTAAAGCTTATTAAATGCATTTTCAGCATCTGTCATTGGATCACAAGGGGTTTCTTCCTCTCATTTATATTTACGTGATGACTTATTTAAATACTTTTCCTCAAACTATTCCAAAAAACTGCGGAGGAAGAAATCCAAATAAGTCCAAACTTATTCTACAAGGCCAGCATCACCCTGATACCAAAAGCAGAAAAAGAGAAGGAAGAAAGGAAGGAAGAAAGGGAGGGAGGGAGGGGGGTGAGGAAAAGAAGAAAAGATGTTCTATAATATAGTGACCAATCCTCTTCACAAGGGTCAAGACCATAAAATACAAAGAAAGACTGAGAAACTCTTATACACTGGAGGAGACTAGGGAAACATGATAACTATTTGCAATATGAGTTGCTGGGTTGGATCCTGAACCAGAAAAACAAAAATAAATGAAATATCTGGTGAAATCTGAATAAATTTTGTAGTTTATCTAATAATATCATACAATGGTTAATTTATTATCTTTGATAGAGTCTTGTGATTATATAAGATGTTAACATAAGGGGAAGCTGGGTGAAAAGTTTTAGAAACTCTATTACTTTTGCAATTCTTCCATTAATCTAAAATTTTCTCAAAATTTAAAAATTTAAAATCAACTTAATTTTATAAAAATATACATATAAATTTCACATAGATATATATACCTAATAAAATACTAATCTAATAACAAATCTAGACTCAATTAGTCCTCAACATTCTAACCACTCAAAATTCTAAACTTTCTTTCAGCCATAAAGATTTGTTCCTGATCTGGAATGCATGAAAAGAGAATCTGTATGTAGATCAGATTTTATTCAATATCATACAGAAATCACCCTGTAGGAATTTGGGTTCACAGAACTGGTAAAAGAAAATGCTGATACTCTAGCTACTGCTATTAATAAAGTCCTTTGTCTTTGACCCAAGAGTCTCATGTCTTCTGCCAGCATTTGTAAAACTGCAGCAAGCCTAACATGCTAGCTTGCAAGTTGAGTAAAAATATCATCCTCTTAAGAGTTAACATGTTCAGTTCTACTTTCTTGCGCACAAAGAACAGTAATACAGGTGCTAAAATAATCAAATGCCTAAAGGTGCTTAGCAAGTGATGTAAATAAATGAAGAAGGCCAGATGGAGATGGTGACAAACTAGAGAGTTCACTGCTTTTTAAAAGGCACAATTGCCATTCCAATTAATTATTGTGGACCCAGTGCTACCAAATTGTCTGATATTTTTATGAGAAGATAAACCTTTTATATAAGTAACACCTAAGTTTCAAATGTTGATAAACTAATTTTAAAAATTCTAAATCATGTCGTGGACCCAACAAGTAGGTCTATAGGTCAATGCTGCCATGGATATTTCTACCTTGGTCTACATGTTTGATGTCAAAAGACAAAGGTCTAGTTTCTTCTGCTTATGGACTATATAAGGTAATCCATTTACAAACTTTCTATATTCTCCCTCATTTCAAATCAGTTCCATATTGATAGAATACGCAGAAAAGCTCCTTTCACAATTTGTTCATTAGACTCAGCCTACTTTGGGTAGAGAAAATGACAGGAACATACAGGATAGTAGAGAAATTCAGGAAAAAGAAACTAAACAATCAAATTCTCAGGATAGACCTATTTTTTGCCTTCATGATCTGTCTTTGCAAGAATAAGGTCTGCAGTTTCAGGGAAAATGAAACACTGTATTTTGTTTATTGGTTATTCAATCAGATATGCACCACTGAGTCTTTTTTTTTTTTTTTTTTTTGCGGTATGCGGGCCTCTCACTGTTGTGGCCTCCCCCGTTGCGGAGCACAGGCTCCGGATGCGCAGGCTCCGGACGCGCAGGCTCAGTGGCCATGGCTCACGGGCCCAGCCGCTCCGCGGCATATGGGATCCTCCCAGACCGGGGCACGAACCCGTATCCCCTGCATCGGCAGGCGGACTCTCAACCACTTGCGCCACCAGGGAGGCCCACCACTGAGTCTTTAACGTTGTATTTTAACTGCTCTACATTTGCTGGCTACAGATAAAGAAAAAGTATATTAAAATAAGATGCTGTTAAGAACATCAAAGATTGAATGAAAATTTGGGCTGCTCCATTTTGCAGTATAAAAATGCCTAACTCTAGAATTTTCTCACAATTTGGATATCTGATTTTGTATTGATGCTTTTTATATAATATGGTAATCTCCCATAACAAATGGAAATATTGTCTAAGATTTTCATAAAAACTATTCCACACTAAATCTGTGGGATTTCAAAGAAGATATGATATCATTCAAGTATTATTTATTTCAAAAGCTTTAAACCCAAATGCAATACTTACAAAGAAATAACAAATTATAATAACAAATTCATATCCAAGGAAACCAAATTTTGCATTTTAAAAACAATCTTACATTCTGAGTTATTGGGTAGCTCAATGGGCCAGCAAAACAAGCCTCTTTTTTATTTGTCAAGTGTACTCTGCTCTCTCCAACCACAAATCTTCTGCTATGCTACTCCATGAGATACTCTCTCCACCCCTCCCTACCTGTGCCTGGTCTTCCATCAGAACTCAGCTCACTTGCCATTATCACAAGAAAGCCTTCTATGACTTCCCTCTGCTGTTAAATTACTTTCACTCTATCACAGCACTGCCAGTCCACTCTTTATAACACTCACCACAGTTGTGGTTATTAGAATACTGTCCTTATTCCCACTGGACTGTAATACCCAAGAAGACAGGATCCATTTCTGTTTTTATTTTCCACTGAATCCTCAATTCCAAGTAGTTTTTTACATATAGTAGACAGTCAAAATTAAGTATATAAATAAATCAAGTCTAAATTCTAAGATGCTAGTCCTAAGTCTCTCATTATCAACTGATCTCAGGAAAATCACTTAGTTTCTTCATCTGAAGAAAGAAGAGTAAAATAATAGGGCTGTTTTGATGAATATAAAAATTTTAGACTGTGGATGACTGTTGCCATCTTTTTAGCCCCATGGTGATATTTAAATTATTTTGCTTTGGGTGAATATTTTCAATATAATCCTAATTCATTTAGAGGGATCATATGCGACTAGTAAAAATACAATCCATACATTTATAAACTGTACAATGTTTTTTAGTATATTCAAGATGTGTAGAACTGCCACCACATCTTTAGAACATTTTTAACACTAAAGCCTATTTTGTCTAATATTAAGGTAGCCAGCGCACTCTTCTTATGGTTGCAGTTTGCATGATAAATCTTTTTCCCTTCCTTTTACTTTTAATCTGTTTGTATCTTTGAATCTAAAGGGTTTCTCCTGTAGATAGCATATAGTTGGATCTCAATTTAATTAAATTGTCCTTGTTTACAAGAATGGTTTTTGATTTCAGTATTTGAGATTTGTTCTAATCCAAAGTGAGCTCTTCTTTTAGACATATCTGGAATAACATTAAGCATATCAACATTTACATTAGACAGGGTCCCAGAAGGAGAAGAGAGAGGAGAGCATCAAAAATGTATTTTATGAAATTGTAGCTGAAAACTCTCCAAACCTGAAGAAGGAAACAGATATCCGGCTACAGGAAGCACAGATGGTCCCAAAAAAGATGAACCCAAGGTATTTAATTAAAATAGCAAAAATTAAAAAATAAAGAGAATTCTAAAGGCAACCAGAGAAAAAGTCATATAAAAGGGAACCCCCTAGGGCTTCCCTGGTGGCGCAGTGGTTGGGAGTCAGCCTGCCGGTGTGGGGGACGTGGGTTCATGCCCTGGTCTGGGAGAATCCCACATGCCGCGGAGCGGCTGGGCCCGTGGGCCATGGCCACTGGGCCTGCATGTCTGGAGCCTGTGCTCCGCGGCATGGGTGGCCATGGCAGTGAGAGGCCCACCTACCACAAAAAAAAAACAAAACAAAACGAAAAAAAGGGAACCCGCTAAAGCTATCTTTTCTGCAGAAACTTTGCAGGCCAGAAGAGAGTAACATGATATATTTAAAGTGTTGAAAGGGAAAAACCTGAAACCTAGGATGCTCTACACAGCAAGATATTCACTTAGAATTGAAGGAGAGATAAAGGCACTTCTCAGACAAGCAAAAACTGAAAGAGTTCATCAATAATAAACCTACCCTAAAAGAAACGTTAAAGGAGCTTCTTGAAGTGAAAAAGAAGAAAGAATCTACAGGAAAGGAAAAACCCCACTGGAAAAGGCAAATATATAGTAAGGACAGAGGGTCAACCATTTAAATAAGTTAGTAGAAAGATTAAAAGTCAAAAAAAATTGTTAAAGCAACTATAACTACAACAAACAGTTAAGAAATAAACATGAAGGTGTAAAATATGACATAAAAAACACAAAATGTGGGGAGCAGGGTAAAAAATGTTAATCTTTCAGAACACATCTGAACTTAAATGACAACCAATTTAAAACAAAAAGATATAGGTCAACATATATGAACACTATGATAACCATAAATCAAAAACCTACAATAGATACAAAAAAAAAGAAAAACTAAAAAGAAAGAAACATAAGCATAAGACCAAAGAATATCATCAAACCACAAGGGAAGAAACAGAAATGAACAGAGAAGAACTTTGAGAACAACTGTAAAACGAGTAATAAAATGGCAGTAAGTACATACCTATCAGTAATTAATTTAAACATCAATGGACTAAATGCACCAATCAAAAGACATAGGGTGGCTGATTGGATAAAATACAAGACCCATCTATATGCTGCTTACAAGAGATTCACTGCAGAGCTAAAGAGATACAGAGACTGAAAGTGAGGGGATGGAAAAAGGCATTTCATGCAAAAGGAAATGACAAGAAAGTGAGCATAGCAATACTCATATCAGACAAAGTAGACTTTAAAACAAAGGTTATAACAAAAGAAAAGAAGGGCATTATTTAATAATAAAGGGATCAATACAAGAAAAGGATATTATACTCATTAACAAATGCACACAATATAAGAACACCTAAATATATAAAACAAATATTAACAGACATGAAGGGAGAAACTGAAAATAATACAATAATAGTAAAGGACTTTAGCCCTCCACTTACATCAATGGACAAAACATCCAGACAGAAAATCAATAAGGCAACAGTGATTTTGAATGACACAATAGACCAGTTGGATTTAATGGATATCTACAGGACATTCCATCTAAAAACATCAGAATACACATTCTTTTCAAGTGCACATGAAATATTCTCTAGGACAGATCACATGCTAGGCCACAAAACAAGTCTCAACAAATTTAAGAAGATAGAAATTATACTAAGCATTTTTTCCATCCACAAGAGTATGAAACTAGAAATTACAGAAACAAAAATGGAAAAAGAACAAACACATGGAGATCAAACAACGTGATACTAAGAAACAAATGTGTCAATGAAGAAATCAAAGAGGAAATCAGAAAAAAAACTTGACACAATGAAAATGTAAACACAATTTTCAAAAATTTATGGGATATAAAAGCAGTTATAAGAGGGAAGTTTATAGCAGTACAGGTCTTTCTCAAGAAACAAGAATAATCTCACATAAACAACCTAATCTACCATCTAAAGGAATTCAAAAAAGAAGAACAAAGCCCCAGCAGAAGGAAGGAAAAAATAAAGATCAGAGAAGAAATAAATAGAAGCAAAAATAACAATAGAAAATATCAATGAAACTAAGAGCTGTTTTTTTGAAAACAAAATTGAGAAATATTTAGCCAAGCTTACCACAGAGAAAAGAGAGAGGACCCAAAAAACAAAGTAAGAAATAAATAGAGTAGAAATAAAAACCACTACCACAGACATACAAAAAAAAATATTAGAGAATGCTACAGTTATGTACAAACAAGCTGGACAACCTATAAGAAATGGACAAATTTCTAGAAACATACAACCTGCCAAGACTGAATCAAGAAGAAACAATCTGAACAGACCAATTACTAGCAGAAAAATTGAATTTGTAATAATAATTTTTTTAAAAACTCCCAGCAAACAAAAGCCCAGGAGTAAACAGCTTCACAGGAGAATTCTACCAAATATATAAAGGAGAGCTAACACCTATTCTTCTAAAACTGTTGCAAACACTTTGAGGAGGACAAAATACTCCCAAATTCATTCTACAAAACCACCATTATCCTGATACCAAAATCAGACAAAGATACTACAAAGAAAGAAAATTATAGGCCAGTATCTTTGATTAATATAGATTCAAAAATTCTCAACAAATATTAGCAAATCAGAACCAACTATATATAAAAAGTATTGTACACCATATTCAAGTGGGATTTATTCCAAGAATGTAAAGGTGGTTCAATATGCATAAATCAATATGACACACCACATTAACAAAAGAAAGAAAAATATCGCACAGTCATCTCAATAGATGCAGAAGAAGAATCTGACAAAACACAACACCATTCATGATAAAAACTCCGATCAAAGTTGGTACAAAGGAAACATATCTCAAATTAATAAAAGCCATTTATGACAAACCCATAGCTAATATCATACTCAGCAGTGAAAAGCTGAAAGTATTTCCTCTAAATTCAGGAATAAGACAAAGATGCCCACTCTCACCACTTCTACTTAACATATTATTGGAAGTTCTATCCACAGCAATAAGACAAGGAAAAGAAATAAAATGTATCCAAATTGGAAGGGAAAATGTAAAACTGTAACTATTTGCAGATGACACAAAAATATATAAAGAAAACCCTAAAGTCTTCATGAAAAAATGTAGAATAAATTAACTTAGTAAAGTTGCAGGATGCAAAATTAATATACAGGAATCCATTGCTTTTCTACACACTAATAATGAACAATCAGAAAGAGTTAAGCAAGAAAATAATCAGGTTTTAAATCACATCAGAAAATAAAATATCTAGAAATAAACTCAACCAAGGAGGTGAAAGACCTGTACTCTGAAAACCATAAAACATTGATGGAGGAAACTGAAGATGATAATAAAGAAATGCAAAGATATCCATGCTCTTGGATTGGAAAAAATAATATTGTTAGAATGTCTCATACTACCCAAAGCTATCTACAGATTTAATGCAATCCTTATCAAAATGGCCATGATAAATTAGAACAAATAATATTAAAATTTATATGGAACCATAAAAGACCCTGAATTGCCAAAACAATCTTGAGAAAAAAGAACAAATCTAGAGGTGTCACGCTCTCTGACTTCAGACTTCAAGGCTGTAATAATCAAAACAGCATGATACTGGTACAAAAACAGACACATAGATCCATGGAACAGAATTGAGAACACAGAAATAAACTCAGACACTTATGGTCAATCTAAAACAAAGGAGGTAAGAATACACAATGGAGAAAAAACAGTGTCTTCAATAAGCGGTGCTGGGAAAACTGGACAGCTACATGTAAAAGAATGAGATTAGAATACATCCTCACACCATATACAATAATAAACTCAAAATAGATTAAAGACCTAAATGTAACACCTGAAAACATGACACTCCTATAAGAAAACATAAGAGGAACAGTCTTTGACATCAAAAGGGAAAAAGCAAAAACAAACCAGTGGGACCAATTAAACTTAAAACCTTTTTCACAGCAAAGGAAACCATCAACGAAACGTAAAGAAAACCTTCTGAATCAGAAAAAAAATTGTAATAATTTGACTGACAAGGAGTTAACATCCAAAATATATAAATAGCTCATACAACACAACATCAAAAAAAAAAAAACCAATCAAAAAAAGGGCAGAAGGCCTGAGTAGACATTTCTCCAAAGGAGATATATAGATGGCCAACAGGCACATGAAAAGATGCCCAAGATCACTAATCATCAGGGAAATGCAAATCAGAACCACTATGAGATATCACCTCACACCTGTCAGAATGGCTATCATCAAAAGGTCTACAAAGAACAAATGTTAGTGAGGATGTGGAGAAAAGCGAACCCTTTTACACTGCTGGTGGGAATGTAAATTCGTGCAACCACTATGGAAAACAGTATGGAGATTCCTCAAAACACTAAGAAATAGAACTACTTATGATCCAGCAATTTCACTGCAGAGTATATATCCAGAAAAATAGAAAACACTAATTCTAAAAGATATATATACCCCAATGTTCATAGCAGCACTATTTACAATAGCCAAGATATGAAAGCAGACTAAGGGTTCATCAACAGAAGAATGGATACAGAAGATGTGGTGTGTGTGTGTGTATATATACACACACACACACACACACACACACTTGAATATTACTCATCCATTAAAAAAGAATTAAATTTTGTTATTTGCAACAACATGGATGGATTTGGAGGGTTATTATGCTAAGTGAAATAAGTCAGAGAAAGACAAATTCTGTATAATATCACTTACATGTGTAATCTAAAAAATAAAACAAATAAATGTATATAGCAAAGCAGAAACAGACTGAGATATAGAAAATAAACTAGTGGTTACCACGAGGGAGAGGGAAGGGGGGAGGGGCATGATAGGGGTATGGAATTAAGAGGTACAAACTATTAATACTTTGTATACAATAGATAAGAAACAAGGATATATTGTACAGCACAGGAAATTATAATCATTATTTTGTAGTAACCTTTAATGGAGTATAGTCTGTAAAAATACTGAATCACTATGCCATATACCTGAAACTAATATAATATTGTAAATCAACTATGCTTTAATACAAATTTTTTTTTTCAGTGCCCTACCTCCTGCCTCTATCACATGAGTGAGGGCTATGTGGAAGAAGAAAGACCATATCTCTTCGTGGTGCTATCTATGAACTTAGCCTCTACAGCAGGTTGGAGAATGGGTTAAGAAATGCTGATGCCCTGCCCTGCCTTGCCTTGCCCTGCCCAGGAATACACTGTAGCCCTCAGCTGAGAGCCTGAGGAAAAGGGAGCCTTGTGTTCTTGGCCACACCTGCTTGGAATGGAGTTTCCTCACACGAGATTCAGAGAAAATGGGTTGTGGTTCAAATGCCAGAAATTCGGTATTCTGAGTTTTAGAAGATTTTCTTGAATAAATGTTACTTCATTTGCTGTATGTCCATAGGACCATGTCCAGAGATTTTAATTGGTTGTGGGTTTTTTTAATAATTTTCGTGTCAGCCTATGAACTGCTCACATTGTCATTACATAAATCGAACTTGCAATCAATTTTTCTATAACCCACAATATCTGTGGTTCTCCTTGTCACTGCTTTTGTACCATCAGTAAAAAATGTTTTTAACTTAAATACTAAGAATTTTTTTGTCTTCACATTGGTTTCTGTGGAAATTTCATACCATGCAAATTTGAAAGACAGTAGCCAGACATTAATATTTCAGATAATTTCATTCTTCAATACATCAAATATATAGATGTGTATTTTTTGTGGATTCTTTGACTATATTATCCTATGTATTATGCAATGGTAATGATTATACTTATGTAGAAGTTTATACATTTAAAATACCCGTGGCAAAGTCAGTTTTGGGTTTAACAGGTTGATATCTCCTCATAACCTGTCCTTGTTACACATATGACTTATTTTTAATTATTTTTAAAAATATTATTTTTATAATATAATTAAAAATAAATTATAAATTTAATTAAAATATAATTATTTTTTAAATATTTTTAAAATATTTCATGGCCATGTTTAAATATTTTACAGAAATTCTTGTATTAGTAAGCTGTTCCATTTACAAAGAAGGTAGAAACCTATTTTTGTACTTTGTTTTGTTTCCAATCAAAATTGCAGTTTTAGAATGAGTGACCTCAGAATTATTTTGAAAATCTTGCTGCATAAAATATAGTAAGGAACTTTTTTTAACCAACAAAATGAACCCCACACAAATGAAAGTCACCTACCATTGTAATTTCTTACCTTTGACTTTTGCATGATACTTTTTTTTAATGGAAGGAATAGGGGCTTGGTTAGTTGTTGATTGGTTTGGAGTTGTTATGTATTGCTTTTGTCTTGTTTTGGCATAGTGATTTCATTCCTACCATTGCTGTTAGTTTGGTCCACACTAACTGAAGAATCAGTTTATCTTGAGCTATTCAATCTCATCACATCCAATTCTAAATTTTCAAAATTCCTGTTTTTAATCATTTGTCTATAGGTTTTAGAGTATTTTGTCTCTCCTTAAATATAACATGCATTTTAAAAAGCAGATAAAATATAACATGCACACACACACACACACACACACACATTAAAGTCAGAATGAGCAAAAGACTTAAATAGGATTCTCACAAGGGAAGATATACAATTGGCCAATATGGTCATATGAAAATGCTCAACATTATTAGTCAGAAAGAAATGCAAGTTAAAACCATGATGAAATACCACTACACACCTTCAGAAATAGCTACAGTCAAAAAGACTGACACCATAAAGTGCTGGTTAGGCTGTGGAATCATCAGAATCTTTGTATATTACTGGTGGGAGTATAAAGTTAATTTTAACCCATGTTTACTTGAAAAAAATCAACATATATTTATGTAGCACAAATTCTGTACCAAACATCATCCTGGTTATTGATGATACATAGTTAAAGATTGGCTTCAGGGTAGTAGATGAGAGATATGAAAACAGACAGTAATAGCATAGAATAATAAGTTCTGTGAGTACTGAGTGTAGAAGACTGTGAAAGCATTTTTTGGGGAAAAAATATTTAAAATTTCGTGCTAACTATCCCTTAAGTATTTGATAGACTTCATAAGTGAAGCTATCTTGGGTTTGGAGTTTTCTTTGTGGGAAGGTTTTTAATCTTAAGGTTAATTTCTTTTAAAATATAGGGCCACTCAGATGTTTCTTATTATGTCAGTTTTGGTTATTGTATCTTTTAAGGAATTTATTCAATTCATCTAAGTTAGCAAATGTATTTATATAAAATTGTTCATAATGTATCTTATTAACCTACTACGCTAGTAGATTCTAGACTGATGTCTCTTATTCCTGATATAGTAATTTCTATTTCCTTTCTTTTTATCTAGATCAGTCTAGATAGGTGCTCCCTAATGATTTATTCTTTGATCAATGGGTTATTTAGAAGTATGCTGCTTAATTTCCAAATATTTGGAGATTCTCTACATCTTTTGTTATTAATTTTCAACAATATAATTGTGGCCAGAGGACATACTATATAAGATTTCAATCCTTTCAAATTTAGACACATTGGTAATGTTTTGCATACATGAAAAAAATGTATATTCTACAGTTGTGGGGCCATAGTGTTCTATGGTGATTGGTTTGAGTATATTAATGGTATTATTCCAGTTTTTATAATTATATTCTTTTTACTTCTCCATCAATTACTTAAAGAAGAATGTTGAAATATTCCACTGTAACTTTTCTATTTATTCCTTCAGTTTTGTATTCCCTTTGTGTATTTTGAAGCCCTGTTATTAAGGAAATATACATTTAGGGTTGTTATATCTTCTGGATGAATTAATACAGCCAGTCCCACATTTTTATGATTAGTGTTTTCATGGTATGTTTTTCTATCCTTTACTTTTAACCCAAGTTTTATGTGTAATGTGTTTCTCTCATAAATAGCAAATAATTAGGGTTTTTTTCCCAAACTGAAAATGTCTTTTAGTAGTAGTGGCTAGATTATTAACATTTAATGTAGTAATTTATATTAAGTAATACCATCCTGCAATTTGATTTTTATTGTTCCATCTATTCTTTATTCCTTTTCCTTCTTTCCTGCCTTTAGATTAATTGAATAACTTTTACATTTCATTTTATGTTCTCTATTGCCTTTTAAGCTGTCCTGTTTTGTTCTTTTTAGTGGTTGTGCTGAAATGTAAAATATGCATCTTAAATTTTCATAATTAAATCATTCTATATGTAAACTTTATATTTCCATTTATAACCCCCAATGCTTTGTAGTGATGTTTTTATAATTTTTCCACATATAATAAATCTTACAATACATTGTTATTGTTTTGCATTAAAGTCAATTATCTCTTAAAGAAATTAGTAACTAGAAAAAAGTATTTCATTGTCTGCATATTACCTATTGCTGGAACCCTTTATTCCTTCTTCTAATACAAATTTTCATCTGGTATCATTTTTCTTCTGCCAGAAGAACTTCCTTTAATATTTCTTTTAGCACAGGCCTACAAGAAACAAATCCTTGGAGGTTTTGTGTGTGTGACTATGTCCTTATTTCACTCTTGTTTTTGAAAAATATTTTTACAGAATATAGAATTCTAGGTTGACTTTTTTTCTGTTAGGACTTTGAAGAGTCATTGTTGTCTTCTGGCTTGCATAGTTCCTGATGAGATGTCCATGGTTATCTTTAATTGTTGTTCTACTATGTGCAGTGCATCTTATTTCTCTGACTGCTTCTAAGATTTTGTCACTGATTTCCAGCAATTTGATTATGATGTTTCTTCTATTTCACTTTGTGTCAATGCTACTTGGGGCTTGCTGAGCTTCTTGGATTAGTGACTTTATAGTTTTCACCAAACATGGAAAACGTTTATTATTTCTTGAAAAATTTTCAGTTTATCTCCTCATTTTCTGTTGCTGCAATTACGCATATGATAGATGTACTGATATTGTCCATGGGTCAACTGAGGCGTTAAGATTTGTTTTCAGACTTTTCCTGTCATTCATTTTGAACACTTTCTATTGCCCATCTGCACATTAAATGTTTTCTTCTGCAATGTTTAATCCAGTGAAAATTTCAATCCAGATATTGTGTTTTAAGTTCTAGAATTACCAGTTGGTATTTTATATATATACATATATGTATATATGCACATATATATTCCAATTCTCTATTGAGATTTCCTATTTGTTCTGTCATTTTCATATTTTTCCTTAAATCTTTGAAGAATTTTATAGTAACTTTTCTAAAGCCTTTTCTTTTCATTCTCTCTCATTACAACTGAATCAATCTTTATTGAATGGCTTTAATCCTGATCAAGAGTCATAATTTTCTGCATATGTCTAGTGAATTTTTAGTAGTCATTTCATGTCGTGGATGCTACATTGTTGAGTGCATATTTTGCATTCCTTAACAAAGTACTGAGTTTTGTTCCAAGAGGTTATCAATTTACTTGCACATCAGTTTGATCCTTTCAAGGCTTACATTTTAACTTGGTTAGTGAGAGCCTAGTATAGATTTTACTTTAGAGATATGTTAGCTCTACTCTTTATGTATGGTTTTTCTGCAGATGCTACTAAATGCTGAGAGTTTTCAATGATTACTCTTCAGGCAGAGTAAAGTCTGGTCTGAACTTGATCATCCAGCCTTGTGTGAGCCCCATACATTGTTTTTACTACTCCCTCATGGTTGTTTCCTCCCAATAGTTGGCATTTTGCCTGGCTTCACAGGGTCTCAGTCTGTATATGCACAGGTAAGTCCTCAGCCAAAGACTCAACAGATTGCCCGACACAAAATTCTGGAGCTTCCTCTTAGCAAAGCTCCTTTATTCCCAGTACCCTACTCTGCAAATTCTAAATGCCTCTGTAGCCTGGAACTCTGATATCTCTTGGTGACAGTACCATGCTCTTTTTCAGCCCCATTCCCAGGAAGACCCTCCAGACAGAAAACCAGATGATCACAGTGCTCAGCCCATTTGTTTCCTTTCTCAGAGATTTCAGGCCCTCACTGCATATTGCCCAATATCTTAAAAACAGTTAAAGATTCTGTCTAGTTTTCTAGTCAAGAAGACAAGGGCATTGTTGGGTACTCCCTTAGGCCCAAAGCAAAATCGTGTTTTAAAAGGAATACAGGACATAAACCATCCATGCAGGGCCTGGTGAACCAGCTAAGTCTGGATTTCACTATGAGCCACAGAAGAGTTCCAGGTAGAGAAGAGACATGAAATTATCTACATGTTCTATTTAGTTAAATATAGCTGTTAATAAGGAATGAATTGTAGTTAAGAATGGGAGCAAGTAGATCAGTTAGTAGACTACTTCAATATTCCAGATAATATATTGTAGTGGCTTAGACTTCCTACCAGTAGTAGCAATGAAGAGAAGCAATGACAGTCGAGAAATATTTGGTAATAGTTTGGATAGGAGTAAAAAAAAAAAAAAAATCAAGAATGGCTCCCGGGTTTTTCTTTGCCAACTAAATGAAAGGTGGTGTCAGTCCTGAAATATCTTATGTGTGTTTCTTTATAAAATAAGGACTATGTTTTGTGATCATTCATATATTACTTTGCTAGGGTTTCGGTAACAAAATATTAGAATGGGTAATGTAAACACCAGAAATTTATTGTCTCATAGTTCTGGAGGCAAGAAGTATAAAATCAAGGTGTCAGCAGGATTAGTTCCTTCTAAGAGCTATGAGAAAAGGTAATGTTCCAGGCCTTTCTCCTTGGCTTATCGATAGTCACCTTCTCCTTATGTCTCTTCAATTATCTTTCTGAGCATCTGTGTCCAAATTTTCCCTTTCTCTAAGAACATCAGTCATATTGGATTAGGGCCCACCCCAATGACCTCATTTTAACTTGAATTACCTCTGTAAAGATCTTATCTCTAAATAAAGTCACTTTCTGACTGGAGGTTAGGACTTCAACATATGAGTTTGAGGAGACACAATTTAACCCACAACAATAGAAAAGTCTGAAAGAAAAGCAAAGACCAAAGGCTAAGATTTCTCTAATAAATTACACATTTATAAAATCTTCAAACATATGCACAGAGATGGCAATACAAGTTTTATCCCAAGGTCTGCAGGAGACACAGTATAATATATGCATTAATATTCACCAAAATGTCAAAACTTTGTAGGTGATTTGGTATATGACTGTGTGATGCTTCTAATGTGCTGTATATGTATGTGTATTAATTGACTCAAATAATATCTCTTAGTAACACTTGGTGCCTCTTTAAAAAACCAAATTTTTTGTTGTTGTTGTTGTTGCGGTACGCGGGCCTCTCACTGTTGTGGCCACTCCCATTGCGGAGCACAGGCTCTGGACGTGCAGGCTCAGCAGCCATGGCTCACGGGCCCAGCCGCTCCATGGGATGCGGAATCTTCCCAGATCGGGGCACGAACCTGTGTCCCCTGCATCAGCAGGTGGACTCTCAACCACTGCAGCACCAGGGAAGCCCAAAACCACGTTTTTAAAATCATCTTAGTAAGAGGTTTGTACTGGGAAGTATAGAGAACTAAGATTGCATAATTGGAGTGGGGACAGGCAAAAATAAAAGGTCTTGAATACAAATGGAAAATCATTTTATGTGATTAAACTGATTCCTTGTTTTCTGTTTCATGAACAACGTCTTTGCATAATGAAAATAGTTGTACAAACTCAAGTAGGAAAAAAAATCTTTCATACTTGTTAGTATTAATAAAATACATGGGAATGGAAAGCATTGAGGAAAAGAGACCACACAAGTAAAAATGTCACTAAGTGAAACTGTGTCTCCCAATAGTCAATGAGATGGTCTTTGAACTAAAAAAAAAAAAAAAAAAAAGATGATTTGCCCTATGAATTTTCCTTATATAGTGAGGCTATCTATAATATGATTATCTTGAGAACAGAAAATATCATAAGATGTTTTACACACGTTCTAGTTTTTTTTTTTTTTTTTTTGCGGTATGCGGGCCTCTCACTGTTGTGGCCTCCCCCGTTGCGGAGCACAGGCTCCGGACGCGCAGGCTCTGCGGCCATGGCTCACGGGCCTAGCCACTCCGCGGCATATGGGATCCTCCCAGACCGGGGCACGAACCCGTATCCCCTGCATCGGCAGGCGGACTCTCAACCACTTGCGCCACCAGGGAGGCCCCGTTCTAGTTTTTGAGTTATTATAGATAATAACTTTGTGTAGTTAAAGCCCCCCATAATTATCAGTTTATTATTCACTGAGCTACAAATATTGTGAGATATTCTACTTTAAAGAGAAAATCAAGACAGGAAAAGATAAATTTATCCCTAAATCAAATACAGAAATCAGGTCTCTAAAATGCCAAGCCTTATGTCTGAGAGTCTCATTTTGAAATTTAGGCCACCCAGACCATGTTTTCAAGCAACTTATATTAATCATGCTTTCTTGAAAACATTATTATGGCACTATATAGTGAGTTCTATATGTTTTTAAGTCTATTTAGTATTTATTCTGAAAACAATGAAGTATTTGTGATTTGTTACTCAAAATCCAGCTCTTAGGAACAAGAAGGAAGATCTAGCTTGTGTTATACTTATTCCACAATTTAAATTCTTTCTTCCAAAATTATTAAACTTCATGTATTATTGCATTTGATTCCCACAACTACCCTTGAAGACATGCTATTCTTATTTTATAATTGAACAAATTTACAGAATAAGTAACTTGCCCAAGGGAAATCAGATCAACTAGAACTTAAATTAAACCAGTGTATCAGTTAGCATATGGTAATGCTGCTAAGACAAAGAGGGTCACTTCCCTTTTCTTCCTTCTACTCCCCAAACAAAACAAGTTACCTAAAGAAGGTCAAATTTGTTTCTCATGTAATAATCCAGAGATGTATGGTTCAGGGCTAGCAGGATGGATTGCCTCCTCAAAACCAGACTTCCAACTCTTGGTTCAATACTCCAGTTGTCTCAATTTCCCAGCCATCAGGAAGAAAGAAAAAAAAAAAGGAGGTGCTGGCAATTGCTTTCTTTTAAGAGAACCTCACTCCTAATCATATTCCAAGGACCAGAACCTAATCAGCTATACCAAGCTATAAGGGAAACAAAAAGTCTAGCTGGGAGGCCATGCACTGGTGGTGGAATATTATCAGAGTTGTTTATTAGAAGCAGAATATGTCAAGTGAAAGAATTCAGAGAAACTCAAAGCTCAGCCAGACAATGTAGGAAAAGAGATATGGTAGTAAGGAGACTAAATAATACCTATTTTCTTAAAAAATGTAAGTGACATGAACCAAGAACTCAATTGAGAGTCTATGAAGTAAAAATAGGATAAAGACTGTCCTACACTTGCACCATTCCCAGTCACCTAGGTAAAATGTCCATTTCTTGTGTTAATATTATATTCAGAACTTTCTATGCAAATAGGTTAATAGTAATCAGAAGAGGATTAGCACAAGGCTGGTTAACTCCTGCTTGGAGTGGCAGAGGGCTACTGAGATTGCCTTAGCATCTTGCAAAGGGTATAATAGATAAATAAGGGACTTGAATTGTAGATAAAAGATTTAAATTAAGGCTGTGACTTTGTGACCTTCATGAGTTCTGCAAAACTCCCTCTGAATGGGTAAGAGTCAAAGTAGATATAGATTTGCATTGTCATTGCTGCATGACAAGAAGTCCTAGCTGGAGCACATTTAAGAGAGTAACATAAGTGCTTTTGTTTAAAAAGAAAAACAAACAAACAAACAAAAAACCTCTGCCAGGTAGATCATTAAATAGAGCATTTATATATCAGAAACAAAGAACATGCACCCTTGAGGTAACAACACACGCTCAAGACGACTGAAGTCCAGGTGTATATTCTGAAGCAATAAGGATATAGTTCAAATGGAGAGGAGATATTTGGTGGGAGAACTTAAATATTATTAGATATAGATGAAACTCAATAGGTAATAGAGAATCTCAATAGGTTTAGATAGAAGTATTGCTTGAAGCCGATAATTTTGGTAGCTGCATATGTTATGGATTTAAATAAAAATATATCACGTGTAAGCGTAATTCAAAAAAAGTCCCTTCACCCTCCACCCCAATTTTTGTTTCTTTAAAACTCTCCATTTTCATCTTCAAAGTTCTTCAGTGATATTCACAGAAGCACTTTTCTTGCATTCCCATATTACTCACATCTCCTACTCTGTTGTTCTCATGGAAGATGTACTCATTACCACTTTTCTTTCCTGGTATATATTCCATTCATCCAGTTAAGTCAAATTTTACATTGGAAAGATTCTAGATTCTCAAACTCTTTCATTTCTTTACCTCCAAGAGCTCCTGAACAGTCCTCCAATGAGCTCAGGTAAGCAGTGTCCATCGAGTGATAGAAGTTAGGAAGAGAAAGTTTTGCGATGAGGTAAGTGGTAGGAGTGGGTAGACAAAGAAGCAGGTACTCAAGCTGCTGTTAGCATGATCTTTGCAATCTGTCAGGGAACAAATATATAGAGAATACAGTATGTGTCATGTGTTTGTACCTAAACGTTCTTCTCTTCCACGAGTTTAAAATAGATGTATCAGGCAGTGATGTCTAATTGCCTATCTAATATCTACCCTTCATTTTTTCATTACTAACAGAAATGAAGTATATTCAGGGTGGTAATATTCTAAGCCCCACTTGCAATGAAGGATGGCTTTCTGACTAAGTTCTGGCCCATGATATGTAAGTAAAAGTTTACCTTGGTTTTCGAGGGAAGCATCTTTAAAGGACAACTGACAACTGGTACATCCCATTTTTGCCCAGCCACCTTTCTTCCTGGTGGCTAGCTAGAAAGCTTATGTGAAAGATGGACTTCCTTAAAACTACAGCAAACTCAGGAATGGAATTCACATGTTAAATAAGGTGGATAGAGAGACAGGAGGAAACTTTAGACTGATAACCTGTCATGCCAATTCTAAACTATCCTCAGCTTTCTGTTACTTGAGAGAGAACTAATTCTCTAGCTTGATCAAGTCACTTTGAGGTTACTCTTAAATTCAGAACTTAATTGTATCTGATACAATTGAGTTAAATTCTTTTCATTAAATGATCATGGAGTGGGAGGGGGCAATAATATTAACAAAGATTCCACCAAGCCACTATAATGTTTTAAGAGATTAACAAAGTTCACATTATAATCTCTAATATTTTCTAGACCTTAGTTGTGTGGTATGTTGTCAAGATTACCAATTTTATCTTAAGTTGCCTTGAAAGGATAATTCTCACTCTTCAGAGCATTATTGCACCATTACACAAATAAGATATTAATGGGAAAGAAAAATGTTCAAAAATATTTTTGCATTGAGAATATCTCATTTTCCTTGTTTGTTATTGTTGTGGGGAGGGAGTTACTTGCTGCTTTGTTTGAGGAACATTTGAGTAACCAAACTTAACAGGTTAAAAAGTAATGTAACACTGAAATTTCCTAACAGAATTATTTTACTCAAAAAAACAATTTGAAGGAGTTATATCATTTTCTTTATAAGAATATGTTCAGAATGCAGTGATCACAATTTTAGTCACTAGTATGTGACCAAAGATTCCAGTTGGATTCTCCTTGTCCAAATGTGACATTCACTTCTTAAACAACTTTGGGTCCTCAAAGTAAAAAAAAATGAAATAATGTGACATTGTTATATCCAGAAAATATAATACCTGTAACATTTATAGAACAGAAGGGGGGGAAAAACGTATGATCTCCAGGGCCATACGGCCTGAATTATAGCACATGAATTAAATGTTTGCAAACAATTTTGAGTAAGTAAAAGACACCATGGAATGAAAATATAATATACACTGTAAAGCCATATGTATCCTAAGGCTGAAGTACTTTTAGTTTTCCTTTATGGGGCCATAGCAGAAATATTTGATGTAGGAGGTGAGTCTTTTGGCATTGGTATTTTGTTCCTTGCTAAATTCTCACAAGTGGTTTATTTTCTACAATGTACATCCTTTCTCACTGCAAGAGTCATAATCAGTGTATTTCAACAGCTTGAAGAAATTACCTCCTCTCCTTCATTTAATTCAAAATCTTCTTTGTCTTCTTTCTGCCCTTTTCTGTTAGAAGTCACCTGTTATAAAATTGCCAACTGCTAATGAGGGATAAGCATCTCTCTAGGCTTTTTAGGTCTAAAAATTGGTCAAAGTCACTTGAGTTTAAATTGTTCCCCCACATCATCAGCCCCAACCAGAAGCACATCCAGTAGTGCTTCCAATAGCTTCTCTCCTCTGTTTTGCTTTTGTTATATGCCTGTCCTCAAAACATCTTCTCAAGCTCTGCTTCAAAAACATTTTGAAAAGCTACTTTATGCAATTATTTAAAAGTCAGGAAGTGCAAAAGTTAAGGTCTTCACAACAACCAAAACTCTCACACTGCATAGATTGTATAGATTAAGCTTGAACTTTTAATCACCTAACCTATGTTGGAAAATATATGAATCCAGCATATGGGGAGTTGTTTTTATGACATTCTATGACCTCTAATGCTTCTATTAAAACTTAATCATGATGAAGTAACAAAATCAATTAAAATCAAAATACTAGGATTTGCAGTGTTAATAAGTTAATCTTACATTTACTGCTTTTTTCCCCAACACACACAAAAGAAACAAATTTTGTGTCACTTCGATATTCTCCTAAGTATGTGCTTAAAGGTGGGTATTTTGAGTCTGACACTTAAAAGAACCTTTTCTCCTTCTAGATGATCTCTAAAACAAATTTTTAAAGATTCAAATTTTTATGTTACCATAGTATCTTGGCATCTAGTTTCAATCTCTATTTTTTTAAAATATATGTTTTTTGAGCATAAAACATTTTAAAATTTCTGACAGTTGCACTTACTATTATAGGATGAAAAGGCTGGAAGGCAAAGTATGTGGTTTTCCTAATATAAAAATAAAACCATATTTAAAACACCTTCCACCTCAAGATTATCTTTTATATAAATTTGTATTTCAATTTAAAAATTTTCTAAAAAATAGCTAATGGCTTACAAGAGAAAATGCTACCTTAGTTTTTAAATGTTTAATGTTTGAGACAATAAAAATTATAAATTTGAATATATACCTTTTTAACCTATCAAACTGACAAAGATTTCCAAATTGTATATAAGCCTGGGTCCATGAAATGGTAGTAAATTTGATATTCTCAGACACTGCTTCCGATAATTGCTTCAATTTTTCTGGCGAGTAGTTAGGCAATCTTTATCAAGAGCTTCAAGATTATTTATATAAATCAATCCAGTAGTATGCACCAAAATCAAAGACTGAGCTTTTTTCTTTTTAGAATAGAGAAATATTAAAAGTCACCTAGCATTTTTAGTAGGCAAGTAGATAAGTTATAGTATAACCACATATTTTAATATTATGCAAGCATTAAGAATATTTCTAAAGAATATTTAGTACAAAAATTACAGTATGAAAACTTACCTAAGTGGAAACTGTAAGACACAATGCTGAACATAAATTATGACCCAAATGTCTTTTTATGTTGTTTGTAAAATTGGCCACAATAAGTGCCTTTCCAATTCACTACTCTTCAGTAATATCATCTAATCTGACTCCCAGCCTGGCCACAAGACTTCCTTTAGCCAATTAGGCATCGGCTAATGTGAAGCAAGCAGAGACTTAATAAGTACTCACATGTGGGACTTTGCTCTAATGTTCTTTCTGGAACACTGAGACCGCAATGTAAAGAAGCCTGGGATAGTGGGAGGAAAGTGGGAGGCCACATGAAACAGAGACAAGCCATCTCAGCTAAGGCCCACTAAACCAACGAGCCAGCCAACTGCCAGACATATGAATGAGGTTACCCAAGATCAGCCATCACACGCCAAACTTCCAGCTGACTACTTCAGCCCAGAACAGAAATACAACCAGCCATCCCACAGAATTATGAATTAAATAAATGGGGATTTTTTTTAAGCCATTAAATTTTGGATTTGTTTTTTCACAAAGCAAAAACTAACAGACACAGTAAGATGACTATAGACTTTGATAGTTTCTTTCCTTTAAAGCCTTCCAAGTTTTCTAAATACAGTAAAATCAATAGGAGCTTCTTTTATAATCAGAAGATCATCTGTTTTATAATAAGGAAAATAGATATAAATCAGAAAAAAAGTAAAACCAGCTGAAGAAAAATTAGGAAAAATGAGTTGTATTCTTTATGTGCACCCTTCAGTTATCAGCTTTCCCTGTAAAAAATAGTTGGACAGTATCATCTCTGGGAATGCTTTTTTACGAAACTTTTGTTCATATCTTTTCTTTTTGGTTGCATTCCAGTGACTCTGGTTTCATCACAGCTCATTTCTGTAGTTTTGGTGTCCTTTCCTAATGCCTACCACTTTTTAATAATTGCAAAGCACCCAGTCAGTAACACATAAGTTGGAAGTCACCCTTTGAAAGTTTCATTATGGGAGTGATGTCAGCACAATGGCAGTGTGAAACACCCCCGTTGTCTCTCCTCTTCAATCCACACCTGGTTAAACGTGCAGAACTCAAAGGTTTCTCTGCCCAGCACACCAGGATACCAGAGTGATTCACACATCTGTACATCTGAAGGCAAGGTGAATTGGAACACATAGAGGAGACAGCAGCCATGATCCTGGTCTCTCAGCTTCAGCAGCACCCACAGCCACAGGAAACAGGGCAGCAGAAGCTGAGGCATACACAACCCTCCCCTAACTTCTCCCTCCTCACTGCTACAACAGCAACACTGGCAGCAGCAAAGCAGCAGCAACTCTGAAGACCCTGGGAACACCTCCAGCAGAGGCAATGGAGGGTGGAAAATGCCAATTCTCAAATATAGCCAGAGGCAGCTCAGACAAGAGAAATCAGAAGCTTCTGCTGTAGTGCTGCCTACTGATAAAACAAATTCCTCTAATTACCAACCTACTGAATTATGAGAAGCAAAGTAAACAAAGCTTTACCTAAGTAAGAAAGGTTTCACTACTTCACATGCCCTAGCAGAGAAACAACCCATCAAGCACCATGAAAAGCTATGGTAATATGGTATCACAAAGAGAAAGTGACAGTTCTCTAGAAATCAAACTTAAAGTCACAAAAAGTTGTGATACAGCTGATAGAGAATTTAAAATAACTGTCAAGAAGAAGCTCAATGAGCTGCAAGAAAACTCAAAAAGGCAGTTCAATGAGCTCAGGAATAAAATTAATGGACAAAACTAATACTTTACCAAAGAGACTGAAACTCTAAAAAGGAATCAAAATGGAATTCTGGAGCTTAAGGACTCAATAAATGAAGGATGCATTAGAAAGCACTGGAAATAGAGCAGACCATATATTTGGAAGAGAAAATTAGCAAGCTCAAAGATAAAAATCTAGAAAATATTCAAGTAGAAGAGGAGAGAGAACTATGATGTTTTAAAAATAAAGAAACTCTATGAAAACTATATGACTCCATTAGATAAGGCAACATAAGGATAACAAGTATCCCAGAGGAGAAGAGAGGCAGAAGGAAACAGAGAGCTTATTTAAAGAAATAATAGCTGAGAACTTCTCAAACCTAGGGAAGAACTGGATATTCAAGTCCACAAAGCTAATAGAACACCTAATAATCCCAAAGCAAAAAAACCTTCTCCAACACCCATTATTTTAAAACTGTCAAAACTCAGTGATAAAGAATTTTAAAGGCAGCTGGGGAAAAAGACAGTAACCTAAATAGGTACCCCCACTAGGCTATCAGCAGATTTCTCAGCATCAACTTGATAGGCTAGGAGAGAGTGAATGACATACTCATAATATTGAAAGATAAAAACTGTCAACCAAGAATACTCTACCCAGCAAAGTTATCCATTAGATATAAAGGAGAAATAAAGGCTTTCTCAGAAAACCAAAGCTGAAGGAGATTACCACCACTAGACCTGCCTTAAAAGAAATGTTCAAAGGAGCCCTTCTACCTGAAATGTAAAAACAAAAGTACACAAAACTTTGACTAGGACGATAAGTACACAGAATCAGAAAATTCCAACTCCATATCAGAAAAGATTGTCAAACAATTATAACTTAAATGAGGGGGGAGCATTATGAATAACTATAGCTACTTTAATTCAGTAACAAACTCACAACATAAAAACAGACAATGTGACAAAAAAAATAGAGGGGGGGAAGGGGAAAAGAAGAGAACCTGTAAAGACAAATGAAGAAAAGATGCTATCAGCAGAAAAAGAACTATTTTATCTATGAGATATTTCATACAAAGCCCATGATAATAACAAAACAAAAATCTAAAGCAGCAACACAAAAGAGGAAACTGAGAAAAAAAAAAACATAGAAAACCACAAAACTAAAATGGTAGACAGAAACACGAGGAAAAAGAAATGATATAGCAACCAGAAAACAAAATATAAAATGGCAGCACTAAGTCCTCAAACATCAATAGTCACATTTAGGGTGACTAAATGTATTTAGTCTAAATGTATTTAGACTAAATGTATTGATGTCACCAGTCAAAAGACAAAGTAGCTAGATGGACTAAAAACAAGACCCAACTATACGCTGTCACCAGGAGAGTCATCTCAGCTCTAAAGAAAACACAGGCTCAAAGTGAAGGGATGGAAGATGATACTCCAGGCAAATGGCAGCCAAAAGAAATTGGGTGTAGCCATACTTATTAGACAAAACAGATTTCAACTCCCCAAAAAGGTAACAAGAGACAAAGATGGACATTATTTAATGATAAGGGGAACAATCCATCAATAAAACAACATAACATTTATTAATATATATGCACCTAAGGGAACACCAAAATATATAAAGGACTTGTTAACAGACCTAAAGTGAGAAATCATCAGCAAGACAATAATAGCAGAGGATTTTAACACCCCACTTATATCAATGGCTAGATCAGACAGAAAGTCAACAACAACAAAAATGAGCCTTAAATGAAACATTAGATCAGATAGTCTCAATAGATATCTACAGAACATTCCATCCAAAAGCAGTAGCATACATATTCTTCAAGTGTACGTGGAACATTCTCAAGGATAGACCATATTTTGGAACACAAAACAAGGCTCAAATTTAAGACTGAAATCATATCAAGCATCTTTTCTAACCACAAGGGTATAAAACTAGAAACTAACTACAAGAAAGCTGGAAAAATTACAGACAGGTAAAGACTAAATAACATGCTACTGAACAACTATTGGGTAAAAAGCAATCAAAGGAGAAATCCAAAAATACCCGAAGACAAAAGAAAATGAAAATATGACATACTAAAACCTACGGAATGCAGCAAAAGCAGTACCAAGAGTGAAGTTTATAGCTACAGAGACCAACTCAAAAAAGAAGAAAAACCTCAATCTAACCTTCCAACTAAAGGAACAAGAAAAAGAAGAATAAAGCCCAAAGTCAGAAGGAAGGAAGGAAATAATAAAAGTCAAAGCAGAAATAAATGAAAGAGCCTAAAAAGACAGTAGAAAAGATAAGTGAAACTAAGAACTGTTTCTTTGAAAATTTTAACAAAATTGACAAGCCTTTACCTAGACTAAGAAAGAGAGAAGACTCAAATTAAACAATCAAAAATGAAAGAGGTGGGCTTCCCTGGTGGCACAGTGGTTGAGAGTCTGCCTTCCTTTGCAGGGGATGCGGGTTCTTGCCCCAGTCCGGGAAGATCCCACATGCCACAGAGCAGCTAGGCCCGTGAGCCATGGCTGCTGTGCCTGCGTTTCCGGAGCCTGTGCTCCGCAGCAGGAAAGGCCACAGCAGTGAGAGGCCCGAGTACTGCAAAAAAAAAAAAAAAAAAAGAAAAGAAAAAAGAAAGAGGAGAAGTAACAGGTATAACAGAAATCCAAAGGATTATAAGAGACTATTAACAGCTATACACCAACAAATTGGACAATCTAGAAGAAATCGATAAATTCTTAGAATCATAGAAAATTCCAAGACTGAATCATAAATAGAAAATCTGAATAGACTGATCATTAGTAAGGAGATTGAAACATTAATGGAAACCTGTCAAAAAACAACAGTCCAGGATCAGACAGCTTCACTGGTAAGTTCTACCAAAAGAAGATTTAATACCTATTCTCAAATTCTTCCTAAAAAATGAAGATAAGGGAACTCTTCTGAACTCATTTTATAATGCCATCATTTATCCTAATACCAAAACAAGGCATGGAAGAAACAACAACAACAAAAGGAATTATAGGTCAGTATCTCTGATGAACATAAATGCAAAAATCCTCAACAAAATATCAGCAAACTGAATTCAACAATACTTTAAAAGTATTATACACCATGATCAAGCGAGATTCATTCCAAGGATGCAAAGATGGTTCAACACCCATAAATCAATATGATATACCACATTAACAAAGGATAAAAATTATATGATCACCTCAATAAATGCGGACAAGGCATTTGACAATATTCAACATCCATTTATGATAAAAACTCTCAAAAAAATGGGTACAGAAGGGACATACTTGAACATAAAAAAAAAGACCATATATGAAAAAACCCTCAGCTAACATCATATTCAATGGTGAAAAACTGAAAGCTATCCCTCTAAGATGAGGAACAAAATAAGGATGCCCACTCACCACTCTTATTAAACATAGCATTGAAGTCCTAGCCAGAGAAATTAGGTAAGAAAAGGAAAAAGTATTCAAATTGAAAAGGAAGAAAAACTGTCCGTTCTTGCAGATAACATGATTTTAAGTAGAAAGATCTAAAGACTCTACCAAAAAAAACTATTGGAACTAATATATACAGTAAAGTTGCAGGGTACAAAATAAAAATGCAAAAATCTGTTTTGTTTCTATACACTAACAATGGCCTATCAGAAAGAGAAACTAAGAAAAATGATCCCATTTACAACTGCAACAAAAAGAATACCTGGAAATAAATGTAACAAACGAGGTGAAAAACATGTACACTAAAAACTGTAAGACACTGTTGAAAGAAATTAAAGAAGCAAAGAAATGGAAAGATATTCTGTGTTCATGGATTGGAAGAATTAATATTTTTAAAATATCCACGTTACCTAAAGCAATCTACAGATTCATTGCAATCTTGTACCAAAATCCCAACAATATTTTTCACAGAAATAGAAATAAAATGCTAAAATTTATATGGAACCACAAAAGACACCCAATAGCCAAAACAATCCTGAGAAAAACAAAGCTGGAGGTATCACAATCTCTGATTTTGAATTATAGTACAGAGCTATAGTAACGAAAATAGCATGGTATTGGCAGAAAACATACACAATAGCAGTAGAACAGAAATGAGAGTCCAGAAATAAACCCACACATATATGGAAAACTAATTTACAACAAAAAAGCCAAGAACAATATAATGGAGAATGAAAAGTCCCTTCAGTACATGGCACTGGGAAAACTGGATAGCCACATGCAAAATAAACAAATGGAACTATGTCAAACTAAAACTCTTCTGCACATCAAATGAAACTCAAAACAAAAAGACAACCTACTGGATGGGAGAAGATATTTGCAAATCATATCCAATAAGGGGTTAATATCCAAAATATATAAAGAATTCATACAACAACAACAACAAAAAAAACCCTGATTTAAAATGGTCAGAGGAACTGAATAGATAATTTTCCAAAGACTTACAGATGGCTAACAGGTACATGAAAAGGTGCTCAACATCACTAGTCATCATGGAAATAGAAATCAAAACCATGATGAGCTATCACCTCACACCTGTTAAAATTTCTCTTATTAAAAAGGATAAGAAATAACAATTGTGAAAGAGGATGTGGAGAAAAGGGAACACCTGTACACGCTTGGTGGGAATGTAAATTAGTGGAGCCACTATGGAAAACAATGCGAAGATGCCTCAAAAAATTAAGAATGGAACTTTCAAATGATCCAGCTATTCCACCTCTGGGTATCCAAAGAACACAACACTAATTTGAAAATCATCCCCATATTGATTACAGCATTATTTACAATAGGCAAGATATGGAAATAACCTCAGTGGCCATTGATGGATGAACGCATAAAGATGTAGTATACACATATACACACAAACACTGGAATATTACTCAGCCATAAGATGAAATATTGCCATTTGCTACAACATGGATGGATTTTAAGGGTACTATGCTAAGTGAAACAAGTCAGACAGAGAAAAACAAATATCATATGATTTCACTCGCATGTGGAATATAAAAGAAGTAAATGAAGAAACAAGAGCAAAAACACACAGATACAGAAAACATCAATGGTTATCAGAGAGGAAGGAGGGAGGGAAGGGGGAAGGCAAAATGGGTAAAAGCAGTCAACTTTTTGGTAACAAATGGAATCTAGACTTTTAGTAGTATATACAGAAGGCAAATTATGATGTTGTACACATGAAACTTGTATAAAGTTATAAACCAATGTTACCCCAATAAATAAAATCTCATTATAATAGCCAGTAAAAAACTAACTTATTATCTTCTTTTTAAACAAACTAACATTTCTATCATTTTATACTAGCATTTAATTACAGAATATTTAAGAGAACACCATCAGGTAATCAACTATTACATCATTTTTATCATTCATCCTATACTCAGTGTAGATTTTATAGGAATTGAATTTAACTTATGATTACGGCCAAATAGTCACTAATCTGTAATACATCCTGTGTGATATGTATGTTAAAAGATACACCATCTTTTTATAAAGGTAAATGGCTAGAAAAATTTTTACTTAAAAGAACTTTAGCCAGCAAAGGAAACCATAAACAAGACGAAAAGATAACCCTCAGAATGGGAAAAAATATTTGCAAATGAAACAACTAACAAAGGATTAATCTCCAAAATATACAAGCAGCTCATGCAGCTTAATATCAAAAAAAAAAAAAAAACAACCCAATCCGAAAGTGGGTAGAATACCTAAATAGACAATAGACATTTCTCCAAAGAAAGACATACAGATGGCTGAGAAACACATGAAAAGATGCTCAGGATCACTAATCCTTAGAGAAATGCAAATCAAAACCACAATGAGATATCATCTCAAACCAGTCAGAATGGCCATCATCAAAAAATCTACAAACAATAAATGCTGGAGAGGGTGTGGAGAAAAAGGGACCTTCTTGCACTGTTGGTGGGAATGTAAATGGATACAGCCACTATGGAGAACACTATGAAGGTTCCTTAAGAAACTAAAAATAGAACTACCATAGGACCCAGCAATCCCACTACTGGGCATATACCCTGAGAAAACCATAATTCAAAAAGAGTCATGTACCACAGTGTTCACTGCAGCACTATTTACAATTGCTGGGACATGGAAGCAACCTAAATGTCCGATGAAAGGATAAAGATGTGGCACATATATACAATGGAATATTACTCAGCCATAAAAAGAAATGAAATTGAGTTATTTGTAATGAGGTGGATGGACCTAGAGTCTGTCATACAGAGTGAAGTAAGTCAGAAAGAGAAAAACAAATACTGTATGCTAACACACATATATGGAATCTAAAAAAACGGTACTGATGAACCTAGAGGCAAGGCAGGAATAAAGATGCAGATGTAGAGAATGGACTTGAGGACATGGAGGCGGGGGTGTGGGAAGGGGAAGCTGGGACGAAATGAGAGAGTAGCACTGACATAGATACACCCCCAAATGTAAAATCAATGGCTAGTGGGAAGCTGCTGTATAGCACAAGTTCAGCTCGATGTTTTGTGACGACCTAAAGGGGTGGGACAGAGAGAATGAGAGGGAGGCTTAAGAGGGAGGGGATATGGGGATATATGTATACTGGTAGCTGATTCACTTTGTTGTACAACAGAAACTAACACAACATTGTAAAGCAATTATACTCCAATAAAGATATTAAAAAATACTTTTTCAAGAACTAAATATTTATATGGTAGAAACAATTCAATAACTAACCAATAAATTCAGTATTTACTTGGCAGATATAATTCAATAAAATATCAAAAGGTTGTGGGTAAATGACCGTGCAATAATACCAGGAGTTTAATGTATATTCTAAGTGAGAGAGGAGAAAAATACATGAAAAAAGAACCAATTAAGATGAGTGCAATTCATTTTATACATCAGTTTAAGTGAGCCACATGTGCCCAGATTAAACATTGTTTCTGGGTGTTTCTGGATGAAATTAGCATTTGGAACAGTGGTCTTGGTAGACTGCCCTTCCCAGTGTGGTTGGGCATCATCCAATCCACTGAGGGCCAGAATAGAATGAAAGGTAGGGGAAGGAATAATTTGTTCCTTTCCCTGCCTCATGGATTGAGCTAGGACGTCTCACCTCATTTCACTTGCTCTTGGATTGGGATTTACATCATTGACTCCCCTGGTTCTCAGGCCTTCAGACTCAGACTGAAGTATACCACCAGCTTTCCAGTTTCCAGAGGGCTGATCATAATACTTCTCAGCCTCCATAACTGCATGAACCAATTCCTCATCCTAAATCTCCTTTTATACATATATCTCCATCCTCTTGGTTCTTTTCCCTGGAGAACCCCCACTAATACAATGAGATCACATGTAATTCTCTGTGATATCTTCTTGTGAACTACCCCCCAAATATGCACACTGCTCACCTCAACAATGCACCCCACACTCTTACCCTCAAATATGAAACTTTAGTAAAAGTCTCCTGAAACCAACCAGGACTTGGTAAGGAGAGAATTTTAATGAAGTTGGATAAATGGCTGCCTTTTGCACCAAGGTAAAGTGGCAGACTCAGAGGCAGAAGCCAGATGAACAGGTAACACTTGCATTCAACTCCTCTGCTTGCCAAACCATCTCTGGGGTGCCCAGTGAACTAAGCACAGGTACCAGCACAGGAAACCTAAAACCCAGCCGAGTCCCCAACCTGGCCCCTTCTTTGCCTCAGAGACTCAGCTCACTAAAGCTATCCCTCCCTTGCCTCATTTCTCCAAACAAGGGAAAGGAAAAAACAACAGAACTGAGAAAAATCTCTAGGAAGTACGGGACCAGAGACAAAGTGTGAAAATAGATGAAGTTTTCTTTTGGCACTTCCTCTTCCTCACTCAGGGACATGCCCTCCCCACCACACTCCCATGGTCTCCATCCTTGCCACTATGGCAGAGTGATTTGTTCCACTCTCGCCTCACTTGCCCCTGGACAACTGTCAGATATCTTGACCCTTTAGTGCTTGGTGCCTACAAAAACGATTTGCCTATGTTAGATTTTGCGCTTTTCTGAAAATTGTTTTTCCCCTGCTCTTCCTCAATTCCTTTATTCTTGTTCCCTCTTCCCTTAGTCTGCTCCAGCATTTCCAAATGACAGAAAGCCTCCAGACAGGTGTTGGCTTGCTGCATGCTGAATCCAATGGAGCAGGACCCATGTCCTTAGACTAACAATGAACCAAAAATTAAATGCTCCCTTCTCATTCCTGAGAAATGATCAAGGCCCTCTCTCAGTTTGAATATTCTTAGAAGCTCCAGATCCAGACCTCAAATGTTGGCAACTGCAACATTTAGTCACTGGGGATCCAGTACCAGACTAACTTAGCAGTGGGGAGGGGCAACGGCGTAAGGTTCATCTTTGTGGCAGTCACTTTTCTAAGCAGGTCCCATGCATTAATATGAATACAACAGCCCTACAAAGTAGCGCTACTTTGAAGATGCACAAAGAAAATGAGAGAAATTTTTCAAGACTCCCACAAAGATTAAGTTGCAGTAGTGGGATGTGAAACCCAACTATTTCCCCAATAGCCAATACTAATCCAATTTCCTCACTTTACTGCTGAAAAATTGCTACCCTAAATGTATTTTTTAAAAGTGTTCAAATAAACAGCTATTTAAAATGTGCTGAATGTACGTTCAAATACTGGAAGTTACAACATACCTGCATTGTCAAAACAAAGCTTACAAGACTATAAGAGCAAAGACTAAAACCCAGTTCTTTTCAGGTCCATGCCACTTTATAAATTAAAAATATGTTAACTGTTTTCATTTTTGGCCATTGATGTTTACTTATTTTATGGCTTATGGAAAGTGTTCAAGACAGTTTTGATGGGTGACTGAATGAATTATGCTTCAATAATTTGATTTCATGTCATTAAGTACCTGTAGGAACTTTGAATTGGCAAACTTGAATCTATTGGAATCTGTTCTTTAAGGATGCTCTGCCTGCAAAATTTGTTAATCATACAACATGGATTTTTGCTCAGAACTTTAAAAGTCCTTGGGAACATGACATCAAAAAGTGATAGCACAAATATTGCAATCATATGGCTATCTGGAATGGTGATAAATGAACTTCTTTAGGTCTCTGAAAGACTCAGGGCATACGGTTCTGCCCAATGGGAAAAACTGTTATTGGATATGTTTTTCCTCTTTTTTTTGCGGTACACGGGCCTCTCACTGTTGTGGCCTCTCTCGTTGTGGAGCACAGGCTCCGGACGCACAGGCTCAGCGGTCATGACTCACGGGCCTAGCCACTCCGCAGCATGTGGGATCTTCCCGGACCAGGGCACGAACCCGTGTCCCCTGCGTCGGCAGGCAGACTCTCAAACACTGCGCCACCAGGGAAGCCCTGGATATGTTTTTTCTTAACAGCATGGGTATGCTACTTAACAGCTCCTTTAAAATGTTTAAGAGATGGCATTAGTTCTGCTCCCCAGACCACAGGAAAGGATGCCACCTTCTTTATACAGAGCAAACTTTCACATGTTTACTCTCCAGTCTCACCATAAGCCGTGCTAGATTGTTCCTTCGTCACCCACAAGAACATGTTACTCACGCGCAGTCCTTCCCTGCTCAAATTTGCATTGCCTTGTAAAGTCCAATCTTTTCTAATTGCATCATGCCATGCACTATAAGTCACATTTGCATCCCATTTAAAAGTTAAACCACAACAGACACTGAAGAACAAAAGGAACCACAAGCCCAGGTTTTCTGACAAAACTCCCACACATTGATAATTGGAAGCACATAAATCTACACAGACAAGGTCCAAAACTCCTGCCACGACTTATGCTGACTTACAGCCTAGCCCACTTTCAATGCTGCCACCAAGTCCCCTAGAAAAGTATGAAGGGCAAGAAAACACTAACAAAACATTCTGGGGAGCAATAGAAATGAAAACAAATAATATGGATTGCCTAACAAGTTGTACTTCTGGAGTCTGCATTTAACTGTCATTGAGATCAGTCTGGTTGGTTGATGTCATAAAAATCTCATTGTTAGAATTCAATATTTAGATCAGTTCTGAAACAACAGTTAGTTACTAACAGGTTAAGGTACACATTTGGCTAAACAAGGCTCATTTAAGAAGTCCAAATTATTTTCAGAACTGAGAAAAAATGATTTTGCCCCCCAGCTTATATAAAAAACCCCCATGAACAGTGAGGGGTTTTCTGTGCCTGTTTAATTATCCATCAAAATTCCATAGGTCTCAGCTAAACCAAATTCCTTTACAATATGCATTCCTAAATTTAATTACCATTTTAGGTGCAAATCTAACAGAAACTGAAAGGCCTTTTACTATGATGTAAAGTAGCTGATTCTGATTTGCTGATGAAAACGATTTTGTCTCTTCTGCACACAGAGGTGTATTACACAGCCAATGGACTCTCTACTTCAGAATGGCAGAAACAGACCCTTAACAACTAGAAAAAACTAATATAATCTCCCTTTAAAAATCAGTAAGAATACAGGGAACTTACCTTAAAATAACAAAGGCCATATATGACAAACCCACAGCCAACATCATTCTCAATGATTAAAAACTGAAACCATTTCCTCTAAGATCAGGAACAAGACAAGGTTGTCCACACTCACCACTTTTATTCAACATAGTTTTGGAAGCTTTAGCCACAGCAATAAGAGAAGAAAAAGAAATAAAAGCAATTCAAATCGGAAAAGAAGAAGTAAAACTGTCACTGTTTGCAGATGACATGATACTATACATAGAGAATCCTAAAGATGTTACCAGAAAACTAGTAGAGCTGAACAATGAATTTGGTAAAGTAGCAGGATACAAAATTAATGTACAGAAATCTCTTGCATTACTATACACTAACGATGAAAAATCTGAAAATCAAGGAAACACTTCCACTAACCACTGCAACAAAAAGAATAAAATACCTAGGAATAAACCTACCTAAGGAGACAAAAGACCTATATGTAGAAAACTATAAGACCCTGATGAAAGAAATTAAAGATGATACAAACAAATAGAGAGGTATATATGATGTTCTTAGATTAGAAGAATCAACACTGTGAAAATGACTCTACTAACCAAAGCAATCTACAGATGCAATGCAATCCTTATCAAACTACCAATGGCATTTTTCACAAAAGTACAATAAAAAATTTCACAATTTGTGTGGAAACCCAAAAGATCCCGAAGACCCAAAGCAATCTTGAGAACGAAAAACGGAGCTGGAGGAATCAGCTTCCCAGACTTCAGACTATACTATAAAGCTACAGTAATCAAGACAGCATGGTACTGGCACAAAAACAGAAATATAGATAAATGGAAGAGGATAGAAAGCCCAGAGATAAACCCACACACATATGGTCCCCTTATTTTTGATAAAGGAGGCAAGAATATACAATGGAGAAAAGACAGCCTCTTCAATAAGTGGTGCTGGGAAAACTGGACATCTACATGTAAAAGAATGAAATTAGAACACTTCTTAACACCATACACAAGAATAAACTCAAAATGCATTAAAGAGCTAAATGTAAGGCCAGACACTATAAAACTCTTAGAGGAAAACATACGTAGAACACTCTATGACATAAATCACAGCAAGATCCTTCTTGACCCACCTCTTAGATAAATGGAAATAAGAACAAAAATAAACAAATGGGACCTAATGAAACTTAAAAGCTTTTGCACAGCAAAGGAAACCATGAACAAGATGAAAAGACAACCCTCAGAATGGGAGAAAATATTTGCAAATGAAACAACTGACAAAGGATTAAGCTCCAAAATTTATAAGCAGCTCATGCAACTCAATATCAAAAAAAAAAAACAAACAACCCAATCAAAAAATTGGGCAGAAGACCTAAATAGACATTTCTCCAAAGAAGATATACAGATTGCCAACAAACACATGAAAGAAGGCTGAACATCACTAATCATTAGAGAAATGCAAATCAAAACTACAATGAGGTATCACCTCACACCAGTCACAATGGCTATCATCAAAAAACCTACAAACAATAAATGCTGGAGAGGGTGTGGAGAAAAAGGGACCTTCTTGCACTGTTGGTGGGAATGTAAATGGATACAGCCACTATGGAGAACACTATGAAGGTTCCTTAAGAAACTAAAAATAGAACTACCATAGGACCCAGCAATCCCACTACTGGGCATATACCCTAAGAATACCATAATACAAAAAGAGTCATGTACCACAAGGTTCACTGCAGCTCTACTTACAATAGCCAGGACATGGAAGCAACCTAAGTGTCCATCGACAGATGAATGGATAAAGAAGATGTGGCACATATATACAATGGAATATTACTCAGCCATAAAAAGAAACAAAATTGAGTTATCTGTAGTGAGGTGGATGGACCTAGAGTCTGTCATACAGAGTGAAGTAAGTCAGAAAGAGAAAAACAAATACCATATGCTAACACATATATATGGAAGGTAAAAAAAAATTGTTCTGAATGATCTAGGGGCAGGACAGGAATAAAGACACAGACATAAAGAATGGACTTGAGGACATGGGGTGGGGGAAGGGTAAGCTGGGATGAAGTGAGAGAGTGGTATGGACATATATACACTACCAAATGTAAAATAGATAGCTAGTGGGAAGCAGCCACATAGCACAGGGAGATCAGCTCGGTGCTTTGTGACCACCTAGAGGGGTGGAATAGGGAGGGTGGGAGGGAGATGCAAGAGGGAGGGGATATGGGGATATATGTATATGTATAGCTGATTCACTTTGTTATAAAGCAGAACTAACACACTATTGTAAAGCAATTATACTCCAATGAAGATGTTAAAAAAAAATCAATAAGAGGGCAGACCTGATCACTGTAGATCATCCTCCTCCAGGGAACAACATGAATATTATTAACACAGGCCAACTTCTGTTTCTGAATGGTCAGAAACAGCTTAAATGGATAATGGTTTGATACAAGAGGTTGAACAAGTATCTGGCTTGAAATAGTCTGGCATCAAAAGTAGGATTTTATCATGCAGCTCAATATCAAAAAAACAAACAACCCAATCCAAACATGGGCAGAAGATCTAAATAGACATTTCTCCAAAGAAGATATACAGATTGCCAATAAACACATGAAAGAATGCTCAACATCATTAATCATTAGCGAAATGCAAGTCAAAACTACAAGGAGGTATATCACCTCACACCAGTCAGAATGGCCAGCATCAAAAAATCTACAAACAATAAATGCCGGAGAGGGTGTGGAGAAAAGGGATCCCTCTTGCACTGTTGGTGGGAATGTAAATTGATACAGACACTGTGGAGAACAGTATGAAGGTTCCTTAAATAACTAAAAATAGAACTACCATACGACCCAGCAATCCCACTACTAGGCACATATCCTGAGAAAACCATAATTCAAAGAGTCATGTACCACAATGTTCATTGCAGCTCTACTTACAATAGCCAGGACATGGAAGCAACCTAACTGTCTGTCGACAGATGAATAGATAAAGAAGATGTGGCATATATATACAATGGAACATTATTCAGCCATAAAAAGAAACAAAATTGAGTTATTTGTAATGAGGTGGATGGACCTAGAGTCTGTCATACAGAGTGAAGTAAGTCAGAAAGAGGAAAACAAATACCGTATGCTAACACATATATATGGAACCTAAAAAAAAAAGGTTCTGAAGAACCTATGGGCAGGATAGGGATAAAGATGCAGACATAGAGAATGGACTTGAGAACATGAGGAGGGGGAAGGGTAAACTGAGATGAAGTGAGAGAGTGGCATGGACATATATATGCTACCAAACGTAAAATAGCTAGCTAGTGGGAAGCAGCCGCAAGCACAGGGAGATCTGCTCAGTGCTTTGTGTCCATCTAGAGGGGTGGGATAGGGAGGGTGGGAGGGAGAAGCAAGAGGGAGGGGATATTGGGATATATGTATACGTATAGCTGATTCACTTTGTTATCTAGCAGAAACTAACACACCATTGTAAAGCAACTATACTCCAACAAAGATGTTTTAAAAAAAAGTAGGATTTTAATTAGATTATCAGAGAGCTTTTTGTTACATTTTGGAATGCTGATAAATTTTTTAAAGCCCTCTAATCTGGGAGATATTTACCTTCAATCTTTAAACTTGTTCTTGATTAAGAATCTGAAAATGAGCCTGTTAAGCCTTCAGCAAAATAGTATGCCCAATAAAACACTGAAAATAACACTGCCAAACCACCAGGAAACTCAAACAGCTACTACTCCTAGAATCTGCACAACTGGTGGAAATTAAACTAATGCGTGAAAAGAGACCAAAGCATCTTGAATGAATTCTGACCTTGGGCAAGTTTTTGAGTCCTGCTTCAGAAAAATATCAAAAGATTTTTATTTGAATAAATCTTTGAAAAGTACCCATAGGACAAAACTTTCTTATGCTTCAAAGTGACAGAAGTGATAGAGAAAAAGGATAATGTTGATTTAACTCCTCAACATAGATTCTAGGTATTGGGGAAACTGATTGCAAAGAAAAAAATCAGGGCCAACTATAACATGTGCAAGATTGATAACCATCAACTATAATTGGTTGGTGATCATAAGACATTCTGCTTATAATCTTTCCTCTGTAAGCTCTGGCCTTAACTAGCTGGGAACTCAACTGGGTGAACCATTGAAGGTGACATGGATGTCTCCATTGTTCCAAAAGCAAAAGATGGCAAAACTGAACATTGTTAAATGGTACTATCTAAGATTTTCTTTATTACATACACAATGCTTCTCTTTCTGGTGTTTTGATAAAAATTATTACTGTTGGCCTAACAGCCACTATCTCAAGTAAAAGGCAAGTGTTACTAATTATCTTATTACATAGTAAAGGAAACCAGGTATAAAAAGAACCTGACTTTTCCAAGTTTTCCTAGTAAGTTTAGTGGTAAAATTTAATGAAAGCCACATTCTGTCAATACGTAAACTAATCTCTGTTTGGAACTAGGGGATGCTGTTTTAACTCAGCCTATCAACAGACTATTTATTAAATTGTTGCTACAATTATCTGCTGCCAAAAATATAGTTTACAAAATTCATAGGTATGGCATGGCTTGGGCACTCATTTATTCTATAAATTATTGAGCACCTTACAATGTGCCAGGCAGTGTGCTAAACACTGGGGATACAATGGATAACCCAGAAAGAACCAGTACTCGTGCTCTTGAAGTTTCATTTTAGTGTGGGACATGGACAAATAAAGCAATCAATAAACAATTCCAAACTGTTCTAAATACATCAGAAGGAACTGAATCTCTACTGTGGCAGTAACAACTCCCTAGGTGGCATCATGGATTGTCAAATGACTTCAGGGATTATTGGCATTGAGTGTTAAAGCCAAGGATGTTACAAATCTTGCAATATGGCAGTACAGGGGTCGAAGTCCCACAAAACAAAGATCTATCATATCCAAAATGTCAACAGTATTCCACTGAGAAATAATATGCCTGGTTGAATTATCTAACAAAGCACCACAGGTGAATATTCCTACTATGGGGAGGTTATTTAACTGGGTTATATAAAAGGAATAGAAAAAAAAATACTTTCTACCCCCAGTGAACTTGATCTACCAGCTAAATTATACAAACATGCAATAGCTAAAGAGGATAGGTCAACAAATGCAGAGCTATGCCACACTAAAAAAGCATGTGCTGTTACAGAAGTTAATAGCTTGTGGAGATTTTGTCAAAAGGAAAAACTTAAGCCAAAATTAAAAGAGGGCATGAATTAGCATATATGAGGAGAGAGGGCTTTCATAAGCAAAGGAAGAAATCATGAGAAAACAAGAAGACATCAAGTCCAGCCCTTAGGTCGTTAACCTAATGAGTGTGATAGGAGTGTGATAACTATCTGTAAATATAAACTAAATCCAACACAACACACAAGTACTAGGTTTCTTGGATTTATATTCTCTTTATTTTGTATCTAAATTTTCCTATATATTAGGATGATCTCTATTTCCAAAGCACCTGATATTATTGGTTCTTCTTACTATTCCACTTTTCCTCATTTTTAAATCTTCTTCATTTACTTTTGATTCAGTTTGCTTAAGGCCATAAGGCCAGTTAATAGACTTTATTAACTTTCATATAAATGGTCCGCAGGCAGTTTCATAAACATATCCTCTAAAACAGATTTCATTTGCCAATGATCATAAGAGGCAAGTTCTTCCACAGTCATTAAAATTCGTGGGCAGTCTAAGAAACAAAAAAGTTGTTTTTTTTTTCTTTTCCAAGAGCTGACAGTAAAATTTTAAAAAATCATTGATTCTGGAAGAGCGTTATTCAAACAATGAAAAGAGCAATTTTGTGAAATGTTACAAATCCTTGATAAAATTCTCAAAGTTTTACATAGAGTCTTTCCTGTGGTTACCCAGTGAAATCCTCTACTGGAGAGGATATGCCACATTTCAGTTCATACAATAGGATATGGAGCACTGGCCAAAAGAATGGGGTTTGGAAGTGCCCCATTATGTGGTCAATCAATGGTTTAAGGAAGGAGAATTCAAAGGTATTTAAATTACATGTAACTCAGACGCTTTAAACCACTAAGATTGCTTAGCAAGCCACACACACACACACACAATATGTTTGTTACAAACCAGTTTAGAAGTTGATCTGAAAATAATGATACCACATTAAGATTCTTATGTAAACATTTATTTAAGTTTTATAAGGAAGTAAGCTGAAATGTTTGTGCTTATACATTTAAGGATGGTCAGGTTCTCTAGGATTTGCAGGGATTTTGTTATATCTTTTACGTATTTCTTGAAGATTTTTTTTTTTTTGAGGGAAAGTTTAAATCTAGAGAAACAGAAAAGTGAACGAACTTTAAAGAAGTATTAAATATTTTCTGGGAGGAAGCTGTGAAAAATTAGAAAACCCAGAGAAATGGAGGCAAGATGGGCTTTTAAAATATAGCCATTCAGTCACTGGCTCACTGCCAACTCAAAACCTGGAAAGACATCTTGAAACCTTTAAATACCATAATTTTCAGCTGTAAGGAATTCTCTCCATGTTATCAATGTACTGAAAAAAAAGTATTGTTTTATAGATTTCCAGATCCAAGGTTAAAATGCATTTTAGGAGATGTTTATTTGCAAGTATTTTGCTGCTTTCCTATACAGTCCATTTCAAGTAAGATGAGGTCAAATGGAGTTCAGATGAGACTGTACCAGTGAATTGTGTGAATGGAGCAAACCCAAAACTTCTGCCTCATGGTAACAAGACATTATTACACAAAAGCTATTTTTCATAAATAGCTTATTAATTTTATTTCACTTGTGACTGTTATGTTTCTCAATTATCCACTAAATTACAAAACAATTGAATTTCAAACTGCTTTTGATTTAAGATTTTTAACTCATTATCATTTCCATAGCCAAGTGGACATTTTAGTCCTATATCAGAGAAAAGATGTCATAAATATTGAAAACCTTCTTGAATATATATATTCTGCAAGGACAATTTATTCAGTTTAAAGTGATGCCAACATAGGGTCTTGTTTGGCTAGGGATTCATAAAATCTAAATTCACTTTTTAAAAAAAGCCTGAATAACCCTTCATTGTGGCTTAATTGATAAAATAGTAATAATTGCAACTATAGTTAGCATTGTACCATAGGTAGCAGCTAATAACAGATTCCAAGATAAGGATCTCGGGACAAAATGGCTGAAAGATGAACAGGAATCAGGGCATGATGGAGGGCTGGATCTATGTAAGGATTCAAATAATGGATCTGGACATCCGAAATCTGGAAAGCAGTACAGAAGGAAGGTGCATCGGTACCAAGCAGACAAGTATGAGTCTTTGAAACTCAGGATGACCAGGCACAAAGACTCATCAAACCAAAGAGGATGCCAGGAGGCCTCAACACCAAGAACAAAATTAGCAGCATAGGTTCCAAAGAACTGTCTAGCAACCTGAAAACACTCCTCACCCATCCTATGCTACAAGCTGGCAAATCTTGTTGGTTCTACAGAACATATTCAGAATCTGGCCACTATTTACCACATGCACCACGATCCAAGCCTCTATCATTTATTGCCTGGATTTTCAACCTTATCCCCTACAGTGTAATCTAAACACAGAAGCTAGAATGCAACTCAGCTGAGGTCACTCCTCTGCTCAAAACTCTGCACTGGTACCCAATCTCACTCAGAATAAAATCCAAAGTCATTGTGGTAGCTGATAAGACTCTATGTGATTTATTCCCCTTCTCCATTGGCTCTCTGAATTACCTGCTTCTCCACTGTTCTCTGATCACTTCATTATAGGCTGTTTCTAACATGTTCCCACAGTAGGCTTCTCTCTAGCTCTTCCTTCTGCTTACAATATTCTTGGCTCAGATGACTCTTACTAACTCACCTCTTGAGTCTTTGCTCAAAACTTACCTTATCAACAGGAACTATTTAATACTGAAAATGTCTCCCCTTCCCCCACATAGGCTCCGAATCCTCTCTAGCTTTTCTAATTTCAATTCTGTCCATAGCATTTACTTTCTAATATGCATTACAACTGACTTATTAATCATGTTTATTGTTCATGTTCTTCTGTCCTCACCAGAATGCAAGTACAACAATGGCAGAAATCTTTCTTCTTATTACCTAGGACAGTGTCCAACACAGAAAAGCTCAATAATTATTTGTTTAATAAAGGAGCACACAAGCATAAAATGATTTTTTGTCTGCATAGAATTTTTGTCATTTATTAGCTCAAACTTTTAACAAGGTTTTGTAATTATTCACCATGAAAAACTCTCTTTTCCCTAATCTAGTATGGTACTTAAAATCCTATATCAAGAGAATCCCTCCAGCTTCTGAATCTACTCCTCCCAGGATTTGTTTTGCTGAGTCACACTCATTCCCTCTTTGGAAATTCTTATTAAACATTTGTAATGGTGACAACTAACATTTGTCTAGCAATTTATAGCTTTTAACACACTTTTATGCACATGAACTCATTTGATTCAATAAAGAGAAATTCTATTGCCAAAAGAGTTGTTTCTTGGTTTAAACAAAATATAATTATATTTTAGAAATTATAAACATAAAAGATTTATTATTCATCAATGCATGGTTATTTAGAGGATGTGACATTGTTCCAATTGCCCACACTTAACATATGCTTCTATTTATATTTTTTTTGTAAAATATTTTTAGGATTAAATCACCAGGGCAAATAACAGCATAGTATAAGTAGTTTAATTTTCTTTGCTCAACTGAAAATAAGTAATGTTCAGTCTTAGCACTAAGACTACTGTTTCTAAATTCTACTTATTTTATACTTTTGATTAAATATCAGGTGCATGTAGTAATACATATTCCTAAGTCACTTAAATATCTCATCACAAATGCACACCTAATTAAATTTCCATCTTAAAAAGGATACACTGAGTAAAAGCTATAACTGACATTGTATGTAGATCATAAAGGAAATATGAATTACTAAATGAACCTTTGATAAAAAGTAAATTCCTCCCCTCCAGGGAAATATAAACCCTTAAACAATTTCTGAAAACCTCTAGGACAGTAGCAGGAGTGGATGAAGTTACAAATGAAGCTGCACACGCTCTCTTGTCTATCTTTGGTTAAATCTCTCTCTTAGGCAGCTGGCTAGTCTCAGCCATTTGCCTTCAACAGAATTAGTAAGCTGTAACTGTTGCAGACAACCATGAAAGACATCCT